>NC_077222.1:22404451-22734959 GCF_024763615.1 Phlebotomus papatasi
CTCGTGAATCGTATAACCCACAAACAAGTTTGTAAAAGTTTGTATTTTTTCACAAACATTGTTCGTAACATGATCACTTGACAAGCATTTTTTGTAATTTTACAAACATTTGTTCGTAAATGTTCGTAAACGCACAAAAAATGTTCGTAAAATATTCGTCAGATAAACAAAAATTTACGAACAAATGAAAAAAACTTTATGAATAGTTTTTGTGTGTTTACGAACATTTAGGAACAAATGTTTGTAAAGTACAAAAAATGCTCGTCAAGTGATTATGTTACGAGCAATATTTGTGAAAAAAGTACAAACTTTTACGAACTTGTTTGTGGTTTATACGATTCACGAGCATTTCGTAGCTCCCCCTTAGGTATTTACAAACATTTACGAACATTTTTACAAAATATTTTTTTCTGTGTATGATCGAATATTGGTGTCATCGGCGTTACCGTTTTAAAATCCGTTAAGTCGTTATTGAGATATCGCACCCTGAATTTGAAAATTTATTTCAGTCCCGAATTTATAATACTTATATAGAGAGTCTTTATGTTAAATTTCGGACAGTTTTACAATATTCGATACTTTTTTGTTGTGAATTTTTGTTCCTGCTTTGAAGGTTGTACAGTATCAAGGAAGCAAAAGAGCGTAGCCTAATTATACTATGGGAAAATCCTTGGAAGATTTCCGGAAAGGTAGGGGACATAAGGAGCCTTAGTATCTGATATTGCATGCAAAGCAATTTCCAGGGTATTACTTTTCCTTTGCATGTTTCTCATCTTTCGAAAAAACTTTTGAGTTCAATATTTGGATTCTAAATTTTTATAATAGAATAGAAAGGAACTGGAGTTTGAATCGGACAGATTGAGAGACAAAACGGTGGAAATTTCTTATTGATTCGACCACTGATGAACGCTTGGAGACTGAGCCGAAAGCTTTGGGAAGAGTTGCCGTTTTTCTAAGAGTGACTCCACTTTCCGACGAACTCCGGTTCCTTTTTATTAAATTTCCCTAACGTCGGTTTTCTCATAATAATTTTATAATAGAATTAAAATTTAAAACTTTGAGACTTATATCGAAATTTGGCATGGTTCCTCTATATTTTTCGCGTTTGTCCATAAACCGAATTTAAAATACTTACTCCTAATATGGCTCCTTGCAGTAATCCTTGTAGTAATCTTGCTTTGACGGGGAGCGGTAGAACTCTGTCTGGAATCTAGAAGGACCGATCCCTTGTTCGTTAGCCTCAGGTTCGTGGCTTCCCACTGGAATTAGTTACCCAATCTTCTATCACTCACCTGAGTGTACCGGGGCCAAGCATTTAGCCCACTTGGAGGAAGAGGCTATGTGTAGCATTACCCTACATCCCTCATTTAGACCCCGTATTTGAAATGCAAATGCTAATTTATATTTAGCGGAAATTTTCGAAACTATATTTAAAAATTAATTCAATTTGAGTTATTTTAAACTAAACAGATGAATAGTAAACAAACTTTGCAAAATTAGGGAGTCTCATATTAATAAGGCGAAAAGGTTCTATACAGAGTTTATTGTGCATCTGATTGAGGTAAATTTACGTCTGTTGGAAAGGCCTTTGAATTCCTGACAAATCCGCATCAATTTTTAATATTTTGGAATAGATAATAAAATTTTATCTCAAATTCAATTGTACTACAGTAGACTCTCCTAAATTCGGGCATTTGGGACCGAAATGTCACCCGAATTAGAGAGAAATTCGGGCGTCAAATTGTTTGAAATGCAAAGATTTTTGTTCGTATGCATACTCAAATTAGGTTTCCGTACTCATATTCATGGTAAATTTCATGAAAACCCCTTAATAATGCAAAATCACATCATAACTAAGACAAAACTTGGCAAATTTGACCATATTTGCTTTATTCAAAAACTTGAAAATTGTCTATAAATTTTTTTTCAAATGTAACACCTGCACGAATTAAAAAGTAGGGTGGAGTCTACACTTATGGATGTTATACACACTTATGGACAACACAAAAATCTTAAGTTATTACATTAAACAGATTTTGAAAAGTCAAAAGTATTGTTAATTACATCATAAACTAATAATTTTATAACTTTTCGAAATCTGTTTAACGTAAAAACTTAAGATTTTTGCACGCTGTCCATAAGTGTATAACATCCATAAGTGTAGACTCCACCCTAGTCCGATGAGTCCGATCTTAAAAGAGCCGAATTAGCGAGAGTCTACTGTACTCCTAAGCTACTTTTAGTGTTTTTTTTTGAGTGATTTGTAAATCGGATTAAACTGAAAAACATTAAATCGTTTATTATATTTATGAGCTCTTGAAACACATCTTATTTCCCAGAAGTTGGACCTGTGAATAACGATATTATTGCAAATATATTATGTGAAATTGCATGTTGATTATTATATTTGAATTACGAGTTCGAGTATTGCGAATTGAAGAATGTAAATATTAAAAGGGGAGTGGCCTATTTTTTACCCAGGTAATCAAGAAATTGTTACAAATACAATGTTTTTAACATGAGTTACAATATAACTAAAGTCGAACTTTAAAAGACGGTTTTAGAATAGAAATGAGATCATTCTTAAGTGTCTGCAGCTTACAGCTATTTTTCAGCTTGTCCTTTCTGACTTTATTTTAAAAAGTTAAGTTTATTTTTAAAGAAAATATCATCTAGAAAATCTTTCAATTTAATATTTTTCAATTCTGTGTTGAAACAACGAGAAAAATCGAAAGAATTCCCTCGCATTAGGTTACTACCCTCAAACCTCGGCCTGTGGAAGAAAAGTATTCAATATTGTGTAATTTATACGGAGTTGGTGTATTGACCCAAAATGGTAGGAGAAAGTCTCCAAAATTACGAGAAAGAAAATATCACTTTTCGCATTTACTATGGGGAGGTCCTGGGAAAAAAAGGAACCTTCTTGTAGGAAGATGGTAAATACACAAACAAATCACGCGTTAGATCCTTGGGGTAAGGGGCGTCAACAAAAGCAGAGTGGAATTCAACTGAAGCATAAAGTCAAATTAAAATTTAATTAAAGACATACAATGCCTGAGCCAAATTGAAACTAATTGTAGTCGTCAAGATTTCCACCGAAAAATAAGATTGATATACTAAGAGAGGAAAAAGCTCTAGAGGACGCCAATATACCTCCTCCTTTTTTTGGCCTTTTATCGCCCACCCATTCTCTCCATGAATTCCCTATTGGCGTCCATTCAAATTATCAAAGTTTCACTGGCTCGAGGAAGTTTCACCTCGGCAAAAGAGATTTTTTGGGGGCATTGGGGGCGAGAATGTATGTGCTGTAATGTTGCCCATAGTTTGGAAGAGACGAAGAGCAAAACATCAATGCTTAATTGCGAGCTTTTAATTACATTTTAGTTTCTTCTTCTTTTGCCCAATGTTCAGGGATTTAAATGGCATGATTTATTTAGCAATTAATTTTTCACCGTGCCGAATGGAATTCACTGTCACTCAGATTGAGCATTAACATGCACTAAATACAACATTTTTTGAGGGAAATGTGAAAAATGGGGGATGTATGAAAATTCGCTGAATAACAAAATTAGCATTTTAGTTTACTTTTGTTGTGCGGGTTTTTTTAGCTCTATTTCTGTGAATGTTGCACATGGAGCGGTATTCATTTAAACTTCAAAGTATTTTACACATCGCACAATGAGGATTTTGATGCCGTTTTGTAGATTAATTTTCACTTTTTTATAAATATGTAAATAATAATAAATTAATAATTTATATATGTAATTATTTAATATATTTATTGTATATTTTTATTATATGTTATAATAATTTATTTATTATAAATATTAATAATATAATATTTAATAATTGTGTTATTTTATTGAATATATTTTCCTAATATATTTCCTCACGTTGTCAAGTTGTTTTCATACTCTTTATAAGAACAAACTTTAAAATTTGAAGAAAAGTCGCTAGGGAAAGGCTGGCATGGTTCGCACGTGCGAGCCTTCAAACGATGCGGATTTTTTTCTTCGAAATGAGTTGGTTTCTCATTTCAGCCATGAAATAAGCAATCATAAACCTCATCTTCATTTTAAGAAAAGGCAGCCTAGTCCTACTTTCCTAGGTTCCAGGATCATAAATACAAAATTGGCCCGAAATTGATAATTTTAAAACTAATTTTCAAAAAGAAATACTTACATAACATCCGACGAAAATTGTTTTCGTATTTTTTTTTAAAATTCGTTAAAGTTCCATTGCGTCTAGGTTCAGTCATGGAATGCGCTATATGATTCGCAGACTCATCAGGCAATTCTAACAGCTTGAAAATCAGAATTTAACTTCAAAGATAAGAGGAACGGGACACAGAGAAATAGGAGATGAAGAAAGGGATAATGGAAGCCAAGAAAATTAAAAAAAAATTAACTAACTTTGAATATTTCACATATTCCTTAGTTTGGATTGGGAGAAGAGCCTTTGGGGAGGTTTGGAGATGGTCCTCTCCGCCGTACTCATCGAGAATCGTGTCCTTACCCTAGAATTTTCAAGCAAAAGAGTTGAGCTCTTGAGAGATCAATCAGATCTTGAAAATTTACCTTGATGAAATGTGCGAATCATGCTTATACCTTTTCCCAGGGGGGTGACATTATCTCTGAAAAATGCAACCAGTTTTAGTGTAAATTTTTTCCTGTTTTCGTACATATTTCACGAGATATCTCCAAAACTACGTATGTTGCCAATTTGGGCTTTTCGGTTGCCTTTTCTTTATTAAATTGGCTTTTATTTTGTGTTAGTATTATTTGTTAATTCATTCTACAATGACAGAAAACAGCTAATAAACTCAAAAGTTTTTTCGGCACGCTTGAAACATATGGGAAACATAGGAAACGTCATGTCCTTGCCTTTTCCTTAGGCTTTTAAAATTTTAGGGAATTTGTGACAGATATTTTATAAAAACAGTAAACTTTTTAAGGAAATACAAGATTTTTTTATAAATTACTTAAAAATTTATGTTATGTAAGTCAAGTCGAGGTGGGAGTTCAGTCTATTTCTCCGTTCTCCAATTTATTTTCCTCAGCCAACGTTTCGATCCTGGATGAGATCTTCTTCGGGCGTGATTACGATTAACAAATCCAAGCTCTATAAATTACTTACACTTTGGGACTCCTTTTTTTATAATTTATAAAGTAAAATGTGGATTTGTTAATGGTAATTAGACCCTAAAGAAGATCCCATCCAGGAAAAGATTGACTGAGAAAAATAAATAGAAGAATAGAAAAATAGACCGAACTCCCACAATGACACCTTAAATTATCCATACGGTCGACAACCAAAAGTGAATTAAATTTTGTTATGCTTGCTTATCATCAGATTGTTAGTATCTGATTTTTTTTAACTTTAAAAAAAATCTTAAAAACATTAATTATAAAGAAGGCAAAGATTGGGCATATCTTCAGAAAACAACTTTGCGAGGTAAAACTGGATTTTAAAGTGCATAAATATAGTCTAATTATGCAATATTCGAAAAATCAAAATGGCATTACAATCATCACTGTGCGATATGAAGATTACTGGTTTCTTTAAATATGTTCTAAAGCAAATATTAATCCAGGTAGAAGCACTATATTGTTTAGAGTGGTCCTGCATTAATTTTCCTGAGATATTTTTTTTTCAAAAACAAAAAAATGCACATTTATATAAATAATATTTATAATGCTTATATTAGATAAATTGAAATATTTTTGAAACCCTAGTAAATGAGTACTACAACGATTTTGGGGCAAATCCCTCCACCTAATCCAGACTGGACAGAGTAGAATGTCTTCGCCTATGCCAGAAATGTGCTCGTTAAAAGTCGTGTAATATCGGAAATTTTGTGTTGATAATTTTAATAGAAATTACAGATAGCCATACTGGTAGCACTAATCCCGCTCATTCACAGTGCCATGATAAATATTTTTGCGCCAAAAAGACATAACAGACATAAAAACTCATAGAAAAAAATTGCCTTCTTGATATCTTTGTCGGAAGACGGATAGCTGTTCACAACACACCCTTTTACTTGAATCTTGCAGAAATATAAAGAAATTAAATGCAAATATCACTTCAAATGGAAAGTTTTTAAATCGCGCGGAATTCAACTGTGAGAGAGAGATAGAGACACAAATAACTCACTTGACAAACGTCTAGCGGCGCTGCGATTGCAAAAAGTCTCTGAAATGCGACAAAATATTTTCATCTCTATTTTATCCTTATTAGCAGGTCGTGTCCCTTCTTGTAATATATACTTTTGCATTCCTTATTAACCAAAATAATGTTGTACAAAAGGGGTTTTCTCAAACCCATCCTGAATTTTGGGACAGCTCAAAAGAATATGAGTCTTCCAGCTCAAAATTTCATCCCAATGTTTTTGTTGTAATATTGACAATAATTCACAATTAACCCAAATAACTCTGTATTCAACTAAATTATTAAGAGTATTTTCTTGTGAAAATGACTTAACTCTAAGGAATTAAACAGTTTTCACATTAAAAAACCTCTCATTTTCTCTACGTGAATTTTCGCGGCATTTCGAAGAATGCCAACAGGCACCACCAAATTCACTTCGGCTTTTCTTTTAGCTCAGGCCTGGGGCCTATGCAATAAAGTCCACGCCCCTTGTAGAACTTATCAACTTTGGTCCAGAACTTTCAACTTTTGAAGATTTATGATTTCTGCTAGTTGTGGTCTTTCAATAAACTAAGGGAATTGTCTCGAAATATTGCATTATAGTCAGAAAGTTCTATTGAGGGCGTGGTTATTTTTTAATGGGCGGGTTCAAATGTGTTACAATGTCTTTTTTTAAAATTGAATGTAAAAGTATTTTTAGAGTTTACAAAAAGCATTAAACTTTTATATATTTTTAAATCGATTGTCTTCTTGGATAATACTTTTAAAAATGCAGGTTACCAAGTGGGTGGGCAAATTGTGCATTTAGTAATGGGTAGTAGAGAAAGAGAAATGGGAAAATCAATTTTCATCCAGGAGGAGGTGACGCAATGCAAGAGATTTAGGGTGAAAAACTGCAATTTAATTTAATTTCATTTAATTTTGGATAAGGAATCCGAAGAAGGTGGTACAATTAAAATTAATATCTGCATTTTCTCAGTGAAAATGTTTCTTTGTCAGCGGGCAAAAGAAGAGCAAATTAAACTTTTCAAACTCTTCTTTAACATGGTAATTCGACTGATTCGCAAAATATGTTCAATACAGAAAATACTTTTTGTTGATGGTATTCTACTGTCGCAATTTGAATTTATTTATATGCTGAGGGAATTCTATGTTTTATTGGTGCAATAGCACCCAAATGGACACATTGTGAATAAATTTTGGAAAGTCCCCAGAAGTGGACTTTCTATCACATTTAGATTTGTCTCTGCGAATAAATTAGAAACTCCTATTTTAATTGGACCAGAGGGTATTCCACAGAATAGAAACTAAATCCACTGATAATTGTATATTTTGGAGAATTTATAGAATAGGTGAAGAGTATGGTGTGGAGGATTATGGGCGGAAATCTCTTTTGAAACTAAATAAATGCTACTATTTATGAGAACACAAAATTGGAACAATAGATAAATGCTAAATGTTGCATTATCTGATACAGTCGATTATAATAAATATAAGATATCATATTAATAATTACTTTATCTAGATATTGCAATATGCAGCTTTTAAATTTCATAAATTACGTTCTGATTGAAAGAATTTGAATCCATTAGGGGAAAGTACTCTCCCTTTGAACGTTCATACCTTTGAAAAATGAAAATTTCTTTTATCTTTTCTAAGACATTTATACATAATTATCACGTAGGGGAGACTGGGGCAAAATTTGTCAAAACGAAGATTTCAATATTCACTATTTTCTAAAATAAAAGAGACTGAGGCTTGAAATTTTTATTATAGATAGCCTTCATGAACCTTCTCAAACTTACAATGTTTCAAGGGATTCGAGGAAGGATTGTGTAAAATAAAAAAATAACGAAATTTTGAACCCTATTTTTGGAATATTTGGCTTACAGAAAATATCAATACTGATTAGCTCAATTTAAGCACATTTCTCGTTAAGTTAGAGAAAAATTATCTTTAAAAAAGTTGTAGAGGAATAAATTTCCTATAAAAATTGATATTTTTAGCGTTTGCGAGAGTGAAACGTCACAAATTATCCGAAGACTGACAAAATTTGCCCCAGAAATTTTGAGAATCTCCACAAATTCGACTTTTAGAAAATGATTCGAAAACAACATTTCTTTCGAGATAGAGGAAAATTGTCTTCTGCAATGTTGTGGAGCAGTAAATTTCCTATAAGAATATGCTCATTATAAAACGTTTAAGTTTTCTCAGAGCTCGTTTTGACAAGTTTTGCCCCAGTCTCCCCTAATTATCCATAATAGACGATATGCTAAATATTAATTAATAGAACTGTGTAAATCTCTTAGGAAAAATAAAAAATTTTAAGTCGCTGTTTTATTTATCTTGGAAGATATTGAATTTTAAAATTTTCGATTTGTGACTTTTTGCCCCAGTCTCCTCTACAGTAAAAACCTCTTGGCTAAAAATTTGAATTGCTCTGTGAATGTAATAAAACTAATTCTTCATGGTGGATGAAAAGTTCAAATTTGTTACATTAGGGTGTCTCTTGAACATTCTGTTTTTGATGTTGGTCTGCGAATTATTAAAAAAGTTTCCTTCCACAAAAAAGAGGATATTAATAGTTTATTTTTTGATGGGTATCTGAAACAGACAATAAATGGACACTGGACAGTGATAGTTATCAAGGAGAAATGGTGTGAAGAAAGTATTGAGGTGGTATCGATTTCTAGGTGCTTGAGAATCTTTTGAAAGAACATTTGCAATCATTGTATTCTATTTCATTTCTAGGAAAAATGTATACTAGTAGTTCCGGATTTTATATTTGACTGATTCTTCCGTAATATTTTATTGCTCGAACTCAAAGAGAGAGCAGTTATATAATCGACTTTTTTTTTCAACTTTGTCACTGTTCTGGAGCTCAAACTGTAAGAAATATCGACTTCCAGTCTTCGATGACCCCCAATAAAAAAAATACAAAATCTCTCGACGTTTGTTTTCCCCCTCCAAACCCCCCTCTATCCTCTCCAAAAATCATGTTTTTTGGTTTTTCTCAAAATTGGCCCAAGCTTTTTCAATGATTTTTGGATATGTTTTAGAGCTGGTCCAGGCGAACATTTCGCCCAAACATACCTATGACCGGAAAATACGCCATTTTGAATGATTGAAGGTCAAAGGTCAACCACTTTGCAAGGCTCATTTTTCTTTTTGGTTAAATTTGGATTTTTAGAAAAGTATTGCAAATTAGAACCCGGCTACATCGGTCTTCATCGGTAATGAATCGGTTAAGTACCGATTTTTTGATTTTCAAATGCTTTTGTGATTTATGAATCACTTTGATCTCTACACAGTAAACAAATTTTGGCTGCTTTACCATGATTTTTATTGTAAATTTTACATTAAACATGTAATCGTGTGTACTAATACACATTTGTGTAATTTGTACACATTTTGTCTGAAAACTGTGTAATTTGTACACCTTTTATTTGAAAAAAGTGTAATTTTACACTAAATATTTGAGAAAATATACAAAACTGTGTTATCATTCCCAGTTGATTACACGGTTTACAATTACATAAAATTTAAATTACACATTTTCAGATTACACGTTTTGTTGAAATATATAATTTGTGTAACTTTACAAGAATAATCGTGGTAAAAGAGCAAACCAACGATTATCCTTGTAAACTTTTTTTTTTACTGTGTGGTAGATCAGTGATTCCAAAAGATTGTGCAAAAAGCTAATTTACGGTGAGCTCTATCTCGTGAGTTCGAGCATTCCGCAAAACTGGGACGCTTTGCCATCTCTTTTGATTATACAAAGAAAAATATACTTTGTCAAATTATTTGTAAATATAATATTTCTAAAATCCAATTGGGATATTGCAATTCTATTGAAACGTATGACATAGTCAATTTCGTAAAAGTTTGAAATTTTAATCTAGATAAACAATTTTGTTTTTTTTTTAAACAAATGGCTAAATATTGATATTTGTGTTTTGGTTTCGGACATAGGTGTCTATGGACAAAATATTCACCTTGATTACCTTTAAAACATATTCGAAGAAAAAAATCTTGTGGGTGTTTTATAAATAATAAACTAGAAAACATGGTTTAGCTTGCCGGAAAAGGAGGGGGGTGTGGGAAAAAGGAAAAGAGACTGTCCTGGAACGGAAATGGGTGATCGAAGACTGAAAGGGGATAGCTCGTACCGTTTGACCTCTAGCTGTGTCAAGCTTTCGAACAAATAAAAACGAGTTTCGAAAAATTTTTGAGACAAGCATATCAATTACGGGTACTTTACCGATTCATTACCCACTAAGTAAGTGCGATGCAATGGGATTCGAATCGAAATTATAAGATTTAAAAAAAACAGCTAAATTCAAGCAAATTGGTTGCAAAATAGGTTTTTCAAAGTGATTAGGGGAATGTAGGCATGGTTCGCACAGAGTGAACCTTTAAACGTTGCGAATTTTTACTTTGTTTGCAAAGAGCTGACCTTCCATTTCTCATCTAGTTTCATAAGCTTAATAATGATCTGTCTTATGGCTAATAAATGACGAACTAGCTCTTTACAAACAAAGAGAAAATTTGCGTTGTTTGAAGGTTCACTCTGTGCGAACCATGCCAACATTCCCCTAACTTTGATGTTCTAAAATTGTATATCGAAATGTTTCCGGTAATATGTGTCTATAGATGGAATATTCACCTGGACTACCTCCAAGACCGGAGGCAACCAAAGTTCCAAACGGCTGAATCCTGAAAGGGCGAAAATTCCCAACTCCAAAATCCCGAAAGGGCGGAAATCCTCAAAGCCAAAATCCCGAAAGCCATAATCCCGAAAACTAAAATCCCGAAAGCCAAAATCCCGACTGTTCAAAATCCTGAAAGAGATGAAATTATATGGAGGATAATGTGTAGAATAATTTCCCAAGACACAGAAAATTTCCCTTTTCCTGGACTAGAGGAACCGCAAGTGCAATCGTGGGAGTAGCTATGATACTTTTAAGAATTCGAGATTTTGGCTTTCGGGATTCTGGACCATTCGAGATATTGGTTTTCAGGATTTTGGCCAATTCGGAATTTTGGCGTTCGGGATTTTGACGTTTGGAATTTTGGCTTTCGGGATTTTGACCGGAAGCCCTCAAAGACATATTCAGAAAAAAATATAACACGGTGGAGGATAAGGAGAAAACAATAATAGAACGTATAGATCTAGAGATAATGTTCTCTTATGGGTCTTATGAGGGCCAATGATGAACGGAAGTTAGTATCCTTTTAATGTGACTTACCATTTGTGCATCAGGGGCCGTATCCTCCACTTTGTGAGAGAAGATTTTACGCGAGCTTCTCTCCGTGACATTTCCTCCTATTTTTCCCACCTGCCTTCTCTCCGTATCCACGAATATCGGAGAATCAGGTGAGATTTTCGTGTGGAACTCCTTGTGGAAATCGCTTTTTAACATTCCGCGCGCTGTTTTTGGTCGCAAAAAACTGAATACTGAAGTAATTATAAATTCAATTAATGAATAAATAATTAAATAACATTGTTTATAGGCTTTGATTTATTCATCGCGACTCCTCTTAACACTTAAATGACTGCAGGGCTTCTCTTTTTAATGTTCAGTAATAAACTTAAAAAAAAAATCCTTTGCATTTGTACCAATTCAATTATAAATACGTATTTATAAGTATAAAGATTTTCTCATTTTCTTGTCGTTTTGTATAAATTTTCTGAAAATTGTCAAATAATGCTAAAGTGAATTTTCAGTGATTTTTGTTACAAAACACCAATTTTCATTCAATTTTCCTTTTTTTTTTTTTAGCAATTTGATAATGATTATTGGATTCATATCAATATATATATATATATATATATTTTCCTGTAAAATTTAAAAATTCTCATTTATAATTTATTAATTTTATAATATGTGGTATTATTTTGCAGCTTAAAATATTTGTTTTGTTGGTTTTTGAGATCTAGCTATTCCAACTTACTAAAAAAGAATCTTTTCCCGATAAACTCCCTATAAATTATGCGATCTTTTTTCTCCGGTTTTAGTTAAAACAAAAATTAAGAGTTTTAAAGAGTTTACTGCCAAGTAAAGTGCTCAAAATCTGTTCAATTTCGCATTTATTAAGAATACAAATAGGTTACTCAAATATTTAACCATTAAATGGCCAAAACCGTTTTCTTATTTACGAGAGCTGAAACAAAATAATATTAAAATAATAAACAATTTGGAAAATGATTTGTATCAAAATCAAACAATTAGAAAAATAATAAGAGATAATAGG
The DNA here is from genome assembly GCF_024763615.1 of Phlebotomus papatasi. Classification (NCBI taxonomy): domain Eukaryota; kingdom Metazoa; phylum Arthropoda; class Insecta; order Diptera; family Psychodidae; genus Phlebotomus; species Phlebotomus papatasi. The sequence continues at coordinate 22,416,860 of NC_077222.1, forward strand.
AAAAAAGTTCGTAATTCCTGCACAGTTATTATTATTATTAAGTGAAATAATCATTTAAAAACCACTTCAAACTTAAAAAAACGCGATATTTTAATTTATTTGCTTATTTTCTATGTAAATAAATTAATCAAACTCTCACCGGAAATACCACTCGAGAATTCTCCCCGGTTTTTGGTGAGAAAATTTCCAATCGAAAATTTCGTGGATACCAAATAGGCGAGTTCCACACGGAGAGTTGGCTTTTCCCACAAAATCAAACTCTCACATCTGGAGGATATGGCCTCAGACCGGTGACAAGTTAAAAATACGGATTATTATAACTGCTCTCTCTTTGAGTTCGAGTAGTAAAATTTGTTAAAAAAAATCAAAGTGAGAATTGTTAACAATAATAGCACGATAATCATATTAATTCAATCCCCAGACGAATAATAACAATAATTAATTCCATTACGTACGATAAGCGTAGAAATTTGTATCGCAGTTGAAAGTTGATACTATATTTTATCGTAATTACTTTGGAAATTCAACTAGAGTAATTTCAAATTAAATTAACGGTAAGAGATACCGAGTCAGAATGTAGGGTTTGCCTATTTCACCCTACTTTTTATTTTTATAAAAGAACTCCAAATACCTTTCTCTATGTAAGAAAGAGTAAATATTCAAAAAAAATATGGCTAAAATGGAAATTGAATAAAAATTGAAATGGAAAAGTGATTTCAATTGAATCACAATTTTTTAAAATCAAATTCCACATTTCTCTCATCTTTTGATTCTTTTGCTGTCCTATTTGAATTACACAATGCTGAAAAGGCGAGAATGCAGGAGATTGAAAAGCTTGAGAAGTGTTGCAAAAGTAGAGTCTTTCATGATCTTTTTCTCAATGTCTGTTTGCGGAGCTTCGGTCAGAAAGCTTACACAGTGTGTAGTCCACGGAGAACTAATTTCCACTCCCCTATTGTTCGAAGTGAAAAACGAAGCTGAGATTGAGTCTTTCACGTACCATCTTGTGCACAATACCCCATGTCCAATAAGATATTGGATCAGCGATGTGAGAAACTTCATGAGCGTAGAATCAATGAAATTCGAAAAGGGGTTGAGTTGAAGGAGCAAATGAAAGACATTCCAGGCAGTCATCTTTAGTTTGTAAGACTTGTTTGTCGATAAATTATTTCGTTTCTTCCAATTGGACAACAGCAATTCAATTAGGAATGTGAAAGAGTATCTTTACTATACATGGAGGTTTAATTTGAGATTGAGATGGATACCGCTGAAATCCTTTTGTATAAACTTCCATTCAGCTTTTGCTAAAGCATAGTTGATAGATGGACGGACAGTTTGTGTTTCTCAATTCACATCTCTTGAATATTAGTAACATGTATTTCATCTGGTATTACCCAGATATAACTTGTTATTGTTTCACTGCTGCAGTTTACTCTTGCAGCTTTTGAGATATTGTTGTAAATACAATGCAAATTGTTCTATTCTAAATTTGTGTTTTGCAAATTGTTTGTATGAAGTTTCGTCATAGGTTATCAAAGGATTTAGAATTTATCTTTTAACTTGATTTATTAAACAAAATTCAAATATTCATTTTTAACTTAAATTTTCTCTCACTCTCGGCCTATGTTATCAATTGAAATCAATCGAATTAAATCATCTTACAGTGTATGTTAATGATTTACATGAAGCTGAAATTGATCCCCAAAGGGCAACAAAGTCCAGACGAAATTAATTACACAATCACCTTGTTAACCATTCAGAGCAATTCAATTCATCTTCTGAAGGATACACCTTGTATACAGCCCTAATTATTACATAAGAAAGATCTCACCCTTGTAAGACACTTTGTCAATTTTGGATATAAACAAGATTATTAAAAATGCAGGTAGATTGATGGAAATTCTTCATATTGGTCTGACAAAGACATCCAACTGGATGTATATATTGACATTCCCTCAGAACTTCAATAACTTTCTCAATGAGACTATAGTAAGGGATATTTTCTGAAGGAGATGATGGTGAGTAGGGCTCTTGAAAAACCACATTGACTTTCTACTTCATCATCGTCTTTGGTTGAGTCTTGTGCACACAAATGTCTTGTGGGAACAAATAAATCACAGAGAAATGGAATGATGAGACTTTGTTGAAAAATGTAAGAAAAACCAGAAGATTGAGGGTATCCTTCTTGGTTTCCTGGATAAAACCAATTTCACAATTTAACAATCTCAATCATATCTCTAATCTTCATTTCAGCTTGAATATTAGATCGATTATTCTGTTTGTATGAGCAGTTACTGCATCTGCATATTTTCGATTTTCGTAACATTTATTTTGAAATCCAGCTGAGCAGATTATATCACTGAGAGAAATCCGAAAAAGTTAAAATAACATTCCGGAAATGTTAATTTTACCCTGTAGTATTGATCCGAAATCACTGTAAAAGGACAGATAATCCTAACCGGCTTATGTAGGTGAGATTCTTAACGTGAGCTAACTCGGAGTGCATGCAAATTCGATTTGGAGCTGAAGTTGGGAGACGCCATTCAGTTATCTTGAATCAAATTCGTGAAATTATACAAATTTTGTATTTAAACCAAAATATCAAGGATTTGGATGAACTGACAGAAAAGTGTTATATGGGTGAAATGTAGACCAGAATGTTCTCTATAATTTTCCCATAGAACATGATCTCATCGATTACTCAGAAGCCAAGATAATCGAGGTTTTTTGTTTCTTAACTTGTTTTTTCATTTCCGACACAGAATTCTGTGTCGGTCAGTCGAATGGTGAACATCACAGATCAATTTGTGATCAAAGTTCAAGTGCAGTGTAACAACTCCCACCTGTACGTGATTTTCCCTGCCATATTCGATACCTGATGAAGAGGACATCCATCCTCGAAACGTCGTAGAGAATAAAATTGTGAAAATCAAGAAAGGTTCAGTGTCTCCGTCTATTTCCTGCTACATTCTGTCGAACCGAAATTCTTTTTCAACTATATCAAAGAATTGTTGTATTTTGTGGGACTTTCCATTTAAAATCGTATTTTAAGTGTCTTGGTGGAGTAGAGGCAGTCAAATTGGCATCTGAGTGATTTCAAAGCGTTATTATGGGAAAAATCAATTTTTCACACTTAAACGGCAAAATCGGAGTGATAGCGTAGTCTGAGTGGAAAATGATGTATGGACGAAATGTAGAAACAAATGTCCTCTACAATTATGTTGAAGTAATCATCAAAATCGGTTCAGCGACAGTCGAGATAATTGAGGTTATGTGATATTGAAATTGGTTTTTCGACTGTGGCGCCCCTGGTGTTGGTCCCACGAAGTTCAAATATTCTAGAAAGTTGTAGCATTTGGTGAGATCTTTCGTTTAAGCCCTCATTCATCAAAATCGGTCACATAGAACCGGAGATATGATTTTTTGAATTTCGTGAACTTTGACCCCTCATATCTCCGGTTCTATTGAAACCACAGTGCACTTACGCACCATTTTGGAAACGTCCTAGACTGGGCTACAACATACTAAAATTTCATTAACTTGCACAATGCTGTTTTTGAGAAAAGTGACTTTGAATTTCGATGAATTTTGACGCTATCACAGCGCCACCTGTGGTGACTTTTTGAACTTCCATCTGAAAGTGCTCATCGATACGAAACCAAAAAGGTAAAATTTAGGTCGCTATGTTAGTTAGAACCGGAGATAGAGGCCGGTCAATATTCGAACTTGGACCCCTTATAGCTCGGGTCAGGGGTTATGGATCGACTTAAGGTTTTTTTTGTTTGATAGGTATAATCAACGGCTACAACATACTAAAATTTCAGCCCGATTGCATAAGGAATTTTTGAGTTATTTAACTTTTAAGATTTAAAAATTTTCTTTTTAATAAGAGCGCCCCTAGCGGTAGTTTTACGAACTTGCGATGTTAGAAGGGGAAGTGGCATTTCACGAGAGCTTTCCAAAAAGCCCCCATTTTTTAAATTCTGACAATTAGAACCGGAGTTATGGCCATTTTAAGATATTTTTTTTTGGACCCTTATATCTCGGGTCAGGGGGGTCGGGGGACCTTAAGTTTGGTATTGATGGAAAGCCCTAAGGCCCAGCTATAACATACTAAAATTTGGGCCCGATCGATGCCATAGGGGCGGAGCTATTGAGAAAACAAAAAAGGGGGGTCTTCAAAATGGCGGAAGGAGGGGTGGGGGGTCAATGCACCATGTTGCAATTTTCATACGATATATAACCTTTGCCGAAAACCGCAAGTCGATATCTCTTTTATTTTAGGAGCTATTAAGCTCCAAAGAGCGGCCGGACGGACGGACGGGAACGGTTTTTAGCCATCCATATATTCGTGATCAGGAAGTGTCAAAACACATTCTGGCAAAGTTTGGGGCCAATCGGAGGACATGAGATTTTGTTAGGATTATAGGGTGGAATAACCGGCTATCGCCATGTTTAGGAAAAAATTAAATTCATTTAATCATAACTTTTGAATCCTTGTTACAAGATAAGTCAAATTTGACACAAAGTTACTTAGATGTATTGGCTCTAGATACGTGAAAACAATAATCCTAGAACATAACGCTGGACTACTTAAAAAACAGATTTTTATTAATAATGCAAAAATAACCATTTCGTCGCCACTTTTTACCACTTTTCGCCAGTTTTGTAAAATTTGTAACCACTTCTCGCCACCCACTTGAAAAGAACCACACTCGGTTATTTTAGGCAATGCTATGAAAAGAATACATTCACCATTTCTCTTTCCTTGTGATCACTTTATTATTACTCTCTTTAAATGATTTTTCTTCACTTTTATTTGAGAAATCAAATTATGGGGCTTTTGCAGAAAGTAAACAATGCAGATTTGACAACTGAGAATGTACGAAGTGAAGTTAGCGTCGCCTATTGAAAGATATGGCGACAGGTGGTAAAATCAATTCCAGAATATTACCACTTCTCGCCATGCCTCATTTTTATACAAAAATAATATAAAATGAAATATTAATTGACTAAATACAAATTTTATGTATTCCACAAGTGCAATTAAATATTCAATAGACAAATTATTTACCCAAATAGGTATTTTTGGCCTGATGAAAATTTGACGACACTTAGTACATTTGGTAAGAGATGTTGGATTCGATGCACTTGCTTAAAATATTGCTCTAAAAAGTGATCAAAATCGTGAATCCAAAACGAATAATTATTATTTTTCGATTCTATGCGTAGAAGCAGAAACAATACAAAAAAATTGCGACTCATTTATTTCATAAATTGCGAAAAATAGCGATTTCAATGTAAGTGGCGAGAAGTGGGGCACTGGCGAGAACTGGTGATTCCACCCTAGTAGGTGAGATTGTTAAGAATCTCACCTAATATTACCCTTTTTAGGTGTATTGTGGGTTAAAGATACGCTTTTTCATGTTAATTTTACCCTTAAAAAGGTGTAAAATTAACATTAAAAAACGTTGATATATTTTTACACCTAAAAAGTGTTAAAGTTATGAGGGAAAGAAGTTAATCGCACCCTCTTTTTTTCTCACTGATCGCGCAAAAAAGAAAGAAAATAAAAAAAAAATAAATCGAAAAACAATGCAGATACGACAACTGTCGATTCAAAAGACATTTTTTAACTTTAAATGAATTATAAAAAAAATAAGAAGGAAGAAAACATTTTTTTTTAATACATTACAGCTTTTATCTCCCTCTGCATTATCGACTTTTCATTTGTTGGTTCCAGTCACGAGTTTCGACTGCTTTCTTCAGTTCTCATTATGCTCCAAAACAGTCGTGACAGGAACCAACACAGAGAAAAGTCGACTAGCAGAAGCATGGGAGGGTAAATTATTTATGTGCTGAAAAAAATGAAAAGAGAGAAAATATTTTAGCACCATAACGATGCTGCATGAATGAAAAATAAAAAGCGAAAATCTTTGTCTTGCACATATTTTTTTAGTACTTCACTGTTCTCAAGTGCTCTTGCATTATCTACTTTTCCTCTGTATTGTTGTCGAATTTGCTAACTGAAATGCAATTCGAACATTTTTTCGAACATCATATGAGCAAGCTTTCACTCGTCCACAGCGCCACTTGACGTAGAGTCAGAGTGACGTGAGCCATGGTTGGCTACAGAGTGTGTGGTGCGAGAGTTGGCAAGATAAGCCTCAATTCGGAAAATTTTCCACGGTTTTTCCTTGAGTGTTCAACAGTATTGGCTTATGTTTCGACTGTTTTGTCCAGTTCTCACCGTGTTCTAAAATTACCAAACAGGTATGACAGGAACCAACACAAAGTAAAGTCGATAGTGTAGAAGCATTTGAGAACAGTAGATTACCAAAAGAGCTTCATTTTTCACTGGAATAACACCATAATTCAACAATCCAATGTAGAATCCTTGATGGATTTATATAAACCGTAACTGAACCCTGTTTTAAAATTTAGAATAAAAATATAAATTAAATACAAAAGTCAGAAATTGCAGAAAGAAGAGAAACGATATTTTTCAAAAAGTTTTAAAATAAAATATTTGTAATATCTTCGTAGGTCCTTAGCATGTCAAGGGAGATAGAGATTGAATTTATGCTTTTTTAGAACACGATATAATTAAATTGGGCAGGATCAATTTAGGTAATATTTTGGTAAAAACGATCAGAAAAATGAAAATTCTTAATCAGTGAAGCATTATTGTTACAGGAAAGGTAGAAATTCATGGAGCTCTTCCATTGAACAACGAAAAGGGATATTTTTCTTCCGAATATTTTAGATGACTGTTCTCAAGTGTTTCTACATTATCGATTTTTCTTTGTGATGGTCCCTGTCACATCTTACCCAGTCCTTGCTGTGTTCTAAAGTCGTGACAAGAACCAAGACAAAGAAGAGTCGGATACGCAGAACCACATGAGGAAAGTCATGTATTAAAAAAATTTCAGGAGAAAGATTTATGGTGTTGTTGTAATAAAAAATGAAAGGGGAAAAGTCTTTCTCCGATACATTATTTTTTAGTACATGACTGTTCTGAAGCGCTTCTGCATTATCGACTTTTCTTTGTGTTACTGTGTCACATTTGTTTTTCTCAGTCGTTGTCATGTTCTAAAACCATCAAATAGTCGTGACAGGAATCAACAAAAAGAAAAGTCGATTACGCAGAAGCAAGTCAACGCAATTATGTGCTTAAAAGGTTTCAGGTGAAATCTTTCTGTTTTTTTTTCTTGTTTTAATGGAATAGTAACATTATGAACTATTACAAATTTTCCCTTTTATCATTTTCAGTTATATACTGACCAAATTGATTTTTTTACTTAACAAATTGGCTAATTTACTGAATAAAAAAGTATTTCCTGTAAAATGGTAGGATTAGCCACGTAACTCTGTAAAAAACACTTCGAATAAAACATAGAAAAACCTAGACGTAACTGCGATATGAGGCTTTCGGATTTAAAACCTCTTATATATATTTTTTAGCAAGTTTCTGTCACTCTTATTAAAGGAATTGACAAAAGGGTTAATTTTGAAGCCCAGCATGTGTGTATAATTTTATTTTAAAGATTTTTTTTGAATAACTTGTGCAATGGTTTCACTAATCCTGAAATAATTAATACTACTGAAAAGGCCTTCGAAATTTTTACCAACTACTTTACGTTATTTATAGTTTATGTAACGTTATTGTTATAGATGTGTTTTCGGAGAGGGAAACTCCGTCCGGATGCGACAACACTGTTTGTGGAGTTTTCAACCCAATATCAAAAACTACCTCTTCTTCAGAGCTTTCGACACTCTCCGTGTCTTTCTCAGTGACTGGGGAGGAAATTTTTTATTAGAAATCTAATTGTTTACTTTTTTCGGTAGATTACTGACGGCAATTCATATACGAAGGTCAAGGAGATGAACTCCCTCCGGATGCGTCAGGGGGTGCAATCCTTTCAGGACAGGAAAACACAAAATTCTTTGCCAAAGCTTTCGACGCTTCAACGCGTCTTCCTCAGTGGCTAAAAAGGCGGGAAATTTTATTTAGACAATGTTCTTACATTTCTTTGTCTTATAACTCACTCAAATCTGTGATTTGTCTCTGAAATTTTGTCCGCACTGTCTGTCTACTACTCCAAATGAGGATTTACTAAACATTAAAAATATATACATAACATAAATAACAATAATGTGCACGACTTTCTACAATTACTCTAATTTTTCACTATAATTACCAGGGAAAATTGGGAATTCGTCGCGGGTACTCCTTATTGGACATTGATATGAGGCCAACTGTTTTCTGTATGAATTATTTAACAACTATTTTTCAAGCCTTTGTGGCAGTTGTTGACCTTCTTCAATTTTTATAATTCCCCTAGATCATAGGCAACCGTCTTAGCAATCATTCTCTCCTTGTCAAGCAATCATCTGAGCAATCAAAAAAAGTGGTGAATATTCGTACGTGGTGGTTGTGAAAAATTGCGCTCCGAGGAAATATTGGCGAAAATTCCAGATAAATCAGCTAAGTGAACTCTAAAATTATTTCAATTTGTTAAATTATATTGACGGAACAATTTAAAGATAAAAGAATTAAAGAATTAATACATATAAAAGCGTAAAAGACAATTTGCTATTTCTACACGCGGCCTAAGCTAAAATATGGTAGCCATTGAAAAAGCTGCGATCGGGGAAATTCCCCCAAAAAATGTGGCTCATTTCCCTGAATGGGGGCAAGCTCAAGATATCAGGGAGAAGATGAAGAATGCAGATAATTGGGAAACTGCTATTCTAGACAGTGCAAAAAGATTTGTAGTGGGAAAAAGAGTTGATGGGCAATCGCTGTCGCAATACAAACCATGGGCAATAGAAAAAGCTTTAAGTGTGGTGGGGGAAGTGAACATCAAAAGCTTTTTTGATGGAAGCCTTTTGATTGAAACCTCAAATTTGATGCAGGCCAAATCACTAGTAGAAATCAAGGAAATAGATGGATTTGAGGTTGAATTCAACATGCACGCGAAGCTCAATCAATCAAAAGCCGTTATTCGAGACTGGGATATGACACATTGGGATTTGGAAGAGATGAAACGCGAACTTGCTTCTCAAAAGGTGATTGATATCGTGAATCTGAAGGTGAAAAACAGGGACGTGAACAATAGAATGAAGAACCAAGCTGATGATACAAAACAACCGGAGTGGATATCTTCACCAGTTTTTATATTTACTTTTGATCTTCCGGAACGTCCTCAATTTATCAAGATCGGTTACAGAGTGATCCGTACAAATGTTTATGTGCCAAAGCCGGTTAGATGCTTCTCTTGCCAACGTTTTGGCCATGTTTCAGCAAGATGCGTGGGAGATGCTGTTTGTGGTCGTTGTGCAGAGAAAAACCATGATCCAAATCCCTGCAAAGAACAAATTAAGTGTGCCAATTGTGGTGATGCTCATATTGCCTCTTCAAAGGCATGTCCGATTTTCAAAAAAGAGCAGAAGATACAAGAGATAAAAGTAACAGAGAGGATCACCTATAAAGCAGCAAAAGTGAGGTACGAGTCATTGTGTTCCGGAGAATTTGGCAAATCATTCGCGGAAGTGTCCAGGAATAACAGGGGCTGCTCTAAATGCAATTGTGAATGCGTAGGAAAGACAAGACTGGGAGTTCCACCAGAGTCTCGATATGAAGAGTACCAAGATGCTGGTGTGATGGAAGACACACAAGAGGAGATTCCTCACTCTCGCAGTTCTTCAATTCTGAAGAACCCTGACGAGAGCAATCCAGAACGTGTGAATGAAGACAAACAGCAGACTGACATGGAAATATCTGATGCTTCAACAAGCAGTACAAACACGAGGCCGGCAATAATTCGACAGAATTCAGCCAAAACTCGTTCACAAAAAAAGGTTCAGAAGCAAATGAACAAGAAGATGTTGAGGTCAAAGAATTCCATCGCGGCAACTACAGGGATGTTTCCCCTAAACAAGACAAAAACGGGAACAAAACCAAAAGAAGCAAAGACTGATTTTGATCAAAATTATGAACGTGTGGACATGGAGTATGTTAAGAAGCTGATTGGAGTTCCTCCAATTCAAGGATTCAATCCAGAGGAATATGAATTTGCTCTTCCAAAATGAAGATTCTTCAACTGAATTGCAGAAGTTTGTGGCATAACAGAGACGTGATCGAACATTTTGCTAATTCAAATGAGTGTGATATTCTTTTATTGTCAGAAACTTGGCTGAAAAGTGATAACAAAGTGAAACTAAAAAACTTTAATTTAGTGAATAATTGCAGAAGTGATGGACGTGGAGGTGTTACTATAGGTATTCACAAAAACTATTCGTACAAATATGAAATCAAAACTGAATTTAACCCTATAGAAGCTATATTCGTTAACGTTGAATATGAAAATAAAAAATATAACTTTGTATCAATTTATATACCACCAACAGTTAGCACAAATGAAACAGAAAACAGATTTTTGAAATTGATTGACAAACTCAATTTTACTGATAATTTAATTATTGGAGGAGACATAAATGCTCATAACACACTGTGGGAATTAAATAGTAAAAATGATGTGAGAGGCAACATAATTTCTAATATAATTAACAATTCAAATTTTACTTGCTTAAACTCAGGTGATTATACTTATCAAAGTTCAAGTAAAAATTTAGTATCAGCAATTGATATTACTTTAGTATCAAGAAATTTGACTGGTTTATTTAGTTGGTCAGTTTTACAAGAACCACTAGGATCCGATCACCTCCCTATTATTATAAGCGATAATAACAAAAGAATTCCAAACATTAAAGAAATAATTAATTATGAGAAATTAAAGAATGATATTGAAAATATAGATATTAGTAATATTAAGAATTTAATAGAATATGAAGAAATTCTAGAAAATTTAATTACGAAAAATACTATTATAATAAATGAAAAAAATAAATATATACCAAAATATTGGTGGACTGAAAAAATTAAAAGGCTGTGGTTAATTAAAGATGCAAAACAAAAAATTCATCACAAACTAAAATCACTTGAATCCGATAAGGAGAGGAAAAAGGCAGAAAATAAATTAAAAATTGAAATAAAAAAAGAAAAAAAGAAAGCAAGAATTGAATTCCTCAACTCTATCAATCATGATTTATCAAGTAAAGAAATTTGGAACAACATAAATAAACTTAACCATAATAAACATAAAGAAAGGAGTAATCTTTTTAATGATGATAATAATACTAATATTAAAGAATTTCTAGATCTAAATTTTTTAAATGAAAATATCAAACAATATGATCAAGAAATCCCAAAAAACAAAAATAACATTTGTACTGAAAACGAGCTGCATAATTTATTCAAAAATTTAAAAAATTCAGCACCAGGTTTAAATAAAATATCAAATAAAATTTTAAAGCTTATACACAGAGAAAAATTACCCTCTAGATTCAAGAAAAAAATACTCTAAATAAGGCTTCGATTTTGCTCCAAGCAATTTTTTGCTTAAATTTTGCTTAAATTAAGAAAAAATTTCTATAAGAGCATTTTCTTAAATTTTAGAGTACGATGGTTTTGAAATTCAGTATCTTTGAATCTAGACTCTTTTACTCTTAAATTTAGAGAAAAATAGTTTTGAATTTGTAGCAAAAATGGTTTTGATTTTAGAGTATTGTGGTTTTGACTTTAGAGTATTGTGGTTTTGATTTTAGAAACTTATGGGTTTGATTTTAGAAACTTATGGGTTTGATTTTAGAGTATCATGGTTTTGATTTTAGAAACTTATGGGTTTGATTTTAGAGTATTGTGGTTTTGATTTTAGAAACTTATGGGTTTGATTTTAGAGTATTGTAGTTTTGATTTTAGAAACTTATGGGTTTGATTTTAGAGTATCATGGTTTTGATTTTAGAAACTTATGGGTTTGATTTTAGAAACTTATGGGTTTGATTTTAGAAACTTATGGGTTTGATTTTAGAAACTTATGGTTTTGATTTTAGAGTATTGTGGTTTTAATTTTAGAAACTTATGGGTTTGATTTTAGAAACTTATGGTTTTGATTTTAGAGTATCATGGTTTTGATTTTAGAGTACCATGGTTTTGATTTTAGAGTACCATGGTTTTGATTTTAGAGTACCATGGTTTTGATTTTAGAGTACCATGGTTTTGATTTTAGAGTACCATGGTTTTGATTTTGGAGTGTTTGCTGTGTTGATTGTCGAGTTTTGCTGGTTCTGAAAGTAGAGTATTCTGAGGTTTTGAATCAAGGCAATTTGAGGGTTTTTTTGTGAATGTTATATATTTCATTCTTTACCTTTTTCCACGTGATGCATATGATGCGCGCGTATTCACTTCCATGAAACTCTCATATGCATCTTTCATTTCAATTTTCTATATGAACTTTGCCAATCGGAATTTACCTCCACTGAAGTATGTTGCTTAATCTGAAATATTTAAGAGTATAATGGTTTTGATTTTAGAGTATCAAGGCTTAGAACCTCTCATAGTCTGTCTTATTTCGATATTTTATATAAACTTTTCCAATCGGAATTCATCTCCACTGAAGTATGTTGCTTAATCTGAAATATTTAAGACTAATATGGTTTTGATTTTAGAGTATTATTGTCTTGCTTTTAGAGTACTTTGGTTTTGATGTTGGTCTATTGTGGTTTTGAATTCTTTTAGAGTATTGGGGATTTGATTTTAGACTATTGTGGTGATGATTCTACAGCATTGTGGTTTTGATTTTAGAGTATCGTGGTTTTGATTTTAGAGCATTGTGGTTTTGATTTTAGAGTACCATGGTTTTGATTTTAGAGTACCATGGTTTTGATTTTAGAGTATCATGGTTTTGCTTTTAGAAACTTATGGTTTTAATTTTAGAAACTTATGGGTTTGATTTTAGAAACTTATGGTTCTGATTTTAGAGTATTGTGGTTTTGATTTTAGAAACTTATGGTTTTGATTCTAGAGTATTGTGGTTTTGATTTTAGAGTATCGTGGTTTTGATTTTAGAAACTTATGGCTTTGATTCTAGAGTATTGTGGTTTTGGTTTTAGAGTATCGTGGTTTTGATTTTAGAAACTTATGGGTTTGATTTTAGAGTATCATGGTTTTGATTTTAGAGTATCGTGGTTTTGATTTTAGAGTATTGTGGTTTTGATTTTAGAAACTTATGGTTTTGATTTTAGAAACTTATGGTTTTGATTTTAGAGTATTGTGGTTTTGATTTTAGAGTATCGTGGTTTTGATTTTAGAGTATTGTGGTTTTGATTTTAGAAACTTATGGGTTTGATTTTAGAGTATTGCGGTTTTGATTTTAGAATATCGTGGTTTTGATTTTAGAAACTTATGGGTTTGATTTTAGAGTATTGCGGTTTTGATTTTAGAGCATCATGGTTTTGATTTTAGAGTATTGTGGTTTTGATTTTAGAAACTTATGGGTTTGATTTTAGAAACTTATGGTTTTGATTTTAGAGTATTGTGGTTTTGATTTTAGAGTATCGTGGTTTTGATTTTAGAAACTTATGGGTTTGATTTTAGAAACTTATGGTTTTGATTTTAGAGTATTGTGGTTTTGATTTTAGAGTATCGTGGTTTTGATTTTAGAAACTTATGGTTTTGATTTTAGAGTATCGTGGTTTTGATTTTAGAAACTTATGAGTTTGATTTTAGAGTATTGCGGTTTTGATTTTAGAGCATCATGGTTTTGGTTTTAGAGTATCGTGGTTTTGATTTTAGAAACTTGTGGGTTTGATTTTAGAAACTTATGGTTTTGATTTTAGAGTATTGTGGTTTTGATTTTAGAGTATTGTGGTTTTGATTTTAGAAACTTATGGTTTTGATTTTAAAAACTTATGGGTTTGATTTTAGAGTATTGTGGTTTTGATTTTAGAGTATCGTGGTTTTGATTTTAGAAACTTATGGTTTTGATTTTAAAAACTTATGGGATTGATTTTAGAAACTTATGGTTTTGATTTTAGAGTATTGTGGTTTTGATTTTAGAAACTTATGGTTTTGATTTTAGAAACTTATGGTTTTGATTTTAGAGTATCGTGGTTTTGATTTTAGAAACTTATGGGTTTGATTTTAGAAACTTATGGTTTTGATTTTAGAGTATTGTGGTTTTGATTTTAGAGTATTGTGGTTTTGATTTTAGAAACTTATGGGTTTGATTTTAGAAACTTATGGGTTTGATTTTAGAGTATTGTGGTTTTGATTTCAGAGTATCGTGGTTTTGATTTTAGAGTATTGTGGCTTTGATTTTAGAAACTTATGGTTTTGATTTTAGAGTATTGTGGTTTTGATTTTAGAAACTTATGGGTTTGATTTTAGAGTATTGTGGTTTTGATTTTAGAAACTTATGGTTTTGATTTTAGAGTATTGTGGTTTTGATTTTAGAAACTTATGGGTTTGATTTTAGAGTATTGCGGTTTTGATTTTAGAGCATCATGGTTTTGGTTTTAGAGTATCGTGGTTTTGATTTTAGAAACTTGTGGGTTTGATTTTAGAAACTTATGGTTTTGATTTTAGAGTATTGTGGTTTTGATTTTAGAGTATTGTGGTTTTGATTTTAGAAACTTATGGTTTTGATTTTAAAAACTTATGGGTTTGATTTTAGAGTATTGTGGTTTTGATTTTAGAGTATCGTGGTTTTGATTTTAGAAACTTATGGTTTTGATTTTAAAAACTTATGGGATTGATTTTAGAAACTTATGGTTTTGATTTTAGAGTATTGTGGTTTTGATTTTAGAAACTTATGGTTTTGATTTTAGAAACTTATGGTTTTGATTTTAGAGTATCGTGGTTTTGATTTTAGAAACTTATGGGTTTGATTTTAGAAACTTATGGTTTTGATTTTAGAGTATTGTGGTTTTGATTTTAGAGTATTGTGGTTTTGATTTTAGAAACTTATGGGTTTGATTTTAGAAACTTATGGGTTTGATTTTAGAGTATTGTGGTTTTGATTTCAGAGTATCGTGGTTTTGATTTTAGAGTATTGTGGCTTTGATTTTAGAAACTTATGGTTTTGATTTTAGAGTATTGTGGTTTTGATTTTAGAAACTTATGGGTTTGATTTTAGAGTATTGTGGTTTTGATTTTAGAAACTTATGGTTTTGATTTTAGAGTATCGTGGTTTTGATTTTAGAAACTTATGAGTTTGATTTTAGAGTATTGCGGTTTTGATTTTAGAGCATCATGGTTTTGGTTTTAGAGTATCGTGGTTTTGATTTTAGAAACTTGTGGGTTTGATTTTAGAAACTTATGGTTTTGATTTTAGAGTATTGTGGTTTTGATTTTAGAGTATTGTGGTTTTGATTTTAGAAACTTATGGTTTTGATTTTAAAAACTTATGGGTTTGATTTTAGAGTATTGTGGTTTTGATTTTAGAGTATCGTGGTTTTGATTTTAGAAACTTATGGTTTTGATTTTAAAAACTTATGGGATTGATTTTAGAAACTTATGGTTTTGATTTTAGAGTATTGTGGTTTTGATTTTAGAAACTTATGGTTTTGATTTTAGAAACTTATGGTTTTGATTTTAGAGTATCGTGGTTTTGATTTTAGAAACTTATGGGTTTGATTTTAGAAACTTATGGTTTTGATTTTAGAGTATTGTGGTTTTGATTTTAGAGTATTGTGGTTTTGATTTTAGAAACTTATGGGTTTGATTTTAGAAACTTATGGGTTTGATTTTAGAGTATTGTGGTTTTGATTTCAGAGTATCGTGGTTTTGATTTTAGAGTATTGTGGCTTTGATTTTAGAAACTTATGGTTTTGATTTTAGAGTATTGTGGTTTTGATTTTAGAAACTTATGGGTTTGATTTTAGAGTATTGTGGCTTTGATTTTAGAAACTTATGGTTTTGATTTTAGAGTATTGTGGTTTTGATTTTAGAAACTTATGGGTTTGATTTTAGAAACTTATGGTTTTGATTTTAGAGTATTGTGGTTTTGATTTTAGGAACTTATGGTTTTGATTTTAGAAACTTATGGTTTTGATTTTAGAGTATCGCGGTTTTGATTTTAGAGTGTCATGATTTTGATTTTAGAAACTTATGGTTTTGATTTTAGAGTATCATGGTTTTGATTTTAGAGTATTGTGGTTTTGATTTTAGAGTACCATGGTTTTGATTTTAGAGTATCATGATTTTGATTTTAGAGTTTAAAGTCAAAACCATGAAACTCTAAAATCAAATCCTCAATACTCTAAAATCAAAAACATGATACTCTAAAATCAAACCCATAAGTTTCTAAAATCAAAACCACAATACTCTAAAATTAAAACCACAATACTCTAAAATCAAAACCATGATACTCTAAAATCAAAACCATAAGTTTCTAAAATCAAAACCACGATACTCTAAAATCAAAGCCATGATGCTCTAAAATCAAAACCGCAATACTCTAAAATCAAACCCATAAGTTTCTAAAATCAAAACCATGATACTCTAAAATCAAAACCATAAGTTTCTAAAATCAAACCCATAAGTTTCTAAAATCAAAACCATGATACTCTAAAATCAAAACCACAATACTCTAAAACCAAACCCATAAGTTTCTAAAATCAAACCCATAAGTTCCTAAAATCAAAACCACAATACTCTAAAATCAAACCCATAAGTTTCTAAAATCAAAACCACAATACTCTAAAATCAAACCCATAAGTTTCTAAAATCAAAACCATGATACTCTAAAATCAAAACCATAAGTTTCTAAAATCAAAACCATGACACTCTAAAATCAAAACCGCGATACTCTAAAATCAAAACCATAAGTTTCTAAAATCAAAACCATAAGTTCCTAAAATCAAAACCACAATACTCTAAAATCAAAACCATAAGTTTCTAAAATCAAACCCATAATTTTCTAAAATCAAAACCATGATACTCTAAAATCAAAACCATAAGTTTCTAAAATCAAACCCATAAGTTTCTAAAATCAAAACCATGATACTCTAAAATCAAAACCATAAGTTTCTAAAATCAAAACCACAATACTCTAAAATAAAAACCACAATACTCTAAAATCAAAACCATAAGTTTCTAAAATCAAACCCATAAGTTTCTAAAATCAAAACCATGATACTCTAAAATCAAAACCATAAGTTTCTAAAATCAAACCCATAAGTTTCTAAAATCAAAACCATGATACTCTAAAATCAAAACCATAAGTTTCTAAAATCAAACCCATGAGTTTCTAAAATCAAAACCACAATACTCTAAAATCAAACCCATGAGTTTCTAAAATCAAAACCACGATACTCTAAAATTAAAACCACAATACTCTAAAATCAAAACCATGATACTCTAAAATCAAAACCATAGGTTTCTAAAATCAAACCCATAAGTTTCTAAAATCAAAACCATGATACTCTAAAATCAAAACCACAATACTCTAAAATTAAAACCACAATACTCTAAAATCAAAACCATGAGTTTCTAAAATCAAACCCATAAGTTTCTAAAATCAAACCCATAAGTTTCTAAAATCAAACCCATAAGTTTCTAAAATCAAAACCATAAGTTTCTAAAATCAAAACCATAAGTTTGTAAAATCAAACCCATAAGTTTCTAAAATCAAAACCACAATACTCTAAAATCAAAACCACAATACTCTAAAATTAAAACCACAATACTCTAAAATCAAAACCATGAGTTTCTAAAATCAAACCCATAAGTTTCTAAAATCAAACCCATAAGTTTCTAAAATCAAACCCATAAGTTTCTAAAATCAAAACCATAAGTTTCTAAAATCAAAACCATAAGTTTGTAAAATCAAACCCATAAGTTTCTAAAATCAAAACCACAATACTCTAAAATCAAACCCATAAGTTTCTAAAATCAAAACCACAATACTCTAAAATCAAAACCATAAGTTTCTAAAATCAAACCCATACGTTTCTAAAATCAAACCCATAAGTTTCTAAAATCAAAACCATGATACTCTAAAATCAAAACCATAAGTTTCTAAAATCAAACCCATAAGTTTCTAAAATCAAAACCATGATACTCTAAAATCAAAACCATAAGTTTCTAAAATCAAAACCACAATACTCTAAAATTAAAACCACAATACTCTAAAATCAAAACCATGATACTCTAAAATCAAAACCATAAGTTTCTAAAATCAAACCCATAAGTTTCTAAAATCAAAACCATGATACTCTAAAATCAAAACCACAATACTCTAAAATCAAAACCATGATACTCTAAAATCAAAACCATAAGTTTCTAAAATCAAACCCATAAGTTTCTAAAATCAAAACCATAAGTTTCTAAAATCAAAACCATAAGTTTGTAAAATCAAACCCATAAGTTTCTAAAATCAAAACCACAATACTCTAAAATCAAACCCATAAGTTTCTAAAATCAAAACCACAATACTCTAAAATCAAAACCGTAAGTTTCTAAAATCAAACCCATACGTTTCTAAAATCAAACCCATAAGTTTCTAAAATCAAAACCATGATACTCTAAAATCAAAACCATAAGTTTCTAAAATCAAACCCATAAGTTTCTAAAATCAAAACCATGATACTCTAAAATCAAAACCATAAGTTTCTAAAATCAAAACCACAATACTCTAAAATTAAAACCACAATACTCTAAAATCAAAACCATGATACTCTAAAATCAAAACCATAAGTTTCTAAAATCAAACCCATAAGTTTCTAAAATCAAAACCATGATACTCTAAAATCAAAACCATAAGTTTCTAAAATCAAACCCATAAGTTTCTAAAATCAAAACCACAATACTCTAAAATCAAACCCATATGTTTCTAAAATCAAAACCATGATACTCTAAAATCAAAACCATAAGTTTCTAAAATCAAACCCATAAGTTTCTAAAATCAAAACCATGATACTCTAAAATCAAAACCATAAGTTTCTAAAATCAAACCCATGAGTTTCTAAAATCAAAACCACAATACTCTAAAATCAAACCCATAAGTTTCTAAAATCAAAACCACGATACTCTAAAATTAAAACCACAATACTCTAAAATCAAAACCATGATACTCTAAAATCAAAACCATAAGTTTCTAAAATCAAACCCATAAGTTTCTAAAATCAAAACCATGATACTCTAAAATCAAAACCACAATACTCTAAAATTAAAACCACAATACTCTAAAATCAAAACCATGAGTTTCTAAAATCAAACCCATAAGTTTCTAAAATCAAACCCATAAGTTTCTAAAATCAAACCCATAAGTTTCTAAAATCAAAACCATAAGTTTCTAAAATCAAAACCATAAGTTTGTAAAATCAAACCCATAAGTTTCTAAAATCAAAACCACAATACTCTAAAATCAAAACCACAATACTCTAAAATTAAAACCACAATACTCTAAAATCAAAACCATGAGTTTCTAAAATCAAACCCATAAGTTTCTAAAATCAAACCCATAAGTTTCTAAAATCAAACCCATAAGTTTCTAAAATCAAAACCATAAGTTCCTAAAATCAAAACAACAATACTCTACAATTAAGACCACAATACTCTAAAATCAAAACCACAATACTCTAAAATCAAAGCCATGATACTCTAAAATCAAAGCCATGATACTCTAAAATCAAGACCATAATAGTCTAATAGAATTCAAAACTACTATACTCTTATTTTGAAACCATGATTTCGCTAAAATCAAAACCACAATAGTCTTAACTCGAATCCTCTATACTCTAAAATCAAAACAATGACCTTCTAACTTTAAAACTTTTGTATGCTCTATCAGTGTTCAAAACTGCGATTCGCTAAATTCAAACCCACTGTTCTCCTATTATTAAGCACAATTTATTCTATTCTTTAAACTATCATACTCTTTTAGAGAAATTCAAGCGCAAAATATCTCAATTATAGGGGAAAATAGTTTGAAATTCTTGTACTCTTGATTCAAAACCACGTTTCTTAATTTTTTCTAACTCAAAATTTTTCTCTGTGTACCTATATCACATTATAAATATATCTCTGTCATGATAAATAACTTATGGGAAAACAATATTGTACCAGAAGAATGGAAAATTATAAAAGTAGTACCGATTTTAAAACCATTAAAAGACAAGTCTTTGGTATCAAGTTACAGACCAATAGCATTATTAGATGTAGTTGGGAAAATATTTAATACTTTTATTAAAAACAAATTAGAAAAAGAAATAGAAGCTCAAAAGATCTTGCCAGAAAATTCATTTGGATTTAGAAAAGGAAGGAGCACTATTGATTACTTATGTAGCATTACAGGAAAACTATATGAAAACAAAGAAAACAAGAAGACTTCAATAGTTATATTTACTGATATTTCTAAAGCGTTCGATAAAGTGAACATAGATAAATTAATTAAAATTATGAAGGATAAAAAGATAAGTAATGAATTAATTATATGGATTGATCAGTTACTTAGAAATAGACGGGTTATTATGGAAAATAGGAATTCAAGAGAAGAAATTATTTGTAATTCAGGAGTTCCTCAAGGCTGCAAGTTGAGCCCAATATTATTTAACTTGTATACTACTGCAGTTCATGAATTTAGTAACGAAGAATGTGTAACATATCAGTATGCCGACGATATCACTATGGTAATCTCTGGTAATACAACTAAAGTTGCATTGGAAAAGGCTGAATCCTACATTACAATTCTAGAAGAAACACTAAATTCCTTAAACTTAAATCTAAATCTTGAAAAATGCAAATTTTTAATATTTAACAAAAGGGAATTTTTAACAAATAATCAATTAAAAATTAATAATACAAACATTCAAGAAGTTGCATCACATAAAATAGTCGGTATTACTATAGACAATAAATTAAAATTTGATATTCACAAAAAAATTGTAAAAGAAAACATTCAGCAATATATTAACATCTTAAAATATTTCTGTACAAAAAAAGGTGGTGTACATCCCGATATCATGCTACGAGTTTATAATGCTATTATTAAATCTAGACTTTTATATGGAGCACCAATACTTTACAAACATAATGCTTCTATAACTACATATAACACTTTGCAAACTATTAAAAATGAAAGTTTAAGATATATACTAGGATACACCAAAAGTACACCAATAACAACAATACTATCAGAAGCTGCTGAAATGCCGATAAAATATGACATTGAAAAACTTAGTTGTAAATTTTTAATGAAAAAGTTTGCTCAAAACAAAGACCAAAATAACTTGTGTGATACGATTCTAAAAATTCCAGATTTGAGAGAACTAATTAATACTCACAAAAACATTGCTAAAACAACACCATCTTATAGTAACAATATTGATAATCAAGCAAATTTATTGATTTATGAAAATATCCCAAGTTTAAATAATTTGAAAAAAAGCCAAATTAACAAGAATGTCTTAAAAATGTGTGCATTAGATTGTATGAAGCAATATGAAGAATTCTACAAAATTTTTACTGATGGATCAATTATTCGCGATATGAGAGGAATTGGACTGTACATCGACAAGACAGAGGAATCGATCTGCAGGAAAGTGATAGAGAAGACATCCATTGCAACGATAGAAACTGTAGCAATTCTATATGCTATTATCTTGGCAACAAAGATGCAAGAAAAGAAAATCGTAATTTTCTCTGACTCCAAAAGTGCTTTGACCTCCATCAAAAATCCAGACACAAACAAATATTATGAGAGCATAATTCACCAATTAGCAACAAAAAATAGAGACACACAAATTGTTCTGCAGTGGATCCCAAGTCACGTCGGTATCGACGGAAATGAAAAGGCTGATGAGGCAGCGAAAAATGGAACTACTTCAGAAAACCAATTCAGCATTAAAATACCAATCAAAGACAACTACAAAATTAGTCAAAACAGGATATTCAAAAAATGGAACAAAGAATTTAGAGAAATCACAGCCACAAAAGGAAAATCGTACGCGGAAGTAGTAGCACATACACCTAGGAAAATTACATGGTTTAAATACAAAAGAATGAGTGTGACAAATATCAAAACATTTAACAGAATTAGAGCCAACCACGGATACACAAAGAAGTTTTTTAAATTAATGAAAGTAACCGATGATGACAAGTGTGACTTTTGCGGCGAAACTGAGGATATTCAACATATACTCATTAAATGCCCAAAATACTGCAATATAAAAAAAGAATTCCCAAAAATAAATAGAGCCAAAACAGTGACAGAAATAGCAACTAATATTGAAACAGAAAACGTTAAAAAAGTGTGTGAGTTTTTAAGAAAAAATAAAATTGAAATCTAAATTTAAAAAAAAAAAAAAAGTGAAAAGTGATATAAAAATAATTTTCGTGAAATCTAAAATCCAATTTAAATAATAATAAATTAATTAACGGAAAAATTCAAATTTAAAAAGTGTGTGGTGAATGGTGAATACAATGTGACGGGCTGTGTGGATGTCAATAGACGTCCGGCCCCTACAAAAACTTTAAAGAAGAGAAGAAGAAGAAGAATCTGAGCAATCCTGCATATGCATTATGTACCCCAGAGATGTCGGAGCGTTTGTTTACAGTGTCCGGGAGATGTCTTTTTATGTGCAGTGATTCTAACATCATCCTCTTTGCATAGCATTTGTGGGAGTCAATGATTTTGACTTCATCAAAGTCGAAGGAGTGTCCGGTGTCGGCTACATGGGCGCACAGTGAAGTTGCATTGGTATTTCTTATTGGTGGTTTCGTATCATTTTTATGTTGTTGCATTCTTTTGTGCAGGAGCTGTCCCGTAGTCCCAATGTAGCTACGTCCACAATCTCCACAAGGCACTGAATAGACCACATCCGATCTCTGGAGCTTAGGAACTGGGTCTTTCACCTTGGTGAAGTATTCCTTCACTTTCTTAGCTGGTTTGAAGGCCACTTTGGCTCCAGTAGTCCTCGAGATCCTCGTCTTCATGCGCTCAGAAATGCCTTTGATGTAGGTGAGAGTGAAGAATCTCTCAGACTGTAGGATCTGAGCCGGGGATGATCTACCCGATTGTGGTGAGGACTCCCTGAGTAGTCTCCTAATAATTCTCTCAGGAAAATCATTTCTCTTGAGAATATCTCTCATGACGGGATCCAAATTTACTCCAGATTTCGTGGTGACTAAACGTGCCCTGCCTATGAGGTTCCTCCCCACATTGATGATGGTGCTTTGTGGATGTGCACTATAATAGTTTAGCATCCTTAGAGATCAGGGTATTTTACCTATGCAGGTAAATTTTATCTTCAGAAAGATGGTGTGGCTATGGGATCCCCTATAGGCCCAATCGCGGCGGACATAGCAATGCAAAAGGCACTGAACACGATATTGGAGGACCCTCCGTTTCGCATAGGTTTCGTGAGAAAGTATGTGGATGACCTCCTGGTGTCGGTGCATGTGGATGATGTGGGCCCTCTGATGTCACAATTTAATGCTTTTCACCCTAAAATTCAATTTACGGTGGAGAAGGAATGTGAGGGTGTCCTGCCCTACCTTGACTTAACAATACATAGAGATGCGACAAATACCCTTAGCACTGTCTGGTATTGCAAGCCAAATTCCTCCCAAAGGATGCTAAACTATTACACTGTGCAACAATTTCAAACTTTTTTTTTGTCGCTGGGTTCTTATGCTATTTTTTCAATTGCCAGGGTCAAATGATTTACGAAAATACTTATCATTTTGATTTCATTTGGATTTTACGCCTGGTATTTACGAAAAACGGTTTTTTCCGTTTTTTGATACTTGGGTGCCTATATCTCCGAATCTGCTGAACTAATTTATTTCTTACTTTGGAACAATTTGTTGTCCTTTACATGCCCGATAAATCCTCTGAACAAATGAAGTTCGTACAACTGACACCAGGGGCGCTGTAGTCACAAATATGTCAGAAAACATGGAAAAATCGAACTTTTTTGCAACTTTGATCAAAAATATCTCGAAAACTAGGACTGTCCCTAACAATCTGTTTTGTGGGTTTGATAGAGAATTTAATCAGCTACATTTTCATTCATGTACAACTTTTCTCTCAGATTATTTTTTAACCTCGATATTGAGGTTCAAACGAAAAACGAGCACTCAGCCAACTAAAGAAAAACTTAACTATATCGCACATTTTGACTTTTTCTTTTCAAGTTTAGATAACCCAGAGTATTATTTTCACTTTTCTTACAATTGTAGGACTTTATTAATACTTATTGCATTATAAAATGTGTTTAGATATAATACAAGGTTATAACTCAAACAATATCTTCAGTAAGATTTCAGTGTTATTTCAATCTCAAAAGACTATTACAAAAAAGGCATATTAACTGCATATTACAAAATTTTAAATATTTCAAAGAATATTTCTTGTTAAATTTACGTTTTAGAATCAATAAGTATCTATTTTACCTTTTACATACCAGTTACATATGGAAACTTTGCAAAAAATCCTTTTTCTAAATTCATTTCTTTTTATAATTCTTTAAAAAAATTTCCTACATTTATCTACAATCCTACAATTTTAACCTCATAATTACGTGATTTTCGTCGAAATAAATCTAAAACTAGTTTTTGAACTTGTAATTGTTACTTAATGTATATCACATACGTTAAAGCTTTATACAAGTTTCCAAGTAATAAAATAATATTTAAAAATTTAAAATGTCATATAAAAATCACCATAATATCGATATTTAAGTATTAAATAATATAATAAAAGCTTGTACTGCCTAATTGCGAGGAAAGAAAGCAATAACACTCGAAATTGTGAAGGATTTATTAAGTTGGCTGAATGCTCATTTTTCGTTTGAACCTCAATTTCGAGGTTAAAAAATAATCTGAGCAAAAAGTTGTATATGAACAAAAATGTAGCTAATAAAATTCTCTATCAAACCCACAAAACAGATTGTTAAGAACAGTTTTAGTTTTCGAGATATTCTTGATCAAAGTTGCTACAAATTTCGATTTTTACATGTTTTCTGACATTTATGGGACTACAGCGCCCCTGGTGTCGGTTGCACGAACTTCATCTGTTCAGAGGATTTATCGGGCATCTAAAGGAGAACAAATTATTCCTGAGTGAAAAATAAATCGGTTCAGCAGATTCGGAGATATAGGCACCCAAGTATCAAAAAACGGAAAAAACCGTTTTTCGTAAATACCAGGCGTAAAATCCAAATGAAATCAAAATGATAAGTATTTTCGTAAATCATTTGACCCTAGCAATAGAAAAAATAGCATGAGAACCCAGGGACAAAATCATCGTTGCACAGTGTTATAGTGCACATCCACAAAGCACCATCATCAATGTGGGGAGGAACCTCATAGGCAGGGCACGTTTAGTCACCACGAAATCTGGAGTAAATTTGGATCCCGTCATGAGAGATATTCTCAAGAGAAATGATTTTCCTGAGAGAATTATTAGGAGACTACTCAGGGAGTCCTCACCACAATCGGGTAGATCATCCCCGGCTCAGATCCTACAGTCTGAGAGATTCTTCACTCTCACCTACATCAAAGGCATTTCTGAGCGCATGAAGACGAGGATCTCGAGGACTACTGGAGCCAAAGTGGCCTTCAAACCAGCTAAGAAAGTGAAGGAATACTTCACCAAGGTGAAAGACCCAGTTCCTAAGCTCCAGAGATCGGATGTGGTCTATTCAGTGCCTTGTGGAGATTGTGGACGTAGCTACATTGGGACTACGGGACAGCTCCTGCACAAAAGAATGCAACAACATAAAAATGATACGAAACCACCAATAAGAAATACCAATGCAACTTCACTGTGCGCCCATGTAGCCGACACCGGACACTCCTTCGACTTTGATGAAGTCAAAATCATTGACTCCCACAAATGCTATGCAAAGAGGATGATGTTAGAATCACTGCACATAAAAAGACATCTCCCGGACACTGTAAACAAACGCTCCGACATCTCTGGGGTACATAATGCATATGCAGGATTGCTCAGATGATTGCTTGACAAGGAGAGAATGATTGCTAAGACGGTTGCCTATGATCTAGGGGAATTATAAAAATTGAAGAAAGGTCAACAACTGCCACAAAGGCTTGAAAAATAGTTGTTAAATAATTCATACAGAAAACAGTTGGCCTCATATCAATGTCCAATAAGGAGTACCCGCGACGAATTCCCAATTTTCCCTGGTAATTATAGTGAAAAATTAGAGTAATTGTAGAAAGTCGTGCACATTATTGTTATTTATGTTATGTATATATTTTTAATGTTTAGTAAATCCTCATTTGGAGTAGTAGACAGACAGTGCGGACAAAATTTCAGAGACAAATCACAGATTTGAGTGAGTTATAAGACAAAGAAATGTAAGAACATTGTCTAAATAAAATTTCCCGCCTTTTTAGCCACTGAGGAAGACGCGTTGAAGCGTCGAAAGCTTTGGCAAAGAATTTTGTGTTTTCCTGTCCTGAAAGGATTGCACCCCCTGACGCATCCGGAGGGAGTTCATCTCCTTGACCTTCCTAATTGTTTACATTTTTTTTTTCTTTCTTATAACATTGTTTGAGCTTACTCGAGTGTTGTCAGAGATCTGTGGGTTTCGTTGGGTAGGGGACGTTATGCATTGGCGGGAAAGTTCCAGGATGTTCTGGATGGAAATTTTTCTTAAATTAATTAATTAATTAATTAACAAGACAATTTTAGTACAACCGGATTTAGTGCATCCGGACGGAGTTTCCCTCTCCGAAAACACATCTATTATCTACACGGCAATTTTTCTACAGTTATTGTTATATTGATAAAAAGTATTTAATATTTAATCTGTAAAATCTGACATGTATTGCTTTGTTTAAATTTAGGAAAGATATTAGCACAAATGCTTAATAGTTTCTTATAAAATTTAATGAATAAAATAACTTTTGAAAGCAGTTTTTTATGATGGTGATAACAATAAAAATAAAGATTCCAGAGGAAAAAGGAAATTTGAATTAAAATATTCATGTACTGTTCAAAAAGAACATCAAAAATAAAAAAAAAACTATGATTGCTTAAACAAAACACATAAAACAAAGCTAATAAAATAAGCTAGGTAATATTGAAGTAGAGTGAAAAACATAAGCAGGATGTTTTATACGGTTGTGAACTAACTTTTTTATTGTCTTGGTTAAGAAATTGAATCAATCATCCTGACTATCATTAATTCTAGTTTACATTGCACCAACAGCAAAAATTTAATTACATCCTTTTATAGTTAAAATTTTTATTAATTTATTTCTTGGATGTTTGGCTACATAATAATAAATTATAACTAAAAATAAAAATAAATAACTAAAATACTTCCTGACAGATACACTGAGAAAAAAGTGGGTGCGATTAACGTTTTTCCTCGGAAATTTAACACTTTTTAGGTGTAAAAATATATCAACATTTTTTAATGTTAATTTTACACCTTATTAAGGGTAAAATTAACATGAAAAAGGATACCTTTAACACCTAATACACCTAAAAAGGGTAATATTTACACCGATTTTGGATCAATACTGCAGGGTAAAATTAACATTTCCGAAATGTTATTTTATCTTTTTCGGATTTCTCTCAGTGTAGTTTCTTATAGCCAAAAGTTTTTATTACATAAAGAAATTTAACTTAAAAGCATTTAAGCACTGAAGATTTTTTAGTAATGTTATCACAAATTTTAAACTGGAATATTAAACAACATCTTCTTTAAGAAACATAGAATTTTATATTAATATGAATGAATAGTTCCCGTCCTTGGAGAATCTTATTTGCTTTCTCGATTGTTGAAGCGGTTGAAGCTATTACGACATGAGCAATATGAGAAAAGAAATTGAGGAATTATTGGTGCAAGAACTAATTTAAATTGTCTCTAGAGATTTTTTTGGGGAAAAAAATCCAGGAAGAGGAAGAAGGATTGGAGATTAAATAAGAAAATCAGAGAATCATGAATAATGTATGCTATATCCATCATCACATTATTCCCTATTTCAGAATTTGGCCAATATTTGATGAAAGAGGGGGTTCGGGTTATAAATTTAAATAAATGTGTCAAGTTTCAGTCTGTTTTCTCATCAGTCAATCTGTGACTGAAAATTTATAGACAAATAAACTTTCAATTTGATCATGAAACTTTAACTTTCAGCAAGGTGGGTGGGTAAATGTACTCTCATGCCCCAATATTTGTAATGAAATGTTGTATCAAATGACTATTGAGCTGTACCGTATAGATGTTTTGTAGTCTTAATGTGCAACATCTAGTGCTATATAGTTGATAGTGTGGTCGAAATTGCTTCGTGATGCAGTGTTAATTAGGGTGAAAATTTGCGATTGAGAATTCAAATGGGGAGTACGTGTGGTGATGGGCGAAATTTCATTCCAGAAGAGTAGAAATTGCTTCTGATAACCATAAACTGTGAATATATATTGTTATGCAGCTTTAATTAAACAACCAAAAGCGATTATGTGCCTATTTAACAAATATACTACAAATACTAAATGAAATGTCTGTCAGTTTGATTCAACATTGAAGTTTTGAAATCCAATTTCATAGTTTTGTCTTTGACAATACTACCTAGTTCAGTTGAGCTGAAAATTTTAATTAAAACCCAAGGATTAGTCAAAGCTAGAAATCACCATTATGAAAAGTTGTGTACTTTCCAAATTATTTTATTACGGTAAATGAGGGTTGATGAGAAAATATAAAACATAATAAATTACTTTAATAATTTCCAAGAGGAACTGGTGAGCGTCGGGAAAAGAAAGGAGAAGCTTAGAAAATTCTAATTCATCCCAAAGTTTTCGGATCAGACTCAAAACCTTCTTCCGTATGAGCCGAAAGATTTTGAAAAAAATAGAAGTTTCTAAGCTGACCTCTTTTCCTGATGCTCACAGATTCCCATAACATCACCTGACGGAAAATATTTCATTTAAATTAGGTTTATTTAGGGTAAGTGTGCCAAATTGTCCTGGCTCTACGCTGCGGACTCTGAGGAAGTCGAAAGGATGCTGAAATCTACGTATGTGTGATGTGACCTTGTGTTTAAAAGTGTTTTCGAACTGTACCAATCCACACCAAGTGAACTTTTATGCAGATTTTGTAACTCGTCTGTCTGTCAAATAGAAAGCCAAACAGCCTCTATGGCTAGGGTTTTTCTTAATTTCTCTCTCTGTCTCTGTGAGCATACCCTCCTCCGCATTCAGTGACATACGTGCATATGTATGATCACAAAATATACAACCTGAGAAGGGATTTTCCATCGTTTTCATCCCGGAGTAGGTTGGAACCAAAGCTAAGACGGCGATGGCCGCACGGGGGGTGGGTCAAAAAAGAAATAGAGAGATGATAATAAATAAATAATAATAATAAAATTTCGGCATTGTTGCATGCAAGCGCCAAAGTCTCAAGTTTGAAATGTAATATCTTTAATAGAAATTGATTTTTTTCATTCCTTCTACTTTAGGAGTGTTGCTTAGAACCTTGTAGATAGTTTATCGTCTTTATTTACTTTAAAATCGTTTTTAGTACATTTTAAAATGATTAAAAATGTAGACATAGCTTTGGTGCCCTACTTCGGCCACCTTCATTCTCATAGTTCCTTTCCGTTCGGGAATTCTTCCAATGTCTTTTTCACGTCATCTAGTTTGTCAAAGCTACATTTTTTGTTATTCTTTTGCATTGTATAATCTCTAGAGTATGTTTAAACTAAAAAAAATCATGGAAATTCGAGGAACAAAATGGTGGCCGGAATTGCAAGCTGGCCGGAATTTGGCACACTTACCCTAGTACAAAAAAATCTAAATTCTAAAACTTTGTAAAAATGATAAGGATAAGCTACAGAATTAGGATGTAAAGTAAAAGTACAATACAGGTAATAGAATTGCTTAAAGTCATTTTTCCAATACAAAATGAAAAGCTGAAATCCTTCTCTAGAGCGCTTTTTTTAGTACATGACTGTTCTCATGTGCTTCTGAGTAAGTGACTTCTCTTTGTGTTAATAATTGATGTCACGTCACAACTATTTGGTAGCGTTGGAATATGACGAGGACTGAAGAAAACAGTCTTGACAGAAATCACAGAAACCAACGTAAAGAAAAGTCGATTGTCTCGAAGCACATAAGAGCAGTCATGTACTAAGTTCAAGAGAACAATAGGGGCAAGTGGGGCACTTTTGAAAGTGAAGAACCTTTAAAATTGGGATTTTTCTCCTATGTTTAAGTGGACCCGGGCCATATCGTAATGCAATTTACCTTCTCAATCTCTTTATGCAGGTAAATTTAGATTTCAACTGTAAACCTATTTTCAATGAGTTTGTATACGTTTGCCAAATCCTATAGCCGTTATAAACGTTATTATTGAAATCCGTTCCTGCGAGTAGCTTCTAAGCCGCTGCGGTGTCATTGCTTCCTGGGTCCTTGTCGATGTACATAAGTTGGACAGCTGAGAGAGTCAGTCCGGTCTAGAACTTCAGAAAAGAGGGACGTATGAACTTGGGTTTCTCGAGGGAATCTGGCTGGGTGCTAGAAGATGTGACGGCTAGTTGCCTCAACCCTTTAAGGACGATTGGAACACCGGTGTCCCATAAAGAAAATAATTTGTCCTGACTACCCAAAGTTATTTTTTTTCTTATGTCTGTACATAATTATAAAGTAGAAGATTGAAGGAATCTACATTATTTTTTGCATGTCTCTAGCTATTTGCTATGTAGTAAATATTTGAGCTCAAAAATGGCGAATTTTTAAATTCTCAAATTCATAATTGATTTTATTTATTTTTTATACTTATAATATTTTATTTTTTAAGCAAAACCCTTTTTGCAATAAAGACTACAATACCCATACGTAATATTTTTCATTAAAGTGAAAAATTATTATTCATTGGTATTGCCAGAAAAATTACTTAAATTTTTGGGCTGTTTTTGTCCCTATCGTTCATAGAAGCACAAAATACACCGAATCAGATTCTGCTGGACTTTCCAAGGTTAGATGTAAGACTTATCATTGATTTTGTTTCCCAGTTTAATTTTTATTGTTGATTTTCAGTCCGTAAAAAGTGTCTCGTCGTTAAAGGGTTAAAAGAGCCCATTCCTTCTCAATCCTTCCTTCCAATTTAAGAATCCGACCGGTACACAACAGTCATTCATTTGAAATTTGTGAGTCACTCACTACCCAGCGAGCACAGTTAGCTGAAAAAATCAGAGTTTTCAGCATACTTTGGCTGAACCGATCAGCAAAAAATATGCTGACCGGTTAACAGTTTTCGAACAAAAAGTTCTAACCAAATACATGAAAATGGCACTGCCTCGTAAGTGTCTTTTTAAGGTTAGCAGTATTCAGTTGAAAATACATAGGCTTTCAGCTAAATTGAAATAGGTTAGCATTGGTGCTCACTGGATACCCCTTTATAGAACGGTACTGCAACAGGGTGTTTGTGGGGAGGGGTAGGCAGTCTTGATTTGACGTGTACGCGGAAGCATGGAGCTTCGTGTTCTATGACCGTAAAAGTGGACAATTGGCTATCCAAGGGCTCAGGATAACTAAAGCAGGTCATTAAAATCGATCATAATATATGGATAGAGGGAGGTAGGGCTACATTGACCTGGAGCTACATATAAAGTGCTATTTTTCGCACATTTTAAAAAGAAGTTGAACTTAGCTAGAATTTAATTTAAATCCTTAATTGTTTTGTCTACCTAAATTTGATTTAGTTACAACAAGGCTTTCTTTAGAAATAGACAAATATAGCGTTTTCTTCTCGTTTTTTTCGTTTTAGGGTTTTCTTCTTAATTTTATTTAATTAAGTAATGATAGATAAGAAGAAAACATTGATAAATAAAAGAAACGTAATTTTCAGACTATTTTAGATAATTTTCTATGATTTATATTGTTCTAAAAAAATCTTCTTTATCTAGCTTCAGTCCTAAAGATTAGCCCAAAACTTCGTTTTCCGAGAGTTTAAGATTAGGGACTAGAGATTCTTGGAATCAATTTTCCTTACCCGATTCTATGTCGCTGAATTTTACAGGCTAAATATTCTCGAAGGTGAACTTGAGTCTATTTGGACCCTAACTTAGTAAGATTACAGATTTTTTTGCGAGTTATAGAAAATTTCAAGACCTTTCTAATAAGATTGTGTATTGTATAGAAAATTCATTAAATATACTGATAAGAAAGCTGCAAAAATATTTTTTTGAAACTTATATGACAGGTTGATACGCGACAATAAGACAAAAATTCCCATTCTTTTACCTCTGGAAAATATGAGTAAGACAAGAAGTACGATGTTTCATAAAACTTATACCAGTGAATTGCTGTATTTATTCTATCCACAGTTTATGAATAGAATAAATTTTATTCAGCAGTTAATTTAAGTGTATAGTAAGTGCAGAATCACAGGTTGCATTTAATGCCATGTAATTTAATCAGAGAAAAATCATTTTATTTAGGCAAACACTATTAGCTACGGTGATAGTGTGTTTGTTTGGGCAGATACAAGAGCTACTAACAAATGAGTGTTTATGTTTGGAGTTGCCAACAGTTACTTTGGCATTTAGGGAGGCCTATGTGGCAGTTTTGGTGCTTCAACAATGGCCTATACTATGGACATTCAGTGGACCACAATAAACTTATTTGGTAGATAGATAAACTAATTCCATGGTTATGGGATTACATTTTCGCAGCCGAAAATACAATTATCGCAATATGTTACCCATTTTCCTCCATGTACAAATTCATTGGAGTCGATCTGGGGCCAATATTTTGGGGGCGTCAGCCAATGTCTCGTGTACCTTTTGTGCCTATACCAAAACGAGTGGGCGTAATGGGATTACTGGAGCATTCTAATTTACTCATGAATTGGCTGAAACATCTCTTGAAAATAACATCACACATAAAGTTCTATGTTTTGTATGTGTTTTTTTCTCTTTGCGGATAATATATAAAGCTTATACTAATGAAAAAGTATCAGGTATTGCATATTTATCAGCATTAACCACAATAGGGGCTCTATAGCAGAAAGTTGAATTTGGAAATATATTATTTATTTGGATTAATAAAGTTGTTCAGTGGTTTAATTCATGGGAAAAGTATCGTTCTTACGAGTTCGATGATTTCACAAAGTTTTTTTTGCTAATGATTGTTAAATATAGCATTGGAGTAACAAATTAAATACTGGTATAAGAGCACAAGCAGGCGACTTACTTCATTGAGCATAAGTGTTGCTCACATGAAGTATAGGGTTGTATGTAAAATTCACAAGAGGAGGGCATCCAGGTAGAGTCTACCACAGACCTTAAAAGTCAGCCTTGAGTGTCATAGTTGTGAGCTTGAGTCCCGCATGATCCAAAAGATTGAAGTCCTATTTCGTGTCCTATAAGATCAAACACTTTTTTTTAGTCTAAACATATCAAAGAAATACTATTTAAAGAAAATTGGGGATTTCTACCACTTCCTGTTTCGATTTTATTACTCCATCTCAGTTTTGAAAATACTTACAAAAGAAAAACTACTGTGCGACATCTGCGATGTCCATTAGAATGAAATTGATATTAGCAAATGTGTCTTCTATGTAGATTTCTCTTCATTTGTGTGCTTTCAATTTTCAGGACTAATTCAACCACCTCAAACGACATCATATGTGGCTGGAGATAGCTCAGGAAGGAGTCCCCTTCCAGATATTGACACAAATTTCCTGAATAGTGTAAATAGAAATCAACTGGACCCGGTGGTTAGCTCAAATGTGAGTGCTAGTCAAATAAATCACATTAACAAGAAGGGACCACCGTCCACAAGAATTGGTCCTACGAATTCACCAGCCCGGACCATTGATAACCAATTAACTGAAAGTGAAGACACTGCCTCCAACTTCAATGAGACCTACTTCGGAACGGAGAATTCATCAACTGTAATTTATCAGGCTGGTTCAATTGCAATTCTCGAGTGTGTCGTCCGTAACATTGGCGAGAACGTGGTAAGAGTTCTTTGATTTCTTTCCTACTATACCATATTCTAGCATTCGATTGTGTAGGCCATCGAACGAATAAATACTTACGTTGACATGGTCATATAATGACCGGGTTGAAATGAGGGGCGGTGGTGTATATATGAATCACTCTTTGTATTAGAAACTTGGAACATGGGGAGAGGCTTTTCATACTTTTCTGCTACATTTATTCTCTTGACCATTCGTTTCTCTTCTGCAAATAATCCATAGCAATGAAGATGAGTGGGAGCATAGTGGGTGGTATCGTGAGCTTTTTTTTGTGTTCGCAGAACGGGATGAAAAATTACACAACGAGCTTTCAGGATAATGAAACACATCAGTTTCTGTTGTAATTGAGTGTGTGTTGCATTCATGCTCAGATTTTTCTACAATAATAGATCAAGGGGCTATTCCAACACAGCATAGATTATACTTTTGAATTTAGGGGGTATGGTAAATAATTATTCAGCGATTAACTTTTGTTATTCCCTTAGATTAGGCACCAGTCAATTTTTGTAAATTTAGCATAACCCGGATAACAGATTTAATGCTCAAAAGCTTAATTTTTATGAGTTGTAGAACATCAAACTGCTTAAAAATTATATAAAAAATAAAACAAAACGTCAGCGCTCTACGGCGGGTAGCGAAACTAATACGGCTCAACTTAGTCTTAACACTAAGTACTTAATTAAGGTTCCTTTGTTAAAGTCATTATATATTAAGGTTTAGAGAAATATCTTCATTAAATACTCAATTAAGGACTATATCGACTAAGGATTTTTTAAGTAGTTACTAAAAATTACTAAAAGTTACTATTAAAACAAATATTTTTATTTTCTCGTATTTTATTATCTGTTAAAGAAAATGGAAAAACATTTTTGTCTAATTGGAAAGATGAATACGTTGCCACCTATTGAGCTATCCCACCACGCACTTTTTTCACTAGCTTTGTTGCCGGACGAAACTATATATAGTCCTTAAATCCTTCAGAAGAAGTGGTACAGAAGTGCTTGGAACAAAAAAATCAATAGGATGATCGATTAAGAAATTAAAAAATTTAAATTTTTGTAATAAATGTAGACTCCTTTTACATGATGGTACCCAAGAGAAGGTATGAATACCCGGTTTCCGGATTATACTTGGTGCAGTTAAAAAGAGGATTTATTAAGATTTGGGTATCTTGTTGGTAACTTACACTCTTGGAACCCGCGCTAAAGGAAAGGGTTTCTTCCATTCATCTGGGGAGACCAGTTGTGAGGTCGGTCGGCAGCCGCAACACAGTTAATTGAAATAAATTTTAATTGAATAGAAATTTGACCAGGTTTAATAGAATATGAGACAGCACTTGAGGGTGGGGCAGTTTCACGCAGCTGTACAATTTTCGAGACTCCTTCATTAAAACGTATGAGGACTCAATGGGTCAAGTGGTAAAGCACTCGATCTATGACGCAAGTTTCCTGGGTTCGAATCCCCTTTAGGTCACCAAGAATTCTTCTGACGTTAAAGGTATTCGAAATATATCCAAAGAGCTTTGCTGAACTTGATTCCATAGGGCATGGAACTGAGAACCTCATCCTTTATAAGAAAATATAATAGTGCATGTTCCTAACTCACCTTGCGCGAAGGCCTAAGTTCTACTATGAAACGTTGTGCCACCATCATTATAATTATTATTCGTTAAAACGTTGATGATTTTTTTCAAATTAAAATGGTCTGTTAGTTTCTCTTAGGTATTGGCTAGCTGAAAATGCGCATGCCCGGCAAAACTCTTAATAGATCATTTTTTGTTGTAAAAAGTTGTGCTCTCTAAACTACATTTGCTTGAACTACCTCACTTTCCCCAAATGAATCTCACAAATCACATCTAACTTTGATAAAATGGAAAAAAATCGTGATACTTTATATCTATTACTTACTTTTTATTCATTATGTCTAATTTTATAAAATATTTGATTAATAATATCTATTATTTTATTTAATATTGTTTTCCCAAAAAAATCTAGGGGAAAGTACTCTCCCTTCGAACGTTCATGCCTTCGAATAATGTGAATTTTCTTTAAGTTTTCCTAAGAGAGTTACACATTTCTATTAAATATTAGTTAGCTTATTATCAATTATTGATAATTATGTGACAATCATGTGGAAATCTCTTAAGAAAAGTAGAGAAAATTCACATTATTCGAAGGCATGAACGTTCGAAGGGAGAGTACTTTCCCCTAATGAATTTTTATTAAAATATTTTGGATAAGAATTTGAACTTCACAATTTTTTTATGTGTAATAATAGTTATTCTTTTAGGAAAGTTCAATTTCTAAATAGTTTTAGCCACGCCACTATTTTGTAGCCAGAAAACTATGTTTATTAATTTTTCAAAATTTTCATTCAGGTTTAATTTTACTTGAGATTTTACTGGAATATCACTACCTCTGTCGAAAATTTATTTTAATTAAACACGCTTAAAAAAATAGATCACGCCCACTTTAAGACTTGCTACTGGAAGAAATGTCAATATTTCAGAATTTAAAAAAAAGTCAAGGGGAAAAATGAATTCTCAAATGAGTAATAGAAAAAAAATTTGACCTCGTTTGAAGTAACGTAAATTGGTAAATGCAGAAGTAAAGTGAAGTCTTCTAGAAGAAATGTTACTAAATAGAGGCAGGTGCTAAATTATCAAAGAAAAGCAATAATTTTTAGAATATAATTTTAAGAAAAGCTTATGTCAGATTAATACATATTCCAGATTCCAGTAGAGAAATATATTTCTTAATTATTTAAATAAATTTTGCAACATATTGAATGTGGCAGATTGAATGATAATTTGATAAAAATGGTAATAGAAAATACGATTTGATTACAAATGTAAAAAAAACGAATGTCATAAAATGTAGGAACTCAAGGATAGTGAAATATTAAATTGCTGTAATCGCAAGGACAAGAAATGTAGAAGTTATAAACCGTCTTAGCACTTTCGGTTTGATTTAAATAGAATTATTATCATCTTTGAGGTTTTTATTGACCAAAACGGTTAAATATTTTTACAGAAAATGTACATCAGAGGTTCTTCTTAGATTCGAATAGTAAGAGTAGGTTTCTTGAAAAATCATCCCTGTATTAAGGTAGTAAATTTTAAGGCAAGGAAGTCACTTGGACAGCGTTTTTGAAGGGGCGTGGCTTAAAATTGAAGAACAC
This sequence comes from Phlebotomus papatasi, assembly GCF_024763615.1. Classification (NCBI taxonomy): domain Eukaryota; kingdom Metazoa; phylum Arthropoda; class Insecta; order Diptera; family Psychodidae; genus Phlebotomus; species Phlebotomus papatasi. The sequence goes on from NC_077222.1 coordinate 22,453,908, forward strand.
TGTGAAATGTTCAGAGACGGCTCTGGAAAAACTTTTATTGTCAGTGAAATTTTCAATTTCCCTATTGATTTTTTAGCAGATTTTTGGGAGAATGTTATGTAGGGGAAAGTGCCCATGCTTCGTACGATTCTAAGCTTCGTAATGACTAAATTTTTCCTATGTTATTTTAAAAACTAGCGGAAAGTGCTGACTTTTTAAAATATATTGCAGTGTCACATTTATTGAGAAATAGGGTAAAGTGATATAATTTGGAATTAGTGTTACAAGTTGGACAATTCGTCGGTATGAGTTGGACATGGCTTTTTTCTTGATAAATACAGTACAAAATTTGTTTTTAAGCACAAGGAACCAAATTATAAAACCAAAGCATTAAAAATATACAAATAAAAATGAAGTACTAAATTTATCAAGACAAAAAGCCCTGTCCAAATTCTACCATTGCATTGACCAACTTGTACCGCTGTCCAACTTGTATCACTTTACCCTAAAGAACAAAATTGGTCATTACGAAACTTGAGATCATACAAAGAATTGATGCTTATTCCCATCATGAACCCTTAGGAACCTGTGAACGGTTATTTCAGTACTGAATTAATAAACTATATATTAACACTTAATCGTATACTTCAATGGAAATACATTTTCTGATTATAAATCGCCAATAGGGGAAAGTACTCTCCCTTCGAACGTTCATGCCTTCGAATAAAGTGAATTTTCTTTTAGTTTTCCTAAGAGGCTTACATATTTCTATTAAATATTTGTTGGCTTACCATCAATTGATGATAATTCCTTGATAATTTAATGTAAATCTCTTACGAAAACCAAAAGAAATTCACATTATTCGAAGGCATGAACTTTCGAAGGAAGAGCACTTTCCCCTAATTGTACAAAATGAGTAAAAAAGCATTGATGTTCTACATATATTTTTTTTATTTAATTTAAATTGCGGTTTTTCCTGTTCATAAATTTTTGTCGCACAATCAGTATTAATTAGACTTCTCATTATTTTTTAATAATATGCGATAATTACAAAATGTTAATTATGATAAAGCCTTATATGTTTACATTATCACTATAGTTATGGTAGTGCAATGTGCCATAAAATACAACAGTACTTGTTGCTTTCCAGTCTATATAAATTACGTATCTATAGGCTTACTTTAAAGAGAACTTTGCAGATTTTTTAAGTATAAAGTTCTAAAATGGCAATTTTCGCAGAAATAGAAAGTCTGGGAATTTCAAATGGGTTTTGGTTTCGAATTAAATTTCGCTCTTTGCAGTACTTTGATCTACTGGAAAGCTTAAATATACAAACATGATATATGTATTCCGTAGGTATCGTGGATCAGGAGGAAAGGGAAAGACTATCATCTTTTAACGGTTGGCTTAACAACATACAGTGGTGATGAGAGATTTAGTGCAATTCATCCGTTGGATTCTGAGGTGAGCTGCTTTTTTTACCAATTGCTAAAATACCAAACGGTTGGTAGAATGTTTGCCCATATGTATTTAGCTTTGAGTTTCATCCACCGAATGTTTTCCAAATGGGAAAAACATTATATATTAGTGGGTGAAAGTATAGTCTGCAAATAGCAACTGATGAAGGACTAAAATGTTGTACCGGGTATTTTCTGAAAGGCTGGAGAATTCATTGAAGAATAAAATATAAGAATTACTGTGTGTTGTATAAATCTGCCCTTTTATACGGAGTTTATCGAGGCACCATTTATATTAGAAATTGCTGGACCAGAAACCATATTGAGTGGAATGAATCGGGCGAAAACGTATAAATATGGTAAAATAACATAAATGATTTACAGTTCCTTGAGCTCTAATTCTCTGTGATTTTTAATTTATGACGAAAGCATCCAGCAGAGTGTATTTTCCAGTGTTAAATTTCCTGTGAAGAATTTATCAAATGTGAACTGTGATGTTCTACCCTCCCGGAGGCACCACTATAGTTATTAATGACATACGGGCATAGCTTGCAAATCACTGATTGTACCACCCTCTTCTTTATTTTTCAAAATCTGTCTAAAATCTGCTACACACTGTGCTGGACTCAAAATTATTAATAGAGAAATCTTCTTGTTCACTTCATCCCTGATTGACGCAATCAGTTGAAAGTCATTTGTCTCCTTTAAGCTGTCTACACATATGAGCATTTTTTAAAAAAATTCTTTAAAAAAATTTTTAAAAAATAAAAATGGGTCGGTTTTTTTTACAAAATTGCTTACATACTAGGCAAATTTCTGTAAAAAATCCATTTTTTTACAAAAATTTTCACTAGTGTAGAGCCGATTCTTTTTAAAAACCTTTTTAGGGTTATTTTTTAAAGAATTTTTTTAAAAAATGCTCATAGTGTGTAGACAGCCTTAGGGTCAAAAATCTACACTGTAAAAAATTGACCTTTATTCCCCTTTATAACTTTCTACAAAATTGTAATTTGGGAAAGTAATAACTTAATTTTTGTATTATATTTATAATATATTTCCATCGTACATTGAAGGAAATCGAAACAGTTATTTTAAATAAAATACTGTAGTTTTAATCTAAATTTTTAAAAACGACTGTTTCTATTACTTTGCCGGTATTAAATGATTCAAATCGATGTCAGCTAAAATCCGGAAAATCAAAATCTTGAACGTCAAAATTCCAAAAAGCAAAAATCCCAAAATCCCGAATAACCAAGATCCGGATAAGTCAAAATCCCAAAAGCCAAGATCCCGTAAGCCGAAATTCTAAAAGCCAAAATTCTGAATGGTCTAAGTCCTTAAAGGGAAGAAATTATACGGAGGATAATATGTGGAATAATTTCCAAAAATACAGAAAATTTCCATTTGCGTCCAGCAAGTACGGGCACAATCGTTGGAATAACTATGACACCTTTAAGAATTCAAGATTTTGGCGTTCGAGATTTTGGTTCGTTCGGGAATTTCGCATTCCCGGAATTTTGACCCATTCAGGTTTTTGGCTTACGGGATTTTGACCGAGAACACTTCATATTGCCGACTGGGGCATAGTTACCGGTCTTAAACAGTTACGATAATCAAAACTAAATTCTAGGTACAAAAAGTTATTGTTCAAATAGGTTAAGGTAACCTGTACAAATACAAAACGGTCAGAAATTCCGTCCAATAACGTCAAAAAAACTTAGTAATTTTAAGATTGAAGCTAATTGGACAGTAGCAGGGAGTTACTTTTTGTTAAATGATCTAAAAGGTATGCTGGAGGCATTACTAATCAAAATTTATATATTCTTGATCAAATTTGAGTTTTTTTTTGATAGAATTTATCAGGGGGTGACATTAGTTTTGAAAAATGCGCCCGGTTTTAGTGTATATTTTTCTCTGTTTTCGTACACATTTCACAAGATATCTCCAAAACTACGCAGGTTGCCAATTTGTAGTTTTCGGTTGCCTCTTCGCTATTAAATTGGCTTTTATTTTGTATTTATATTTTTTGCTAATTCATTCCACACTGACAGAAAACAGCTAATAAACCCAAGAGCTTTTTCGGCACGCTAGAAACATATGGGAAGCATAGGAAATGTCATGCCCGTGGAATTTATTAACTAGTCAAATTTAATTCTTTTATGGACTAAAATCGATTTTTTTTACTAAAAAAAATAGATTTTTTTTATGACTCTGGCACACCATTTAGATCTGGAAAATTTTATGTAATCGAAATTGACATCTTTTTTTTCTCAAATATTTTATATATGTCTTTCCCACTATTCCAGACTCATGTTCGTTATTGAAACATCAGATCAAATTCAATTCAGTTCAATCGAATTTCGAGTGCGAAATAATCAGATAGGCATATGCAAATTATTTTAGAAAGAAAGAAATGTTAATTTTAATTTCATCAAATTTTCCTGATGATTTTGATTGAAAAAATGATTTTTTTATTGAGAAAATCGAAAATCGAATGATTAAAATTGGTTTTTTTATGGCGCATCTTTTAGATCAGGAAAATTTCAATAAATCAAAATTTACTTCTCATTCTTTCTCACTCATTCTCTAACATTCTTCGTCTTTTTTAAAACATAACAACAAATTCAATTTAGATCAGTCGAACTTGCAGTGCGAAAGAATGAGTTAGACATATGCAAAACATGTGAGAAAGAAAAAGATGTGAATTTCGCTTTCATGAAATTTTCCTGATCTAAAAGGTGTGCCGGAGCCATTACAGATCAAAATTGATTTTTTGCTTGCCAAATTCAAATGTTTTACTACTCGATTTTGCTATTTTCTGGAAAATTTGATTTGTCCTGGATGAATTCGATTTTTTTTACTGGCCAAAGTGATTTTTTTTTACTTAAACGAGGGATTTATATTCTCTCTCTCTGTGGAGTTCGAGCAGTTAAAACTGATTCTTTCACTGGGCAAAATCGATTTTTCTTTTACTAAATTGAACCGACTTTTATTAACCCTAAATCGATTTTTAACTTAAAGAATTTTAGTTTCTGACTGAATTTTTTATAATACTTTACTAACAAAATTAGAGTTTTTATTCATAAAATTTTATTTTGTTTAATGCTTCCGGCATTCCTTTTAGATCAGTAAATTTTCTTGAAGACGAAATTCATATCTCATACTTTCTCACAGTGTAATATTTTCATCACCAAAACGTTTTCAGTGGAAAGTTTAGTGTTTCACACCAATTTTCGGAATTTCACTAAAGTCGATATTTTCACCGAATGCCAACAACATCAGGGCAATATTTTCATTTCATTCCCCCTGATGCTTATCATTAATTAAAATTTACAACTCAAGAGAACGAGAGTGGACATGTTTGGCATTAAAAATTTTCCGCGCGCAATTCGCACAATTGTGCAATTAAGCTGCGGGCGGTTGGAACACAAATTTCATGTCTAATTAATTGGTGGGCATTTATAATACAGACATTACTTTTCTCTTCCTCACCAACAACCCCACAGGACTGGACCCTTCAGATCAAATTTGTGACCACGACGGACGCTGGAGTGTACGAGTGCCAGGTATAAGGAAAAATGTTCTACCAAAGTCATTAGGGAGCCCAATTGGCGGACGTCTAATTGTACTAAATTTATTTCCACCCACAGGTCTCCACCCATCCGCCAATATCAATCTTCACACACCTTCATGTTGTTGGTAAGTATTCCTATTCTGGGTATGAGTGCTCTTTAGAAGGGCTTCTGGTTGGGTTCATTATAATGTAGACAGATCATCCTAAAATAGACTCTAACAAAGGATTTTTATTTGCTTGAAAATTCAATTACGTTTATATTTAGACTATAATGCGTTGTAATGTTGACGTAATATTGAAGATTTCTATTTAGTTGAGAACAATACAACAAGCAAATACATCTTGAGTAACTCTTAATAAAGCCACAACGTAGCAATTTGCACATTCCACCCACAATTATATAAGAAAAAATCACAAGATTTCATAGTAAATGTTTAATTAGGGGGAACTTAAATTATTTGAATACGGTGTAATTATGAAAAATACTTTAGACATTTAACTTCAAAAAAAAAAACCAACGTTTGTTGATTAATCAGTTCAAAATGGTGTATAAATAAATTTGTAACCTACGCAATTAACATGACTTTTTGTTTGATGGTAGAAATCATTAGTACACTCAGAAAAATAATCGAGTAAAACTTACTCAAGTTGATGTTGAAATTACTCTTTTTCGTTGTGATTTTCGATTAACTATATTTAAGAATTGATTTTACTTCTATTTAGGTGTAATATTCGTAAGATTTGTTTTAACTTTTTTTTCCTAAAAATTACATGGCCAATAAAGTGTAAAGGAGTGTAAATAATTCTTTTTAAGACTGAAAATAAGTCCTTTTAAGAGTTAACTCTTTCGCGTCTTTAGGGTAATATATGACCCGGGGAAAAAAAAAGTTTTTTTTTTGACTATTTATATTAATTGAAATCTATCTGTTTGTGCACGACATCATAATAGAAAGATGTAAGATTCTTGGCTAATTTTCTCAAGACTCCAGATATTCAGGAAAGGAAAATATTTGAGATCAAAGTGACTTTTCTTTTTCAAAATCTTTTATATTCATTTATTTTTTTTTTCAACAAAAAGTTCTTTAGAAACACAAAATAGAATACTCAAAGATTGTATATTGCATATTTTGATATAATAAACTACTCTCAATTTTCCAGAAAAGCGCGTAGAATTATCTGGGTCATATATGACCCTAATGTCGGCATGGGTAAAAGTTTATGAAAGTGTTTTCGTGCCAACATGTAGTTGGGACAGTTGGGACATTGTTTTTCTTTGTGAAGTCCAGAAGGAAAATATCTTGCTCCTGGACATTTCATCTTATATCTGATGAATTCTAACATATTTTGCAATATTTTAGACTATTCTGCAAGCTTCCAATATTGTACAATTGTATTGTGTGTGAATAAATATGTAGATAAATTTATTTTTCCCAAATACCACTCAAAATATTGTGACAATGACTGTTCAAGGGATTACCAGGAAGATTCCTTGAACACCAGGAGTACAGTGTACTAACAATTACAGCGATATTCGTAGAGTTAATTCAACTCTGCCATGGAGTTGTTTTAACTTTTTATGTTTTTGAATTTCAAAAACCAAAATCTTTGAATTTCATTATAAATTTTCGTTTGCATAAGCCATGGTCGAATTTCCGAATCCTTTCATTGATGAGTTTTTTCAAAATTGTTTTTCGATTTAATAAACTGCTTCCATGTAATTTGGTTTTATTTTATTTTCTAAATTTAGAATTGCAATTTATGAAAAATATCTAAAAAAAATCAAAAATCAAGCAAGAGTATCTTGTTTAATATTCCATTCTGTTTTTCAAATATGCATTTCATTGTATTAAAATTTTACAGTTGGTAATATTGTACATTTTCCAAGTTAGCTTTAATTTTCATTATTATAATATTAATTGAACCATGTAGCAGAATCAGTATAAGTTAATTTGTATCCAATTCATGGAACACTTGTGATTGTAGGGGTGGGTGGGGAAGCTTCACATGTGCATAACCAGAGAGAGGATATATTGTTCTAGGATATTCAATTAATATTTCGCAATCATACTACATAGTTTAATAGATGTTTGCTGAAACTAAACTGAAGTGAACTGGATACAATTAGTTTTAATACACTTCACTCAAATTTCTCGAAAGAGTTTTGAAAAAAAATGAACTGCTTGAAACTGCCTCGTTCCTCCGTTGATATGGATTATTACATTAAATTTTGGATTGTTATATTTGGAGAGAAGCAATTACCGAACAAAATGATTGATGTAGTAAAATATTTGACCACAAATCATCGTTATGTTGAATTGATTAAACAAATTAATCACACAGCATATTTTTGTAAAAAAAATGTTGTTTGTGGTAAAAATTATACAACCTTTTGTAAATAGTAGGGAAGTGCGGGTATGTTAGAAACACAAGGATGAGCTTTTAAAATTCGACAATAACTTTAAGTTGATTTAGAAAAAAATGAGTTTAACTGTCTACAATTTCCTCACTCTACATTTTAAAATTAATTTAGTGTGAATACAAATTTACTATTTGATCAATGCTGTGTGAAATTTCGTTCTAAAACATAAGTGTATCTCTTACCACTTAAAACAATTCATGTTTGCTGATGATTAATTCGAACACTAAATATGATTTTATTGAATTCACAACATGTAATATTTCCCGAATAATATCAAATGCAGTGACATAAGGTAAGTGTGCCAAATTTCGGCATGTATAAGCAACGAAGTCCAAAGTTTGAAATGCAATATTTTTAATTCATATTGATATTTTTTCTTACTTCCTTTTCGGGAGGGTTGTGTGGAACCTTGAAAACTAGTTTATCATCTTTGTTTTCTTTAAATCATTTATTTGCTAAAATATTGAAAAATCAATAATAATATGGGCATTGCTTTGGGTAATATTCCGGCCACTTTGAGTGAAATACCGGCCACCTTTTTTCTGACCACCTTTTGTGACGCAACGGATAAAAAAATACAAAACGTCAGACGGAACGAGTTTAATATTTAGTTTAATACGTTTATATGACCCACAAGCCCTGAAATCTTCCGTGTAATTTGCCCTGCTACTCTTCAGAGTAGCATCTCAAATTTACGCGCAGATTCCCGTAGCAATTTGCCTTTTCTGAACTCTTCCAAAGCCTTTTCCACATCATCTTTTTCGTAGAAGCGTGGTTTTTTTCTCTGGACATTGTAGAACTCAGAAATTGAAAAAAAAGAAAAACGTAAAATGAATAAGAAATTTAGGAAAGCAAAAGATGTTGCCGGAATAGGCAACACTACCTCACCGGAGAGACGCTCATAAAGTATATACTTTTTTACGCGAAATACAGGATCCAGCTGGCAAATTTCACTCGACATGTAAAGATTGAATCACTATTACGGTAAGTGTGCCAAATTCCGGCCAGCTTGCAATTTCGGCCACCTTTTTTGTTTCTCGAATTTCCATGAACGTTTAGATTTTACGTACTCTAGAGATTATACGATGCAAAAGAATAACAAATAATGTAGCTTCGACAAACGAGATGACGTGAAAAAGATATTGAAAGAATTCCCGAACGGAAAGGAACTATGAGAATGAAGGTGGCCGAAATAGGGCACCAAAGCTATGTCTATATTTTTATTCATTTTAAAATGTATTAAGAATGGTTTTAGAGTAAATAAAGACGATAAACTGTCTACAAGGTTCCAAGCAACACTCTTTCAGAAGAAGGAATAAAAAAAATCAATTTGTGTTTAAAATATTACATTTCAAACTTGAGACTTTGACGCTTGCATGCAACTATGCCGAAATTTGGCACACTTACCCTAACATAAACAGAAACAATCTTTAATGAAAACTAATGAATTTTAATGAAAAACACCGAAGGAAAACCTTTTACACATCACCGCAAATCGTAAGACTGCTAGAAACACAATCGATCTGTCACATTTTTTGTAAGACTCTTTCCACACTGAGTTTTTACAACGCAATTTAAATTCAAATTATACCTAAAATTTAACGGTTTTTGTGTTAATACATCCTAAAATGAATAAATATTTAAAAGCAAAATGAATTCATTGACTATTCGAAGATAACATACATAATTTTAATTAATTTATTTCCATGGCCAAAATTACACTCAAAGTGGCCGAAATTAAAAGCTGGCCGAAATTTGGCACACTTCCCCTAATTAAGTTTATTTATAAAAATATGAAATTAAATACTAATTGAGAGAAATTATTGTCCAATGAAGATTATTATTATACATCCTGCAGAAGTTAAAACGTTTGTTATTTGTTGGAGAAACATATCATACAATATCAAAAGCAGGATGTATGTGGTTTTTCCAAATCCACCCAAATAATATCCATCATAGAGAACATGTAGTGTTATAGAGTAATTTAATGGCTTAAATTATACTAAGTCTATTTTCCATTTCACGAATTTTATCACTAGGATTAGTGAAATACCTGATAATGACTATCAGAATGTTGAATAGACTGGAAATAGGTTAAAGAGTTACTTTTTTATGGTATTAATTTTAGGTCTGGTGATTGGTCATCAAAAGGATATTTTACGGCCCTACATATTACGCTTCTCATTAAAGTTCAATATATTCCGAAGATAGGACAGTGATAGGACATTCAATTAATACACTAGCAAAATCTCATTTTCTTAAAATTAGTCTCGATTTATCTAATTTAGAAATAGTACAGAATGCAATGAATTTTGATGGTATAACGTCATATCTAATAATGATATCACTTTGCAATCATTTAAATTTCTAATTTCGACGTTTGATCAAAATATTGGTCAAAAAGTTCCTGCTAACACATTAAGTGCATTAAGTACACTGAGAAAAAAAATGCTGCGATTAACTTTTTTTCGTCATAACTTTAACACTTTTGGGTGTAAAAATATATCAACATTTTTTAATGTTAATTTTACACCTTTTAAGGGTAAAATCAACATGAAAGAAGGGTAACTTTAACCCATAATACACCTAAAAAGGGTAATATTTACACCGTTTTCGGATCAATACTGCAGGGTAAAATTAACATTTCCGGAATGTTATTTTGATTTTTTCGGATTTCTCTCAGTGTACTTTTCAAGTATTTAATTATTTTATTTAGTTCCATGATAGGTTTGTCTATCTAAATTACATTGCTTAAAAATTTCTTTTAGAAAATGCTAAAAGAATGTATATTAATGTAGCCCCTTAGTTCAAAGTAACTCCACGTCCTCCTATTAACCGCTTAAAATTCAGCAGAAGTAACCACGAATTTTCGGTTATTACTTGAATTTCAAATAGAATTCCAGTTTGGTAAATTACAATACATTCATAGTTTAATAATATTTTCAAAAAATACCATTACGGTTTTAATAATTTCTATTATATTCTGCTTATATTAAAAACACTTGAATTGCAGAAAATAGCAATAACATTTTTCCTCTGTGTTTGTGGTATATTTGCAGAGGCACGAGCTGACATAGCTGGCCCACAGGAAAAATACCTAAAACCTGGTTCAACACTTCGTTTGGTCTGTCGAGTCCTTCAGAGCACTGAGCCACCGCTGTATTTGTTCTGGTATCACAACAATCGGATGATAAACTACGATACACATCGTGGTGTTAATGTGTCCACAGATGCAGGTAACGTTGAGATTATGGATTCACCCCTAATTGAGCATGACTACCATGTGGAAAATCTTCCTTCTGTATCTTTTTTTGCCCAAAGTCCCATCCACTTCTTGTCACAATTTTGAAATATCAAAATATACCACCAAGAGAATTTTACCGCCAACTGGTGAGCTAGAGATAGGAAGAAGAACGCCTCATATTTTAATGGAGATTGATGATGTTTGGTGGTGAATTTTACACATCAGGAAATTGCTTTTAATTTTTTACCATTGTTGTATTCAAGGGAATTTGAGCAAAGTTTTGTTTAACATCTGTAAAAGTGTGATATGGTGCGGCTTATTAAGCTTTAAGCAACGATTATGAGAGAAAGTATGTTGAAAGGAAGGAAAGTTTATGTTTTTTTGCACATTTATTACTACCTAAGTTTCATTGTATCAATTAAATTTCGTTCATTTCTGAAAGATATTGACAATTACCTAAGATATTTAATGTACTAAATATTTAATTAATGGTTTAGTGTGACCTATTCGACAATTTGTTAACATGTTAACCTCAATGGTTTGAGCCTGACATCAGTTGTGAGAAATGCGATCATTTTTAATGCACATTTTTTCTGTCTTCGTACGGTTTGTGCAGGTTTAACCTAGTATTTCTGAAACTACATCTTTAGAGAAATTCAACTCAATTTTAATTTGTCTTTTACTCTTTTTTTGCAATTACTACTAAGAAAAAACTCGCAGAGTTGAAACAACTCTATCTTCAACGAATTGAATTAATTCGAAGAATATTGATGTAATTATTAGGGAAAACTGGGGCAAAAAGTCACAAATCGAAAATTTCAAAATTAAATATCATCCAACACTGAGAAAAAAACGAGGGTGCGATTAACTTTTTTCCTCTTAATTTTAACACTTTTTAGGTGTAAAAATATATCAACATTTTTTAATGGTAATTTTACACTTCTTTAAGTGTAAAATTTACATGAAAAAGAGTTAATTTAATCCGTAATACACCTATAAAGTGTAATATTTACACCGATTTCGGATCAATAATGCAGGGTAAAATTAACATTACCGGAATGTTATTTTAACTTTTTCGGATTTTCTCAGTGAAGGTAAATAAGATAGTGGCTTAAAATTTTTCCACAGACAGCCTCCATAGGTCTTCTTCATTGTCGTAAGTTTGTTAAAATTTGAGCAAGGAATTTATAAAATAAAAAATATCGAAATTTTTAGCCCTATATTTTTGAAATATTTTTCGTGCAGGAGATATCAATTTATTAGCTACTTATTTTAAATTTGATGCACTGGTGAATATTTTCCAAATTACCTGGATATTCTTTGAATACGAATCCGATATCTATTTTAGAATTTTACAAAGATTCTTTTCTCCAGAAATCATTTTATTAAAAACGACCACTTGAGGTAAAAAGTAACAAAAGCTATGGAACAAAAAGTAACAAAAACCGAAACAATTTCTTATGTCCCACTGTGAAAAGAAACGTTAATGCTATGTGTCGCCGCTTGTTGTTTGCATTGGTCAAACGATTTGCAGTCTTTTGTGTGTTTTTGTTTTGTAAAATACCTTAAAATGCGCTTTTCTCGCTCAGATGGAGAAAACTGTGTTTTACAAAGGTGTAGAAGAGTAAATTTTCTATGAAAATATGTAATCTAGGTATTTTACTTAAATTTACGGAATCCCTTAATAAAGCGAAACAAAATGTTGTAGTATCTTATGCCTGATACTATTTGCCCCAGCATTTTTGAGAATGATCAAAAAATTACGTTTTAGAAAACTGCTCGACAAATATATTTCCTTACAAAATAGCGGTAAATTTTCTATAAAACTGTGCTAATTAGAAATTTTGGAGGTGCTCGAGTAGCTTGTAAAAAAATAAAATATCCGTTTTGTGACTTTTTGCCCCAGTCTCCCCTACTCTTGTTTTTATTACTTTTTTTCTTAGGTAGAAATAAGTCTACGTGCGAGTTAAATAAATTTGGTGGATATTGATGAACTTATTTCTATTTTTCGATGTAAAATTTCAACTCGACTGAAGTATATGCCTAAGTGTTTTTGAGAATATTCTTCATCCGAGATGACTTTCGTTTGACACCCTACTTCGTACTATCTGGGATATGAAACAACAAAATTTTGTCAAAAGTGTCAATAGGGATTCCCAGTCGAAGATGTGTATACATTCGATACTAAGGTAAACTGGATATAAAACGCGTTTATTTGAGTATTTTTTTGGTTTGGTTTATTTGGTAAATTATGAAAAAAATAAAAGGGTGCTTATGGTATCGTTGGTGCGGGTGCTTTTTGCACCCCTTCATTATATGGGTTTTACACTAAAGGTTTAGCCTAGCTCTCAAATCTCCCTAAATTTTTATTACTATGCAATTTCAGTGGATATTCAAGATTTAATGGATCATTTTCTGTTAAAATTTTACCTGATGAAGAATAAGTTAGAGTTAAGGCCTAGGTTTGACGCCTGTGCTTACATATGTAAGCTTTTTTTAATTGTTGAACACAATTATGCTCTAAAGGTCATCGTTTATCTTTAGAATTAAAGGAAAGTCTACGAAATGCTGGGCTGCAAAACCATACGATTCGTAAGAACCATATCGTAAGAATTCTGTATTAGGTCTTGGAATTTCTGGATAGTCTTAATCGGTTTCAAAACATTATTAACCGGTCGGTAATTTTTATTCAAAATTTTGACTGATCTATAAATCGATTCAAATAAATTTTGAACCGATATACGGGAGACCGGGAAGGTTTGGGACAGGGGTAGTGTGGGACGTGGCGATTTTTCATTATTTTTTTTTTTAAATAAATGGGATTTAACCACTACTCAATCGTAGGCAATGTATCTTGACTAAAAGAGTGGATATCCTCAGTTTCATTGTTTTAATTCTATGAACACTTCTTTAGAAATTGATAAAAATTGTATATTTTGACGTCTCAGTTTTCCTCTTTGTATTTTATATCAGCGATATATAATCAAATTTTTTTTATTTCATTAGGTAGCAGTGTAATCTGGAAACATATTTTTATAAAAGTTTCAGAGATTATACGCTCTTGTTTTTTACATAAAGGTTTTATATACCAAAACTACACGCGGGGATGTTTGGGACACCTGAATGGGGATGAATAGGACGTTGATTTTCGACAAGTTTGTAGGTGGCATGCAATTGTTTATTGTCAAAATGAAGAGTAATGCCCAGTTTCTATTGGAAATCTCCCTCTTGTGCAAAGTTTATCAATGGAGCAGATTTCTCTGACTACAGGAACAATTAAACCATCAATGTCTTGATGACCAATCTCGTTAAAAACTATTTTCTCGAGAATTTTTCGAACAATATCCTCTACAATTTTTAAAAGTTCTCCAGAAAAGGCAAGGCGAGAGCTAATTCAAAGAAATGAGGATAAAACAGGTACCATTCAGTTGTCTTAAAATCAAACAGGAATCCACCAATGAGTTCAAAACTAAAAGTGTTAAGATAATCTATATCTTAACTTATTGAATGGTAGATGGAAAATAAGAAGAAAATACTTTAAATAATTGATTGACAATAAATGACTCTACTGTACAAATAAAATTGATATTAATTTCTAAGTATGAAATAAAAGATGAAACACTTTTATTTCTATAAGAAATATTTTTAATCTTGTATTTAAAATTAATTAACGTGCTCCAATAATGCAAATTATCCGAGAAAAAATGCGTCCCATACTGCCCCATTTTGGGGAGGTTTGGGACAAAGCGTCAAGTTAAATGTTTTATCTTCTCCAAGAAAACTAATTTGTTTTCCAAGTTCTGTCCAGTACTTTTTATAAAGTCAATACCCATAAGTATCCTATAGACCGCATAAAATTATGATACGCTATCGTAATTTTTTGGAATAGTGTCTCAAAGTTAAAACATGAAAAAGTGTCTTAAATTTCCCCGGTCTCCTCTCCTTTAAAACAAGTTGTAAGTTATTAAAGTAGGTTGAAAAGAACGTCTATTGACACTTTAAGAACTCGTGTCAGCACCTATTGACACCCTACTCTGTACCATTTGGGATATGAAATTTGAACATTTCTGTTTATAGTAAAAGGTATATTACAGAAAAAATGTTATATTACTTATATATTACTAGATACTTTAAATAATTTTCAACATTTTGACAAAAGTGTGAATAGGGGTTCCCTGTCGAACAGACGTTCCCCCGACCCTAATTATTAAAAATAGTTTCGTTAGCGAAAATAGATCATTTATCTTTTTTATCTTTTAATTTTACATTGAGTAGAGAAAAGTTGATTAAACCTATGTTCTTTTCACTAACGTAACTATTACTAAAATAAATATTGATTCATAATTCATTGACTTTACAGCCACATGGAATCGATATAAATTTGTCAGGGATTCCAAGACCTTTCCAACGAAACTAAGCTTGCCAAAACCTGTTGAGAAATGCACTCATTAGAGTCGATTAATCTTTTTGATTCTATAATCTAAAAATCAAGATTGCTGTCTTTGATAACGCGCCAAGTGTAAAAAGATGAGAGTCTTAGATAATCCAAGAGAGTAAGCAAGGACTTCACAGATTTAATTATTTCTTTGCATATAACAAATATTTGTTGAAGTGAAGCTTTTTCCTCCTTATTTGCCGATTTAGTGTTTATGCAGTAGAGTCAACAGTAAATTGGTAAAGTAGCCAGCAAATAATCTGCAGAGCAAATGCAGCACATGCAAGGGAAAGCATGAGAAACTGTGCCATATTTTGATTTCGCATATTTGTGCAGGAAAAAGTTACTTGGTAGAGAGTTATATCTCTTGATGAGTCCACGACCCCGTCCGCAAGATGATTTTTATCCTACGTTCTGGTCCACTTAGCCTCGGGGCAGAAGGAAGCAATTCTGCAGAGTGCTAGCTGGGATGAGTTTTGACGGGGTGGCATAGCATTATAAAAGAAAAAGTTATAAGAGAGAACTTATATGCGAATGTGTTCAAGTATAAATGGGGTGAAGTGTAAAGTGGAGAATGGCATAAATGGGTCGTCTGATTAAATTTCTGCTATGGGGAGATGGAGGTCTTGCTGATGCATTAGAAGAAAAATATTTTATGCTGCCTCTCAACCATTGTACCATAGACTTTTCTTTGGTGTATTCGTTGGTTTGGTCATAAAATTGATATTGTCAGTGGCAGCGATAAGATAAACGCTAAGTTATATACAATTCAATACCTCCATTGAATGTCTTTCCATTCAGGAATATCTTTTCTACGTTACACCAACCAACGTTATTGATGTTGTCTGCAAATATTTTCCTTCATTTCATGGCAGAGGGATGAAAAATCTTCCAAGAAAGCACGTGCATTTGGTTGGAGAAGAAAAGGTGTAAATTCTACAGATGATTATACACATTCACTTTTCCATTCCAGATAATCGCCACTCTGAGCTTCTAATACTGCAGACATCACTATCATACTCAGGAAATTACTCCTGTGTACCCAACAATGCAATATCAGCCAGTGTACTCGTCCATATATTGAATGGTAAGTCTCCATATTACTATAATGCTACTTCTTCTATACTCCCTTCCGTAAAGCGATTAAATGGATGAATAATCCCAATTGCACATGAAGCAATATTGCGAATACCGTCATATTTTAAGGCAATATATAGCACATTGTTAGCGCGCAATATTCCAAGAGCACTTAAGTGACTACATCCACACTATTGGAAAATTCACCAAAGATTTTGGGCAAATGCTAAAGTAAATCCCCATTTCTGGAACAATAAACCAATAGCCTGAACTCAAATATTACCATAAACTCTCAAATTTCTCTACCGTTGTCGTGACTCTCCGATTCCACATTGGAAATTCGCAAGATTAACTTGGCGTCTTGCTTATGGAAGTGGAGGGTGGATATAGGATCAAACTTACCCATTATTGCACATATAGTGATTTCACGGTCTATTTACTCCAACTCCTCCAGTCGACTTTTCAACACATTGTACTCCGAAATGGTTACATATTGATAGAGAAAATCAGCACAAACTGGAGCACATTTGGGTTTTTTTTTGCTATTAGCTAATGAAAGGCGCTCGCAGTATGGGCTTTCAGCCTTTACTAATGCTAAAATGAGACTCATTTGGAATATCCACAACTGGGAAATGGCACACAGTCCATTGATTTCAGTTGTATTTAAATAAAAATCTAGACCGTTACATTCAAATTAACCCATTTGACTATCTTGTGAATCAGCAGAACTAGCACTAGTTTTTCAATTGGGACAATTTATTCAAGTGGGTGTGGTTAAACCATTTTGTCCCATTACATCCTCACTTTCTATATCTTTAATTGTCATTCAATACAGGTATTGTAAGCGCCGAGAAAAAAAAACAAGGGTACGATTAACTTTTTTTTCCTCATAACCTTAACACTTTTTAGGTGTAAAGATACATCAACATTTTTTAAAGTTAATTCTACGCCTTTTTAAGGGTAAAATTAACATTAAAAAGTATAACTTTAACCCCTGATACACCTAAAAGGCATAATATTTACACCGATTTCGGATCAATACTACAGGGTAAAATTAACATTTCTGGAATGTTATTTTAACTTTTTCGGATTTCTCTCACTCACAGTGTACAAGTAAATTAACGTAAGGTTTACCATACAATTCACAAGATATGTAGGGGGATGTAGGGCACCTTTGAATTGGGGCAGATTTGAAATTGGGCTTTTCTGTCCTATTTCTAAATGGAATTGAACCTTATCATTATTTATTTAAAAATAGAAGAAAAAAGCTAAATTTCAAAGCTACCCCAATTCAAAGGTACCCCACTTCCCCTTGGAGAGTATGATGGGGTACAGGTATGAATCTTAATTGGATCCTGAATATTAAATTCGTTTTGCAAAAAGTTAGTAAACAGAACTAAAACTTTGTATATTCCATGAGTTGCAGTTCGATTTAGGGTTACTAAAAATAGTAGCAATATCTCCTGAATTTCATTACTTCGTAAATTTGGAAGATGATTAAATTTAACTGACATATTAAGGGGCAATTTTAGACAAAAATCTAATACAAAATAATGATTTGATACTTGAAACTTGACTTCGAAACATGTACTAATTTCGTTGTAATATAAATTGAATTACCCAGAGTACTTAAGTAAGGCAAAAAACAAACGATCAGTAAAAAGTTCTAAATGGGCAGTAAAAAATTAAAAGTGAGCAGTAAAATATCTAATTTTGATCAGTAAAAAACTTAAATCTTTACAAAAATGGACCTAATTTATATATTAAAGATTTAAAATAGTTCCATATAAAGTGTAAAGACCTTTATTTTCCCTTTGCCAAGATTTGGACGAAAATATCACTGTTTCAAAGTTTTTTGTTACTGATCAATTTTAACTTTTTACTGATCATTTATTCAATGCCCTTAAGTAATTCTAGGATTATCGGATGGTTCTGGAGACTCTTCCAGGTTATAGGGGCTACCACGAATTCCTGAACATTTCTCGATTAATCGAGAATTTTCTGGTTTACCTTTATGCTTCCCCGACAGTACTCCAAAAGAAAAAAATCACAGACTCTTGACGGCTCTCGAGAAATTTCCCGGGTTTCCAAAAATTACCCTAGCTTTCTGAGTACTTCCCGGATTCTCATGATCCAATATTCGTCACGCAGGCTTACGGTATTCATTCCAAATGAAACAATTTGACATTATTTACATAACATATCTGTCTAATATTAAAACAATAATCTTGGTGAATACCAAATCAACGAATATCTTTGTAATCTTCTTGCAGTGAGAAATATTTTTCAAATTTTAAAACAAAAATAATTAAGCATTGATTTTTCTATCTAAATGAATATTTTAATTTTTTTAAATTAAATAGAAAAAGCAGCTAAGATCCTGAACGCTAAAAGTCCGAAAACCCAAAATTCTGAATAGACAAAATACCAAAAAACCTGAAATATCGAAAGCCAAAATCTTGAATCTTTCTCTTTGTCTTAACAAGCGAAAATCATAATTTCGCAAAACAGAAAACTTTTCATTGCTTCTTATTAGCGAACTAATAATTTTCAAAATTTTAGCTTTTCGGGACTTTAACACATTCAAGATGTTGATTTTTCGGAATTTTGTCTTTTTCAAATTTTGACCCTATTGGGATTATAATTTTCAGGATATTGATTTCCGTGAAATAGGTTCTTTCGGAATTTTGGCTTTTGGAATTTTGACTTTTTCGACATTTTCAGGATTTTAGGATTCAAAATTTTGGTTTTTAAGATTTTGACTTTTCAGAATATTGTCTCTTCTGGGATTTTGAGTTTTCGGGATTTTGGTTATTAGGGATTATGGCCCTTTTGGGATTTTTGCTTTTCGGAATTTTGACGATCAAGATTTTGATTTTCGGGATTTTAGCTGACATCGATTTGAATCACTTAATACCGGCAAAGTAATAGAAATAGTCGTTTGGAATTTTGACCTTTGCAGGATTATAGCTTTCAAGATATTGGGTTTTCGGGAAATTGATTCTTTCGAGATTTTGGCGTTGGGTATTTTGACCTTCTCGAAATTTTGTTATTCAGAATTTGGGCTTTCAGGATTTCGACTTTTCGCGATTATAGCTTTCATGATGTTGGTTTTTGGATTTGGTTATTTCGGGATGCTGACCGAGATTCACAAAAAAAGAATTATAAGATATAAGAAAACGCCTTATAAATCTTTCGGTAACTTTTGCTTACTTATTTTTATAATTTGAAGCGAGATTTTTGTAACCATGTCAGATTTATTTGAAGAAAAAGAAGAATTAACTTAAGGTAAAGTGCCCTCGAGTCGACCGGTTCCTCTACTCGACCGGTGGTCAATATTTGAATGTTTTAATAGTGAATTTCTGTAAAATTGTCACTGATTCGTATTTATTTATGGAATAATTGACCTATTAATGTTAGATCATATACCAAATATTAGTGCAAATAAAAATAAATTGAATAAATAACTCTACCGGTCGACTTGAGGGCACTTTACCTTATATATGGAATCTTTAGAGAAAGCTTTACATAGGATTATTTATTGAGTTAATTAAATTCTACAGTAAATCAGTAAAACGCTCATAATGTAAGATATACTTTAGTAATATTACCTGTGATAAAAAATTAATGATTTGAATTTTACTTTTAAAAGTTTTAATTTGAAAATGACACGTTTGTGTAGTACTGCTTTTTTCGAATTGATCCTTATTGGAGTTTGTGCGAGATTAAAAACTCTAAAATTTTAAATGATTTGAGTAAGCACAATACAGAGAACGAGTAAGTCAGGTCAGTAAATTAATTATAAGTGGTAGATAAGCAAAATGGTGTGATAGGCTGATTATTCCGATCCGTCCGATCTATCTTCCCAATCGGTTAATCTATCAATCTTCATGATCGACCTATCGGACTGATAAGTCTCCATATTCGGCTAATAAGGCTGATCAATCTTCATGATTGGTTGATCAGGCTAATTAAGTCTTTATGATTTACACTTCGGCAGCAACAGTAAAACATAAATGACAGCCTGTTTAACCCCTGGCATAATTCCTTGAAAAACCGACGCAAATTTATTTATGTGTAGGTCTTACTCACTATTACTCTATTACACTCCTCTTCCTGAAAAATATACGAAATTATAAAAGTAAGCGTATTTTATATTAATACCATAATATGAAAAGTCGATTCCTGGAAAAATAGAAATTTAATATGTCATTTATTCATCGATACAATGGATCATTTTTATCCAAAATTCCCCATTACCTACGATGCGGTTTGTGAGAATGAGCTAACATATGGTAGTGCTGCTATAAATTTAATTAATTTTTTGTTGAACAGGATTAAAAAAAAACCATTGAACGTAAAATATGCATATTTTATGTTCGATGATGTATTTTATGCAGAACTGTTGGAATGTTTTTACGATAGTGCTTATGTAGAAATCAATTTTACATGAGTGCAATGAAAAAAATGTCAGTGAAAATTATCCTGTGTTTATTATTATCTCAACAGAGTATTATAAAAATCATACTCTATGTTGAAATTCATTATAAATTCACTTGTGTAGTAAATTGAAAACTATTTTTCATCGGAGGTTTAATTTCAAAACCTAGTAAAATTTTCAGAAGCTCTGAAAATTAAAATTTAAAATGCTTCTACGCTTGTTGACCGACGTTGGTATTTTTGTTCAATCTTGACATTAAATTTTCTAAATTAGAGAACGATACCGTCAGGCATTTCCGACCAAACGTTACAGATTTTTGGTATTAGTATCAATCGATAAAGTGTTAAAGACGTTTTCTTGTACACTAAATCCTGTGGAAATGATTTGGAGAAGACTGTCTGAAATTTACGAAGTTCTATAGGGTGCTAAACCATTCATTTCAAGTCCATAAGACACATTTTGTCGTTGAAATTTTCCATCAATTGCAGGTGAAAATCCGGCCGCAATGCAACATGGGGAGCACAATGGAGCCATGGAGAGTGTCAAGTGGACTTGGATGGCGACATCGGTGATAACTCTTCTCGTACTTCATCTCCTCTTTGGGAAATCAATATGAAAAGTGTGTCTTTTTTCAGTGGTTTACTTTCCGTGAGGACAGTGTTTTTAAGTTTTTAAAGTAGCATAAACACTAAAGTGAATATTGTTTCGGACAGTGAATCATTGATAAAGATTACTCAATGGAAACCACTTATAATTGACTGAAGAGATATTCATAAAAAGAAATAAATGTTTAAGGAAATTAAGATATTGAAATTACTATGCGGGTTTGGTGAAAGTTTTCCATCAGCAACCATTCGTCGAAGTACTTAAAAGTGATTTTGCATAGTTTCTTGAAAATCCAATTTACCACATTAATGCCGGAAGGGAGGTTTAATATCTTTCTCTGTAAGTCTAAAATCTGGGTGGAGATAACTTGTCTTCATTGCCTTAATTGTTCATTGAATTTCTGTATTTGATTTTCATATCTTAAAGAGGGAACATCACTAGTGCAGAAAAGAGCCCTGTAAATTTTAAGTCGTTGCGGCGGAAGACAGTCCAAGTTGTAGTACGGAAATATGCAGACATATTCTCTAGGGGTTCGTGGAAATATTTACCAACATTTTCCTATTAAGTCTTTTCAGACTTCAATGCAGTTCCTTAGAAAATTTCCGTAGAGATGGATACCAAGTGTGGTTATAGTATAATACTAAAATTAATTATTTTGAGAATATCTCTTTCATTTCCGTCATGGGGAGTGGACAGACTTAAAGGCCCAAATAGACTGAGGCTGATTCTCGAAAATATATAACCTGTAAAATTTGTAATACAAATTTGGATAAAATTATTATTATAATTATGTGACAGTAAAGATTTGTCCTGACTTGTCATTGCCTGAGGGTTTGGAATTATCGATTAGAGGTCCTTTACATAAATTTCCTAACCCTGTACTTTTCTAATTCTTTACCGTTAGTTATAAGGAGTAAAATTTTTGAGGATCACCCTGTCGAGTGTAGAGTTCCGCAAAGAAGTTGAATTGAGAAAAGTCTATCTCATCTCATACCTCGATGCTAATTTTGGATTTAAGAAGAAGGCGGTACCTAAAAGGAAAAGGGGCACTGTTTCATCCGGGCGTCTTGGATTGGATCCATAATGCATCCCTTCATGATTGACTTTATTATAAGGCCAGGATATGTTAAACCAGGAAGTTCTACGTTCTACGTTTAAATTCCATTAAATAGGTGACCTTCAAAAAGCTGGGAGCGTTACATATACCGGCTCCTCAGTTCAGATGCTTATTCAGGCAGTCCCTGGTTGGAATAAGGTAAGGAAAGTTCTGAGCTCTTTAATTACTGCCATCCGTAACCTACTACGTCCGTTTCCTATTAAGGTCACCGTTCTTTAACTCATCTTCTCGTATTATTGTTTATGATTTGTTAGGATAGTCTTTTGGTTATGATATGGCCATTAAGGCGTACTGGTACTTCCGCAATAGCAAGACTATCCGGTTTTTCATCGCCTATGATATCCCTGTATCTAGGAATATAGATCAACCTAACATGTCTGTAAGATCAATACTAACAAGTCCTTGCGTTCTGGAATAGAAGAATACCTTGGTTAAACGCGATTCTGTTGATCACAAAATGGTTTCTTTTACCCTAAACGCTATCCAGTAGCAGTAACTTATGTACTTCAAAAACTGTAGGAACGATTATAGCCTGAAATGCAATGGTCTAACGACCATGGTGTATTGATCGATATATCTTAGTGGTGATCTCAGTGGTGAGTGTCTTTTGCGATCTAGACAAACTTATGTCCTGGATACCCTTCGAACTTTGGTAGACCTGAAAATTAGCCGAGAGACGGCTTACCGTAATTATATTAGAAATAATGTTCAAACTACATTTCCATCATTTTCCACTAAGTCGTCTCTCGGCTTAAGTCGAAAGTGTGTCTAGGGCATTACAGTACGATTTAAACTAGGAAACAGCTTAGCTAGTGGAAAAGTGATGGTAATTTAGTTAAATAGTTATTTTGATCCTAATTACGTTAAGCCGTCTGTCGGCTTAAGCCGTAGGTGTATCTAGCACATTACGAAACCGTAATACAAAAACCTTCTTACTTGTATTTCTTTATTTTGTTTCGACGGCGTTCCTTCACCGTAATTTTTCACACTTGGCGGTGGTTCCTGGAGCTTATCTCTCTGGTTCCATATTTTATAGGTTCTTGAGCAGCCAATGTGATGCACATCGTGCATCACATCGTAATGCACGATGTGATATTTTCCACCGCGAGATTGAATACCGTAGGAGTAAGGTATCCTATTGCTTCTGATTGGAGATATCTAAATGTATTACCGGCCATTTTTAACTCATACATTAGGTTAGAATGAATAATTTTAACTAAGATTAGCTTAACTGGAATACCAAGCGTCCGTGTGGTGACCTACAATTCTCCTTAGTTGCTTTCATTGTGGTCCTGTGTGAATATATGGAACGGTAATGGATAGAGATACTTCTAGCTTTTCTCACATGTCTCCTAGACTAGAAGCCTGTCTGGTACTCTTCGACAGACTTCTCAGCATAGCGCCTTAGCCTAATAACTCTGATAGGATCTCATACACAGCATCCAGGAGCGCAATTCGCTCTGATTTAGAATATTCTTCTGGTCTACTATATAGGAATCCATATATAAGAATTTCTAGACTGAGTTCACAAAAGATCCTTGACGTTACTGACTTGGATACAAGACTTGGTGTTGCAAACTTTGCTAATTCGCGAACTTGTTCTGGGTCAAATGTAATCAGACTTTTTAATAATTCCTAAGTTAGAGGAACGAGGAGGAAAGATGTACTCTTACGGAAACTAGCCGCCTTATGTTTTAGCACTTCAGCCAGTTTCCTCCGAGATCCAAATCTACACGTCCTTTTTCTCTAATGTTCTAGACCTAAATCGAACTTATAGTTTCGGGCCTCCAATTTACGCATATACGGTGACAGAGACCCAGAAGGCAACGACACCACATCAGATTAGAAGAGGTTTAGGAAGGACTTTGAATAGTAACGTTTATAACTGCCAAGATTTTCGCAAGCGCATATACATTACACTGAGAAAAAAAACGGGGGTGCGATTAACTTTTTTTCCTCATAACTTTAACACTTTTAGGTGTAAAATTATATCAATATTTTTTAATATTAATTTTATACCTTTTCAAGGTTAAAATTAACATGAAAAAGGGTAACTTTAACCCCTAATACACCTAAAAAGCATAATATTTACACCGATTTCGGATCAATACTGCAGGGTAAAATAAACGTTTCCGGAATGTTATTTTAACTTTTTCGGATTTCTCTCATTAGCGTTTGGAATAGGTTTACACAAATAAATTCTATTTTATTTTATTCTGTTCAATACAGTCTTTTCCAAACCCCAGTGTGGAAATTTTCATGCAATTCCAATAGACGACGAAGACCGACATTTTATAGGGATGATGTTTAAGCTTGGCGGAACGAAGAACCAGAAGATGTTCCATGCTGATAGCTGTCGTAATGCGTACATGGGTGGTGTATGTATTTCATTTGCTGAAAGTGCAACATATGTGATTTTGTATCTGAGGGTTAACTCTGAACATGTCTAAATTGCTGCACAATACAATACGAAGGGTGCTTCATACCCCGCAGCATGAGATACAATAGAAGCTCAAAGAACATGGTGGAGCATCTTGCGATAAGGAATTTTTGGGGTACGGGGGTTGCAGAAGAGGTTTTAGCATTTTGACACGAAACAATTAAATTTTACTCAGCATCCGTTAATGGTGATAATAAATAAAATATATTTGACTTGAGCATCCATAAAATTCTAGTAAGTCCATAAAAGTGTCGGCATTGCATTATATTGTTACTGGGGAGCATGGGGTCGTCTCGAAGGGAGAAATCGTCCTTTTTTTTCCTGGGTAGGGATTTTTTTGGGACACGTACTACGAATAAAATCAAAGAACATGGAGAATCCTCTGCGAATATGTTGAAATATTTTTAATGGAAATTCACCACATTCGACCATTTTCACTTCCCACTCTCTGTTTTCTTGTTCCATTCTCAATAATTCCACCACTGAGGCCCATTGCTTGGACTTTGAACATTATGTTGAGAACAAGGTGTGAGCCAAATGTCCTGACAAAATATTATAAAATTTTTTATAAATTTATATGAGAATGAGTTAAATTTGAGCAAGTTTAATAAACATCTTTTTAAACATTTTCTTCGTGAATGTGGCAAAGAGAGATAGAAGATGATGAAGCATTAGGTAAAATGGCTTTGTAAACTTAAAGGTAAGTAGAAAATTTGCGATTGTCATATAAATAAAGAAGAGCGTTCCTTAAACTCGCAAATTATAGGTATTTAAATTTTTCTTTAATTAAAATTTGCGCATCTCGAAAAAAACTTCCCAATTAACTACTTAATCCATGGGGGTGACATTAGCTTTGAAAAATGCGACCAGTTTTAGTGTAAATTTTTCCTGTTTTCGTACACATTTCACGTGATATCTCCAAAACTACGTAGGTTGCCAATTTGGGATTTTCGGTTGCCTTTTCGTTATTAAATTGGCTATTATTTTGTATTATTAATATTTGCTAATTCATTCTACAATGACAGAAAACAGCTAATAAACTCGAAAGTTTTCCGGCTCGCTAGAAACATATGGGAAACATAGGAGACGTCATACCCCTGACTTAATCATTTATTATCGGTTAGAACGCAGACTAGCTGAGAAATTAAAGATCTTCGAAATAAGCAAATAGAGTTTTGTTTCGTAGAGAAAAGTACTTTCGAAAGGTAAGTCATCTTTAAATCTACGAAAAAAGAATCACGGCAAATGCAAAGACTTTTGGTATAAACTGATAAAGAGACCTCATAGACCAGACTCCTTTCTAAACCTAACCGAAAAAAATGCATAAGTAATTTAGTGTTCAGAGGTAAGTACGTACTTGACTTTAAGTAGAAAAAAAGAATATTGAGACCATATTGATCATAATTTGGTTGAAGAAATGTTCAACTTCTTAAGAGTCAAGCCGAAAATCTGGTGTAATCAATTCTTTAATCTCTAGGCTGGTATCTACGAATTCAAAATTGAAAATTCAAATCACCTTTTTAATATTGTTTGATCCCTAATCCAGTAAATATGTACCAAATAAGATTAAAATTGAAAAACTATCATTAAAAATATTCAATTTTTTCAGTAGAAATAAAATGCAGTTAGTAAAAAATAAAATTGATCAGTAGAAAAACAAAACCTACAGGGGAATTCAGTAATAGTATGACAATGTCATACGACAAATTTAAAAATTATTACGTTGTAAAGTACAAAAAATTAAAGAAAATCGAATTCATATTAATTACTAAGACCTTTATGGAGTTCCTTGCTTTGCCAATTCGATTCTAATTAGACATTAATAGTGTTCTGCTCCCGAAATCGCAAATCGCCACGAGAATTTGTCATATGACATTGTCATATGGTTACAGATTTCCCCTACTGGTCAGTAAAACATTATAAAAATTAGATAGTAGTCAGCAAAAAATAAAAAAAAATGATCAATAAATATTAAAAATGAGCAGTAGGATACTAAACATAAGCAGTTAAAATGTTTAATTTAGTTATTGAAAAAATAAGATTTTGTCAGAAAAAAAAATAAATCAAAAAATGAAAATAACAACGTATGATCAATTTCAAATTTAAAAGAAATTTTCATGACAACATATGGAAATTTTCACAAACTTTAATGTTAATTTTAGGTTGTTTGTTCGTTTTGGATAATTTACTTGCCCAAAAGCGAACAAACAACCTAAATTTAAGTCATCCAATTTTTATTTTTACTGCTCGAACTCAAAGAAAGAGCAGCTAGAATCCATTTCTTTTCAACTTGTTACACGGTTTGAGGCTAAACCGTAAGAAAGATATCGACTTTTGGTTTTCGATGATCCCCCATAAGTCCCTTCCAAAACCGTTTGTTTTTTTTAATTTCGAAAACAGTTTCCAGAGTTTTTTCATGTCTAAGTTTTTCTCGTGTCCAAAAAACATTTGTATATCGAATCTTTGAAGGTAACCCTTTTGTAGGGCTAATTTTCAATCGGTTTTCGTAATTTTGGACTTTTCTGAAAGATCTTGAAATTTCCAACGCGACTGAATGGGACATAATCGGTCATAAATTGGTAGTATACCCGTGAATTACAAAACCGTTCTGGAATTTCTTTTTTTATTTGTCCGTCTGCTTGTTGCTCTTGTTAAAATATTCTAAAATGTGCTTTTTTAAGTAAGTTTTTTTAATGTGTTTTCAAATTGTGAATCAATTTAATCGGTAATAAAGCGATATACACCCAAAAACTATGCAGAAAGATAAAACACAGAGAGCACTTTTCCTGAGTTCGAGCACTCGGCAAAGCTGGGACACTTTGCCATCTCTTTACTGACCGCATTTTAATTTTTTCTACTCTTTTTTTTGCTGATCATTTTATTTTTGATTTAATTAAATATTTCTCGATTTGATTTTTTTAATGCTCACTTTTTTATTATTTGTTGACCACAATTTATTTTTTACTGTTGAGGTTTTTTTTTATTGACCAAATTTTATTTTTCAGTTTGAATGTTCTACAGACATATTAATCAACGTATTTATTTTATTAAATTTCTCTGTGATTTTTAAATTAAATTGGAAAAATTTTGGATATTGGGTAAATTGAGTTTAAGAAGATTTTCGCAAACTTCAAAAAAAAAAAAGAAAAAAAACCTAAATTAGCGGAAATGTGTATCAACAGTCAGTAAAAAATATGGTCAAGTCCATAAGAAAGCAATTAATAAGAAGTTTCATATAAAATTTAGAAAATGCTTCATATATAAATATCTTTCAGTCGCTTCAAAAGTTTATCTCGGCTGACAGTGCTGCAGCAAGAAGGGTGGAAAAAAAATGTGGCCAGAGGGAGAAAATTATGCGAGACGAATGAATTCTGTAGATTCTTTCCATTGAGCATAAAGATGGTATATATACATTCATTTTAAATAACACATATTTCATGCCCTCTGCGAAAGGCTTCTTTATTACACCATTGAATTCGTCCCGAAATGACGCTATTGAGGATCTATGGCACAAGAAAAGGGCGAAAAAATTATGCTTCGACTCTTACTACTAATGTCTATGATTTATTGAAATCAAGAGAGGGATGTGCATGGAAGAAAAATTGCCAACAATTTGTTAAGGCCGTGAATAATTAATTGGTGCTCATGCCACGAAAAATTGCCCAATATAACGAAAAACTAAATTTACCAATTTTCAGTGAAAAATTCATGAAATATGCATTTCAATTTGTGACAATTTTCAATATTTAAATAACATGTTCAGCAGATAAAATAGAGAATCATAGTGCAACTGAGATAATATAGTCCGGATTTGATAGTACACGAAAAAACTAAATATTATTGTACAAATACTTTAAAAGATTTATTTGTCGCGTTGCAAAACAAAACCATACGATAAAAATTCGCTGAAATATACAACATTTTTTTTGAATTCAGTACATTGTTTTTAAAATTGAAAAGGACAGAGAAATACAGATAAAACATTCCAGAGGGTACAAACTCATGAGTAAGCATTAATTTTGTTATGATTTTCAATATTTGATTTGATGTTGTTTATCCTGAATATCCAAAAATTGAGTGTAATACATTTTTGAGCTTATAACGTAAGGTAAGTAAAGTAGGGTGGAATCACCACTTCTTGCCAGTGCCCCACTTCTCGCCACTTATATTGATATCGCTATTTTTCACGATTTATGAAATAAATGAGCCGCAAAGTTATTTATATTTTTATTGCTGCCACGTATAGAGTCGAAAAACACTAATTTTTTGTTTTGAATTTAAATGTTTGAGCATTTTTTAGAGGAATATTTTAAGCAAGTGCATCGAATCCAATATTTCTTACCAAATATAGTAAGTATCATGAAGCTTTTATCGAACAAAATTTCCGCTTTTGAATCAATAATTTGTCTATTGAACATTTACTCACATTCGATGAATACATAAAATTTGTATTTAGTTAGTTAATATTTTATTTTATATTATTTTTATGTAAAAATGAGGCATGGCGGAAAGTGGTAATATTCTAAAATTGATTCACCACCTGTCGCCATAGCTTTTCAATAGGCGACGCTAACTTCACTTCGTAGATTCTCAGTTGTCAAATCTGATTTGTTTACTTTCTGCTCTAGTCTAATAATTTGATTTCTTAAATAAAAATGAAGAAAAATCATTTAATGTGAGTAATAATAAGGTGATCATGAGGAAAAAGAAATGCTGAATGTATTCTTTGCATAATATTGCTCAAAATAATCGAGTTTGAACCTTTCCAAGTGGGTGGCGAGAAGTGGTTTCAGAACTGGCGAAAAGTGGTAAAAAGTGGCGACGAAGTGGTTATTTTTCCATTGTTAATAAAAATTAGCTTTTTATGTACTCCCGCGTTAAATTGTAGGACAATTGTTTTGAAGAATCTAGAGCCAATATATCTAAGTAGCTTTGTTTCAAATTTGAGTTATCTGATAATAAGGGGTCAAAATTTATAATACAATTAATTTCAATTTGAGTAAGTTGTAAAAATTTATGCATGATACAGAACGAAAATAAAACAGGCTCTTTCCCGTTCAGCCAATGAGGAAGGCTTGGAGTCCGAGCCGAAAGCTTTAGGAAGAATTTGCATGTTTTTCTGAGCTACCTTACACCCCCGACGCTCACCGGTTCTCATATCAAGTAAATTATTCGTCGGCATATACTAAGTATGGTTATTTCACCCTATGTATCGACCAATGAAGGTTAGATCGTCACCTTATAATATATTTTTTTTATTGGAAAGTGTTCGGTCAGTTATATTTGATGGAAATTTAATAACACGGATTATGACCTGGATCAGAATTTATTCCTTCTATAGCTTCACACTACGTTTCGGGGATGTTTGCCCCCTTCTTCAGGTATGGAGATACTTGGGATAAATCGATTTTAAGAATTCGGGATTTTGGCTTTCGGAATTTTGACCGGGACCCGTTTTAGGGCTATATAGATGATGTTATACGGTTATAAGGGTACTTATTATATGATTTTGGACTTATTGTTTTTGATCCTTTGAATTAAGATTTCTCTTTGTAATTCTGTTTTTTTTTTACAACTTTAAGTTAAATTCTTCCCTTTTTAAATTTAATTTAATTTTTTAATTTAATTTTTTTTTTAATATGAATATTTCATTTTTTTGTCCCTTATTTTCTTCTCCATGTTTTTATTATTTGGTTATTGAATATTAGCTTTCGGCTATCACTTTTTAACTTTGGCTTCGAACACTTCATATTTTTCCCATATTTATTTAATGAATCTGATCTAGTGCCTGTCCTAAGTCAAACAATTCCTGAAAAAATTAGGTCAGCAGATTCATTAAAGAAATATAGAAAAAAATGAAATGTTCGAAGCCAGAGTATGTTCAAAGTCTGACAGCATTCCCCAATCCGTTCCTGTTCTTTTAGTTTAAAAATGTTTAGTTTTTTTTTTAAATTTTGATCTTGTTTCTTATCATTCGAATATTGTTTTGGCTATAGTTATCCACTCTGCTGTGTTTAAGTTTTTACATATTACTCTTTCAGGTTGTGGGTTTTGTTTTTCCCTTATTGACTTTTTGTATTTAATAGGTATGTTTCCCTGTATCTAATTTTCTCTGTCTGTTTATCATCTAGAATATCCATTTGCGCTTTTCTATTTTTTACTTTCAGATTTTTTTTTGGAGCAAGTAGGGCACCTCCACGCGTATTTAGGGCTATATCGGCTATATCTATAATATATAAAAATTGGTTCTCGTGGACAATAAAGGGCATGGATCCTTTCACCATGAGGCAAAACAAAAGAGTACTGTATCTTGTTAGTAATAAATCTGAACCTCAAATCGCACGGCAAACGTGTAACCTTTCTATTTATGTCAGCGGTTCACGTACGATAAATAATTAACACGATAAATAAATGAGACTTTCAGTTTTGATGTCTATCGAATCATATTAAAGGTATACGGTATAAGGGGTATAATACTGCTGTACAGGCATCCGTAAATTTTTCGAAATTACGCAAATAATTTTCGGTTTTGTGTCGTAATGATATTAGTTTAGGGGGAACTGGGGCAGTAGTAAACTGGGGTAGATGTAAACACTGTAATTTTTTTCATTAATTTTAAGACTCCAGAGGATAAAACCCATAAGCATTCATAGTTACCATGGAGATGTATGTCCACAGATGAATTGGTCAATAAAATCCTAATACTTTAAAAATAAAAATCATTTTTCCCGAAAATGTTGATATTTCGATTATTTTGGTCATTTGGATTTCCACCTGGAAATTGAAAACTGTGTAAAATAATCGAAATGTAGCAATACCAGTTCTTTCCTACATCTTTTAGGATTATATTTATGGATTTACTAGACAAATTGAGATTCTCATTTTTTCAAAAGAATTAATAATTGGACAGAAAACAGCATTTGGGGTAGATGTAATCAGGCAATTTCAATTACACAAAATGAGAGGTAAAAGAGCGGGAAATTGACCTTCATGCGAAATATCTATAATTCATAGATTACGAAAAAAATTGGTGGCACTGTGTTCAATAAAAAGTCACATGATGTCAAAATATGGGGAAAATCCATTGAAAAATGTCTTTGATATGCATGCTTTTAGTTTTTTTGCTATTTTAATTATTCTTTGTAAAAAGTGTCATGATTTTTTGAAAAATATACAGTCTTTATATATCTCTTAAGTAATTAAAATAATCGAGAGTGGTGCAAAGTTAATTTCAAGGGTGGGAAAAAAGGTGTTTACATCCTCCCCAGAAAGTGGTTACTTCTACCCCAGGTATTTTGAGAAAAGAGAAAAATGCACAGAGACACAAATTTTATTTTTATGGAAAACTCAAAAGTTTTCCAGCATCCGCATTACCCTCGACGAATTGCCTATACCCGAGGGTAAAACATGAGCTAAGAAATATTTTTCAAAAAATCACGGTGTCCTTGGAAAATCACCTCAAATTCGCATCTATCGAAAATGGTTACATGTGCCCCAGTCTCCCCTAATCGTTATTAGTTAGTAGTTTGTTTCGACTGTTTGGCGTACCTAATTTTTTCTTTCTTTTTTTTCAGGGTTGAATTGGTTTTACTGTGTTATCACACTTGCACATTAAAATTTTAATATGATTCACATTAATTGTTGCTGGTGAGAGTCCAAATGTGTAATTTGTGTGTTTGAGTCATTTTATATTCAAAATTTGATCTATTTGTTGATAAAAAGGTAGACTTGACCCGCTAAATTTGATATAAATTGATTTATAACATTAATGCGAAAAATTAATGCGATTTTCTCTTTAATTTTTTAATGTGAAAAATATTTATGGTTTAGGTGAATTGGGTAAATTTAAACTTATTTTTGCAGGCCAAGTCCACTTCTTTTTCAATAAATAGAAAAACCCCAAATATTAAGTGACTCAAAGACACAAATAACATATTTGGAAGTTCACAAGCAACAATTAATGTAAATCACATTAAAATTTTAATGTGCAAGTGTGATAACGCCGTAATATTACTGTTTGAACTTCTCAGAGAGAGCAGTTATAGTCCCAAGATTTTGATCGATTTGATACCCGATTTGATTGATGGGCCATATTTTGGTAGAATTTTGGTAATCTGAAGTTTCGAGTGTTTTGGCCTTACGTTGTTTGTCAGCCTGTCCGTCTTTCCGTCAGTCTGTCCGATCGTCCGTTTGTCCGTCAGTGTGCATCTGTTTGCTCGTCTGGTCTTTACGACGACGCCTAGAGTCCAAACGGTTATAGATAAAGGCTTGGAATCTTCGGGGGACCCCCGATTAGTAGACCCAGAGACCATTAAGATGTCCCTCATTTTCCATCCACACCTCTCCTTTCCCTCCAAAATCAATTTTTCAGGATCATCCAAAAATGCATCATGTGAGTTTTTTCGTCCATGCAAGAAAATATCGCTGAATCAGTCCTAAAAACGGTTTTTCAAGGTCATAGATCAAAAATGCTTTAGGGAGCACATTTTTCAAGTTATGGGCTCGTTAGAAAGGTCTTAGAATTTACGAGAAGACTGAACCAGTTCTAATCGGTTATGTAGTGGGTGTAGTGGTAATGAACCGACTATGAACTGACAAGCAATTTTTGTTTGAAATTCAATTACAGTAGAACCCCGCTATAGGCCATCGCTCTATAGTCCACAATTTATCGACCGTTGATTTCAAAACATTGATTTTAAGTTAGGTTATGTTTATTAGTACGCGACATGCAATGCTGTCATAATTATTTTAATATTTTTGGCAAACTTTGTTAAGTAGTTGTGATAATTGTGATCCACAATGAAGAGAGCAAGGACAAGTACCACAATCGCAAAGAAAAGTGGAAGCCGTCGAGCAATTTCAATACTAAAAATCGTTGATAATTTTAAAAAATGACATGGACTATAGTGAGACTCAAGTGTCTTATCTGGAACCAAATATGGCCTATAGCGAGGTTCTACTGTATATTACTTATCTGTTTTGGAGTACTTTTTAGAGTGATTTGTGAATCGGTTCAAATCGATTAAGAACCAGAAAAATGTTAAATGATATGAAATTACTTTTGATATATGGCATCTAAGTTACGAGTTCGAGTATTTCTCAAAGCATGGAATGCTTGGCAAACCCATTTAGGGTAAAGTAATACAAGTTGGACATAGTGTTACAAGTTGGACAATTCACCGGTATAAGTTGGACATGGGTTTTTTCTTGATAAATACAGTACAAAATGTGTTTTTAAGCACAAGGGACCAAATTATAAAACTAAAGCATTAAAAATATACAAATAAAAATGAAGTACTAAATTTATCAAAAAAAAGCCCTGTCCAACTTGTAACATTGTCCAATTTGTACCACTTTACCCTATTGGAAAAAGGAAAGACAGTTAGGTGCTTTGAAGTTGACAAAAAAAAGTCCAGACTTGTAGCTAACAAATGGGTAGTGATTTTCTTAAACTTTTTCTTCAACCGTTAAAGTAATTTTGATGGACTAGATAGAGCAATAAATGTTTCTGAAGTTGGTAGGTTTTCCAGCGAGTAGGGTAGTGCATAAAAAATATTATTTAGGTACTTTTCTTAACACGCGAAGGAATGAAATTTTAAGTGCTATTTTAGAACCCAAAATATGGTTGGAAAATATAAGGTGGGAAAAGGAAGAAAATTAATGGACAATGTCAATGATAAAGTGGTCGTAATGTGAAAATTATTGCTGATGGAGTGTTGTAATCGCCAAAACGGAGAAGTGGGATTGGAAGAGAGAAATTGTTGATTTAAATGGAAAATTGTGGAGGACAAATGCATGGTTAGAAGTATGGTAATTTCTAGTGATAGTGAAAAATGCTACAAATGCTGAAAAGAAATATGAAGATGCTAAAGGACTTTAGAACGATAAATGGGCAGCAGTTGAAATTGAGTTGAAATTAGTTTCTACTCCCTTTTTTCATGCTATTTTTCATTCCTTTCTCTATTCCTCATTAAAGGTATATGGGTATAATTAGGTTTCACTCCTTCCACTTTCGTCCATTTCAGTTAAAATGGTAAATTATACGTCATCCTGGGCAAATGGAAAGAAAAAATGAAGATCATGAATTTATTTACTCTCATTCTCTATGTGGTACCCTCATTGACCTCTCTTTCAACCTTCTGTTCATCACTATTTTTCACCGTATGGTAAGTAAATATGGGGAAAAAGATATGCTTTAATATTTCACTTTCATTTTGATCCAACATATACCGAATTCTGAAACCCGGAGATGGAAAAATGTCTTAGGAAATGGTACACTTTGATGGAAACGTATTTCTACTTCTCATTGGATACGTGACTAACTGTTGAGAAGAGGGTTAAGATTAAGGATATATTCTTCTTACTCAATGTTGAAACTTTATCATCATGCCCTGAATCCGGCTTAAATTAAGAAGCACTGTTAGTTTATTGTGTTAAGTCAAATGAGAATGACAGTATAAGTGCAATCTTAATGCTCTATGTAAATCTTCTAAATTATCCGAAATGTCCAGCTACATGTTCAGTTTAATTTGAATTTGTGTTGAAATTACTCACCTTTAGGTCATCAAGAAATTAGAACAATAGATTTTGAACAGGATTCACAATTTCCTTACAATTACCACTGACAATTTCAAATTGAACCCATAACTCATTCAATTGCAGAAATTGTGGGTTTTGTGGTGATTTTCCAATTGACTAACAGTACCAAACTCAGAAGGTTTCAGAAATTACAAGATGTGGTTTGATGTAGTATTATTAGTACCTTGTACTTATCGTAAAATCAAGCTTGTATTATATTTTTTATAAGGAAAAATTATTTCTGGTGAGTAAATTAAGCACTTTTAATTCAGGATATGTGTCACTTAAGACTGACTTTTAAAATATATTGCCATTATTAATCAGATTCATTAAAGAAAAATAGAAGAAATTTAAACTATTTGAAGCCAGAAGCTTGAAAGCCTTCCACTATATGCAGAAAAAATTGTAAATCATTATAGAAAGTATCTTCAATATTAGTCTGCTATCAATTTTTCACAAGCCTAACGTAAGAATTATGAAAGAATAAGGATACTTAAGGTAAAGATATGCCCAAATACTGCAATTTTCGAATGGAAATTGAAACACAATTTTCCAGAAATTATTTAGAAAAATAAAAGGTTTTGCGATGAACCTTTTTCATAAATGAATCATTCTTGATGCGGCGAAGGGATGGCGAAAAATACATATTAGGCTTCTTTTTTAATAATATTATTATTTCGCAAGTTCCCGCAGGGGGTATGTTTTTTAATATTTGAAATTTTTGAATGTTTAGCGATCCTTCCGGGGGATCAAGTAACATCCACGTTTAGAAAGTTCATTATAGTAAACCTTTTTTGTGGTTAAACTAATTTCTTTTGGCTCTTTGGCAACTTTTAGAGCAGGAAAATTTCATGAAATCAAAATTCGGGTCCCTTTTTACACTTTTGTTCTTCTTTTAAGCATCATAACAAATTAAATGTAGCTCAACGGAATTTGAAGTGTGAAAGAGCAAGATAGAGATATGTAAAACATTTGACAAAGAAAGGAATATGAATTTTGATTTCATGAAATTTTTCTAATATAAAGTATGTACCGGTGCCATTATGTTCAGTTATAACCTTGCCGATTTTGAGAGCTCTCTCCGGTTGAGGTTTATACTGCAAAGATACAAAGGCAAATCAGAGAAAACTTACCTAAAAATTTGTTAAAAGTTCGAAAATTCAATCGGCCGGTTGCACAAAAATGAATGAATTAATGAAAAAGACATATCGAGTTACACAAAAATGAGCAAGTTCATCAAAAGACAAAATGGCATTTATTTTAATAAAATTGCAATTTATTAAAAATTTATTGTGCAACGTTTACACACTGTTGTTGACATTGTTGATGATTGAAATGTCAAGAATACTGAAATTCGAAATGGAAGAACAATCAGCGCTAAAGCGACAAGTACGTGGACTTTCATTTTAGCTTTTCGGTAGATTTTCGACTAGGTTTGGCTTGGCTTTGGAATGGTTTTGTGTCTTCGAAAGGGTATTACTGATGAGCAGAGCCATTATTGTTCTTATTTTCGTCAGTTGGATCAGCAATTGTCGTAACTTTCTCATCACCTCATCAGCAGTTCTTGAATAGTGTGTGTATTTCCGTGGTGTTAGAAGAAGTGCTGATGAGGCGATGAGGAAGTTACGACAAATGCTGATCCAACCGACGTTATCTATTTTGGAGTTTAAAATGTCTCTACAAAAAATAATTCGTATTAATCGCTAATAAATAATAAAGATTCATTTGTTGTGCTATTCCATTGAGAAATAAAAACAATAAATAAGAAGGAGATATTATAATAAAATTTCCCTTTAATATTCTTTGGCACATGAGACGTTTATGATAATTATTGTATAAGAAAAAAGGAGAATGAACGAAAACACAGATAAACTTTCTTATGATCCATACTTTCTTACTTATGATCCATAAACTTTGTAAGAAATTACCGTTATTTGGATGTAAATTTGAATATTTAACTTACTTGAAAATGTTTCAGTTTTACAATTTTTTTTCACAGTATATGTAGAGACCTTTAGGGGGTTATATTCGTTAAGAAGATTCAAAAGCTGTATCTGTATAGTTTCTTTATTTTTTTTTCAACATAACAAAGCAATTATTCAGTTTGATCCCTTGCACATAAAAGTACAACATAAAGTTACTTACTATTTTCTCTCTTCATAAACGACCTTCCATCCGCACTGCATGGTTGTTCGTATCATTTATATGCGGATGACCTGCAAGTGTATGTGGAAGGTGATCCTTCCAATCCTTCCATGGCTTTCGAACTTATGAATGAAAATCTAGCGCGTATCGAGCACTGGTCGACCGTGAATGGACTTCTACTAAATCCCAAAAAGTCCCAAGCCATTGTTATCTCTAAAAAGAGATCAGCCAATCCTCCTTCATGCCCTCTCCTCCTTCACGGAGAAATCATCCCGTATGCTGATCAGGTAAAGAATCTTGGTATCGTTTTTAACAAAACTTTATCTTGGTCTGATCATGCTACTTCCATTTGCCGTAAAATTAACTATTCCTTGTACGTACACCCTTCGACGCTACCGGGACATCACACCCTATGACACTCGCCTGCTCCTTTCGCGAGCGCTTTTACTTCCTATTTTTTCTTATGGAGCTGAGCTCTTCTTCTTGGCTGACTGTGAGACCATCCACAGGTTAACAGTTGCATTCAATAATTGCATAAGGTATATTTGTGCTCTGGGTCCTCGTGACCACATTTCTCCTCACAGGGACGTTTTTGTTGGTTGTGATCCATCCTTCCTTCAGATGCGTGCCCTAATTTTTCTTCACCGTCTGGTAACGAGTGGTTGCCCTGAATACCTGGCTTCCCTCTTGACGAGGGGGGGTTCCGTTAGGGTTCGGGGATTTATAGTCCCGAAAGTTTCGCAAGACACTTTCAAACGCACACTCTTTGTCAGGGGAGTATTTTTGTACAATTCCCTGCCCCGTGAGGTCCGTGTATCTCAGCAGGGAATTCAAAGATATTTCCAGCCTG
Organism: Phlebotomus papatasi; assembly: GCF_024763615.1. Classification (NCBI taxonomy): domain Eukaryota; kingdom Metazoa; phylum Arthropoda; class Insecta; order Diptera; family Psychodidae; genus Phlebotomus; species Phlebotomus papatasi. Next base: position 22,492,270 of record NC_077222.1, read on the forward strand.
GGCTTGGTCATTAAGCTTTATCTTCCTTTACTTTTTTTTTCTTTTCATTTTCCTTATTCACTATTTTTCTTCTGTTTGACTTTTTTTATTTTTTTCTGCCACACTATTGTAAGAGGGTTGCTCCCTATTTATGGTGTTTTTATTCTAATAATAATAATAATAATAATAATAATAATAATAATAATAATAATAATAATAATAATAAAGTCTAAACTATATTTCATAAAATTTATTTATATATTTAAAAATTTAAAAAAAATGCCAAATGTGAACATGAGTCACATTGAGTTTAAGGTATTCTTTTTTGAATGGGGCGATCGAGCTATAGGGTAATTTGCCTAAAGCGAGACAGTTTGAAAAGTTGGACAAAGCAGTGTGGAATGTGAGACACTTCCTTAAAAACTTGATAATAAATCAATTAAATATTTCAATTTTCGATAAAAAGATCATTAAACCTAATTTTGTGATTATTTGAGAAGTTAAAAATGCAAAAATCGTTATTAAACAATCAAAGCGTGATTTTCAAGAAGAATTTAAAAAATGTATTGCATGTGTGATATTCATAACCTTGACACGGTAGTCGTCATTTTCTCTGTTTCTTATGGAAGTTGCTAGGAAAATATCAAAGTGTTTTGTTTGATTTTTCGGCATAATTTGTGAAATATTATTAAGTCCGTAGTGAAAATCGAAGGACATACATCCATTTAAAAGGTGAATAAAAAATATTTGTGAAATATTACATTTAAAAGGAATAGAAAAGTGATTTAATTTCGCGTTGCTTTCAAAACAAGTTTTATGAAATCTTGGACAAGTTGATTTTGTGAATGAATTTGATAGTTTTGTGCAGTGAAATCATGTTAACAAGGACGACAAAGATCCTTAAGTATCCGGAGAAATAGTTGCAACAGCAGTTAGCAGCTGATAAGGAGAAAATCTCCTGGAAAAGGCTGCAAAGATTTCCAGACATCGAAGATCACTTTTTCTGACAGAATGGATAGTAAAATATCGCAAAAACTCCTGGAGAAAAATAAAGAGGAGCCTCTACAGAACTCCCAAAGCAAGTGAAAAAGAATTTGGACGGATGGGGAATTGAAATGTGCTAAAAATTGCATCCGCTTTAGAACTATAACTGCTAGACAGCGCGAGGCGTCTGTGAAATTTACAGAACCTCTTTTTGGTTGGACGTCCAGGAAATTCTTGGTAATTACCGTTCCTCAACTGTTACCCGGACATAAAGGAGGGATTAGCATAACCATTCAATGTGCAATTATACACAAAAAACCCTCAACATTTTATTTTCTACATATTTCGTATGATATTTTGTCATTAATATCACTATGTCCAACTTTCCAAAAGTTTTTGTTCAACTTTCTAAAATTTTGTCCATCTTTTCTAAATGTGTTGTTTTTTAATTTGATGAAATATTCTAATTAATTGATTGAAAATTCTAATAAAAACTGTTAAGATTCTGTTAGAATATTTCACAAGGAATCTCATGATATAAATTAAATGAAAATAATAAATATTTATTCGGCTTAAAAATGCTTTTGAAATTGAACTTTTTCTTAAGTGTCTCCCTTTCCACAATCCAGCCTATTTTATAACTACTCTAGTTCATTTTATGTCAAATAAAAAGCTTTAAATTTATTATGGCTTTCACTAGTAAGTTTGAGAAATATTTATCGTTCTCTTTATTTAGAAATCTTGAAATAGTCTCTAAAAGCAATTAATTTTAAAATAAATCTGCTGCACCTTTGTACCAATCAGCAATTGATTGTTGGAAATCGACCAATTGGAATTTTTTTGTGTTTAGTTCTAACGATAAAAGAGTTCGGTGTTAAACAGTGTTTTAAGATTCAATCTTTGATGTATTTTTGTCATTAATAGTAAATTTAGAAAGGTACTATGGCAGCAATTGGTGAAAGTGAAAGAGAGAAATCAAAGTGAAATTTTTATTTGAAATTATTTAAGTTTTTCTTTGGTTCCTTGTCAAAGAAACGTAAAGGAGTTAAATTAAATGTCCTAGCGAGCTTTTGGAAAGAAGGAAGAAAAAGCTTTAGAAATTTTCAAAAGTTTTTTTCTCAATTTTAAGTAGCATTCATTGGACATTTTGAGAATATCTGTTTTGTTTTTTTTTCTTTCAATTAAGAAAAGTAGAAGTCAACATTATTTAGGACTCAAAAATTACTTTTATTGAAAAATAAAATTATTAAGAGGGCACATTTTTTTATCTATTCCACGTAAATTTTGAAGTTGGGTGAATTTTCATGTGGGATTATGTTTATGAGAAGAAAAGCATTTTCTTAATGCACATTTCTGTGTAAAAGATTAATGTGCTTCTCTTGTTTATTGTATTCTGCGTGAGTTGTGCAGCAAAATTGAGAATGATTGGCGCATGATAGAGCAGTATATGCATCATTAAAAGCATTTTTCCCCAAAAAAAGAAAAAGAAAATGAGATAAAAGAACATTTTTCCAATGGTGCTTTCGCTATTAGACAGTGATAAAGTAATGCAACATTAGTTAATAAATTCTCAGTAAATTTGGCACTGTAATTAAAACATTGTAGGAAATGTTATCAAATATGCAGTTACTCATCAAAGAAATTTTCTCAACTCTCATGCTTTTCCACTGGGTAGAGTATGGAAGAGAAATCTACGACAACTTGAGCAAGACTAATTCGAAGATAAAGAGCGTTGGATGTTTGGATGGAAGCTTTCTGAAGCCTTCACGAGTGTACAAATAATCTCTGAATAAATCTAAATGTAAATAATACCAAATGTGTATATCCTTTCCCTTAACATCCTGGAGAAGCAAATATCTCGCCATTTGCTGGAGAGTAGCCTCTCGTTTAAAATGTCTGTATGTGAGAGTTGTATATTAAATACGAGTTGGGCAAATGCGGTATTTGAATTGCTGATTCATCACACTAGAGTCGGGCTTCCAAAGTTCCATGTGAATCTGAAAAGTGGATTGTTCTTCAAGTGCCATATACTCCTTCTCTCTTCCATTATTTCCCTTCTTACTAGCCAAGGATGAGTATCTACTATACAAATTTCCCAATTTCCCCAAATGGACCTAATTTTTCCATTTGTTGCTTATTTGAAAATGATCTATATAGAATGCTAATTAAACAATTATGAGATTAAGAATTTCTAATTGCTAATTAGAAAATCAACATTTGAAATCAACTGGCACATCAATTGCTAATTAAACAATGTAATTTAGGTTTGATTAAACAAAACTTGTTACAGTAATAAAATTATCATAAACATAATAAGGTTTTAAATATTAATATTACAATTTAAAATTTGTTGATCAAAAATAATAATAAATTCTAATCTATAATTTTCATAATTACAATTCCTGATTAAAATTAGATTAGGGTAAGTGTGCCAAATTTCGGCATAGTTATATGCAAGCGTCAAAGTCTCAAGTTTGAAATGCAATATTTTTAATACAAAATCGAATTTTTTGTTATTTTTTTATAATGAGTGTTGCTTGGAACCTTGAAAACAGTGTATCGTCTTTATTTACTCTAAAATCATTCTGAATACATTTTAAAATGAATAAAAATATAGACATAGCATTGATGGCCTATTCCGGCCACCTTCATTCTCACAGTTTCTTGCCCTTCTGGAATTCTTTCAATGTCTTTTTCAGATCATCTAGTTTGTCGAACGGACATTTTTTGTTATTTTTACATTGTATATTTTGTAGAGTGTGCCAAAATTGAAAATTCATGGAAATTCGAGGAACAAAAAAGGTGGCCGAAATTGCAAACTGACCGGAATTTGGCACAATTACCCTAAACACACGAAATATTTTTCATGGTAATGCTTTAAGTTATAACTTTAAATGTTTTTGGGAAAATATCAAAATGGAAAGAATAAAATCTATTAAAGTTTCTAGGGGAAAGTACTTTCCCTTCGAACGTTAATGCCTTCGAATAATGTGAATTTTCTTCTATTTTTTGAGAGATTTATACATTTCTATTAAATATTAGTTAGCTTATCGTGAATTATTGATAATTACTTGATGATTCTGTATAAGTCTATTAGGGAAGTTAAAATTTTAATAATAATAATAATTTATTTCTCTTTTTAATTGCCAAATACATAAAGTGTTCACAGTCTTGTTGTTTTCATCTTTGTATGTTTATATAAATTAATATAATAATTCAAAATATGACTAAATTGACTTAACTATGTATGAAGAGAAAATTTGAAAAAAAAACTCTTCCAAAATGAAAAGGGAAATTAAAAGAAAATCACATTATTCGAAGGCATGAACGTTCGCAGGGAAAGTACTTTCCCCTACTGAAGAAAATGAAGGAAAAAGTTAACATTTAGATGTTCTTCAGATTTTTCTATATATCTACAAATTTCCAGCCTCACTCCTTTGCAGTTATGACGTTTTTCGAAAAATAACCGCACGAAAATTTTCTACTCATTATCAGAACCAGAAGCCGAATGGTGAGAGATAGCTACTTGCTGTTTTTGGAAAATTTCAATTCAATTCAATTTTCAATGTAGGGGAAAGGCTCATAATTTTGTCCAGTTTCTTATTTTGGACACTTTGAAGATAACATTGGACACTAAAAATAAGTTGATTAAAATGATGGATTTTTATTCCAATATTTGATGAACAATGAATTCTATCTAAATATTTGTTCTTTTTGGAAGATTTTAACACTAAATACGTTAAATTTTGAATATGATTTGAATTGAAATTGCTTTGTTGAAAATTCAGTGTGAGCAATTGCTTACGAGAAATATGACAGAACTTCGTGGCTTACTTCAGTCTTATTTAGTTTTGGTGAAGTACTAACAATGTTTATTCGCTTTTTTTGAGTGATATTATTGAATATTCATTGAATATTGTGTTGATTCACGTTAGTAGTGATTTGTACATTTGACCTGAAGTGAGATTTGCCTTGTAAATTATATTTTTCGTGTGAAAAATGGGAAATTTTTTAAAACATTCACCAGTGAGGTGATGATTCTTATTTTGGACAGGTGTTTTTCTCACGAAATTTCGTGAAGTTTTAGCTTTTGTGATGACTAGGTTGGAAAAATGCCTGGAGAAACAAAGGAGCATCATCTCTACGAAAGAGATGTAGCGAGAAATGCCTTGAAAGGCTTCCGGGGAGGCCAGGGAATGAACGAATCCGCACGTACTTGGAGTACCGAAGTCAACTCACTTTAATGAATGATATGGAAAGTTTCTGGGCGTCTTGTGACATTCCACGTTTCCCTTACATGACCAGGAAGAGGACTTGGTAAGATTGGTTCATCAAATGAAGAACAATGGGCATCCTGTTGAGGCGGATTATCTGTCCAAATTTACAGACAAGTTGTAAAAATTAATAACCAAGTTGTCCAAAATAAGAGTCAAATTCACCTCTACATATCAATTCAATTTTAAACGTATTAAAACTAAGTTTAGTAAAAATGAGATGATAAATAGCTTGCCAAGTTTCTAAACAATCCTTCTGTAAAAAGAGTAACAAAAAAAGTCAATTAGTATTGAAAATATCGCACTTCAAACTTTTAACAACGATGCTTAGAGGCAGACTGGACAAAATTATAAGCCTTTACCCTATTTTAAAAAAAATCCATAACATATATAGGATTCATACTTTTGCGTAGCAAAAAGGATTTAATAATAATAATAAAAAAAGTATACACTATAAAATAGTAAAAAGAGAAATTTATTAATTAAGCCTAGACTGGAAATGTTTTTGAAGCCTCTGTGGCAAGAAATTTGTAAGTCAATTGGGATCATTGACGAAAAAGCTGTACAATCACTTCAAAAGGCCCGTTTATGTGGTATTAAAAACATTCAAAAAGTTTTTGTTTGCGGTTATGTAATATTTTGAAAAGGGGATTTTATCCTATTTGATGTTTTATCCTATTTGTTTTCTTTATTAGTCCAGGCATTAATCTTTTAATTTATTCTGGTTACGTTATTCAGGAGATTAAAAATGAGCTATTCTTGAGATTCTTTTTTGGAAGAAAAATAAACGACTAAGCTTTTTGAAGTTTTTAGAGTTTTTTTTTCTATTATAAATATTCCGGGTAGTTCACCGGAATATTACATCACACCAAATAGTAAAATCTGTAATTTTATTGAAATTTAAAAAATGCAGTTTTCGGAATAAAATTTTGATTTTGACATGCTTTAAAAATAAAAAAATTAATTATCAATAACTGTTAGGTTCAATATTATAAGAGAACGTTATTCTTAACGCTTAAAATCAAAGGTTTTTTTAATGATATTTTTAACTGTCCCAAGAAATGAATTAATTTGAAATTTTTCAAGCTTCATTACAAATTTCTTGAGGAATACAAAAATATTTTAAATTTTAATTTTGAGTACAAAATGTAGGCGCAGGAGTGCGTGGACTGAGGGTCGATTTTTATCAACTTTTTATGGACGATTGACCCATAGAGAGAATAATTTTTCTTGACTATAGTAAAGCCATGTAACTCCGATGATTGCAAAACTCAGATGCTGCGACCGATTTAACTCCGATAAATCCAATTAAAATATAATTTATATTTTTATTTCCATAATTAATCACTTCAGTAACATAATAAGACTATTCTATTTTAAGAAAAACCAAAAATTATATTTTAATCATTATTTTTATTTTATTTATACACTAAAACAGTGGTATTTTTGGACAGGAGAAATTCCAAAACGTCGCCAGAAGAAGAGGGTCGAAGTCAGCAATGTGAATTGATGGAATAAAACTTAAAAAAATGTTTTTGAAATAATCTATCTTCTCATTTTTATGCATTAAACTTTTCCTTAAAATGAGAATCCGAGTTTGATCCAATTCAACGGAGTTAGAAAAAAGCATCGCAGTAAGGTTCTTTCGCATATATTAATATTATCGCAATTTTATTAATTTTCTTCAATATTATTGCTAAAATTCTTTTTCTATCATGATTCTAAATGAAACAAAGAATAATTCTATTGATTTGGAATGGGGAAAAATATTTCATCAGTCCAATAACAAGCGTTAAAGTCACACTCTATGAAAAGCATCGGAATTACCTCTCTTTACTATAAAGGAAAGTGGTTTTCTGAAGAGATGTAGAGCGGTAAATTTCCCATAAGAATATTCTCATAAAATAGTAATTTTGATAAATTTTGCATATGTACTTTTTATGTGGCATTATTTTTGAAGGGAAAAGAAAAATTTAATTTCAAGGCATGATAAAAACATGCATTAATCGGAAATGGTTTTTAAGTCGCTTTTTTCGGTTTAAATGTTGTTGGTAAAAATGCAGGTAAAGATAAAATAATCCTTTATTTTGTTTTGGGACGGAATTATCTCTTTGAGGTCAGACGTTGTATGTTCAGGTGCATGGCCTTTAAACTATCCTAAAGCTTTGCAGTGATATTTTCGTCAGCACGAAAACAATAACATAAAATAGTTTAAGGATGGGTTCTGGAAGACGAAACATAATTCTGTATGGAAGAGTATAGAGTTTATGAATTTACCACCCTTACAATCTCAGTTCAATAACACGATTAGTCATAGTGAATTGGGCTGAATATTTGCGATGGGAAGATTGCATAACTTACTGTGAAAATATTTGCTGCTTTTCCCTATCTTAAATCTCATTTGAGCTAAAGGGAGGATCCAAGAGGATTCCCAAGGGAATAAACTCGTCAGTATATTATAAATTATCTTCAATGGCAATATTTGTCACTCGTTGTATGTGATTCATCGTCGTTTTACTGACTTCCTGGTTGTTTTCTCCTCCTTCATCCTGAAAAATCGTTTTTACTACAAATGTGATTGAAAATCAATAATTAATGAAGCGAATCTCAATTTCCCATGTCGTCACTCTCTGGTGTTGATTGAAATTCAATTATTATCCAGTCGTCATACGTTTTTACAGCCAAATCCAATTGGATGATGCTAGCAAAAAGGAGGATGGTAGAACATTTTTGCAGTAAAAAGTACTTTGCGAATTGTGTCAGAAATTCAGGTTGGGTTTCATGGTGTAATCTTAACGAGGGAGAATCAAAATTTTATAGCCAAATATGAGGGATAATTATATGGTTGCACACCCACATGCTTTGCCATCCTTCATCAAAGGCAGTATTGAGGATTTGGCGCAAAACAGCCCAATAAAATTATATGAAATGCCAAGCAATTGCCATCAATCTAATCACACCATCAACCATCAATTATGGTGTTTGTTAGGCAACGTATGTTAAACAATTAAATTTCCTAGCATTTGGTGTTAGAATTCTCATATCGTTGGAGCGTGAAAAGTGGAGTCTTGTTACATTTAGTTGGCAGTTAGAAAACAAATTAAATGCACGCATTTGTTGATATTCCTCAGTCACGCTAAACCCAACCCTCTTCTATAGCATGTGATCAGCTTCATAAGACCAAGTAAGAAATCTTCGGGGAATTTGGGTGCAACAGGAGCGATTTATGATCTCAAAGTTCTGCTTGGGAATCCCAATCAAATATTGAACCAACAACCAGCTATGCAATTTATCTTCTCAAAATCCGGGAACAGTTTCTAAATCTCTTTGAGATTATTTAATCTAGGAAGACAGTTTGTACGAGATTACAGTGTTTCTGATTATTAACTTAAGAATTTCTTTCTAAAATCATTTAAATTTCTTGTTGAAGAATATTCCATTGATTCCATTCATTTGATTGCGTTACAATATAAATACACAGAGAAAAATTACCCTCTAAATTCAAGAAAAAAATACTCTAACTAAGGGTTCGATTTTGCTCCAAGCAATTTTTTTCTTAAATTTCGCTTAAATTAAGAAAAAATTTCTATAAGAGCATTTTCTTAAATTTTAGAGTACGATGGTTTTGAAATTCAGTAGCTTTGAATTTAGACTTTTTTACTCTTAAATTTAGAGAAAAATAGTTTTAAATTTGTAGCAAAAATGGTTTTGATTTTAGAGTATCATGGTTTTGATTTTAGAGTATTGTGGTTTTGATTTTAGAGTATCATGGTTTTGATTTTAGAGAATTGTGGTTTTGATTTTAGAAACTTATGGTTTTGATTTTAGAAACTTATGGTTTTGATTTTAGAGACTTATGGGTTTGATTTTAGAAACTTATGGGTTTGATTTTAGAAACTTATGGCTTTTATTTTAGAGTATTGTGGTTTTGATTTTAGAAACTTATGGTTTTGATTTTAGAAACTTATGGGTTTGATTTTAGAAACTTATGGTTTTGATTTTAGAAACTTATGGGTTTGATTTTAGAAACTTATGGGTTTGATTTTAGAAACTTATGGTTTTGATTTAAGAAACTTATGGTTTTGATTTTAGAGTATCGTGGTTTTGATTTTAGGGTACCATGGTTTTGATTTTAGAGTATTGTGGTTTTGATTTTAGAGTACCATGGTTTTGATTTTAGAGTACCATGGTTTTGATTTTAGAGTACCATGGTTTTGATTTTAGAGTACCATGGTTTTGATTTTGGAGTGTTTGCTGTGTTGATTGTCGAGTATTGCTGGTTCTGAAAGTAGAGTATTCTGAGGTTTTGAATCAAGGCAATTTGAGGGTTTTTTTGTGAATGTTATATATTTCATTCTTTACCTTTTTCCACGTGATGCATATGATGCGCGCGTATTCACTTCCATGAAACTCTCATATGCATCTTTCATTTCAATTTTCTATATGATCTTTGCCAATCGGAATTTACCTCCACCGAAGTATGTTGCTTAATCTGAAATATTTAAGAGTATAATGGTTTTGATTTTAGAGTATCAAGGCTTAGAACCTCTCATAGTCTGTCTTATTTCGGTATTTTTATATAAACTTTTCCAATCGGAATTCATCTCCACTGAAGTATGTTGCTTAATCTGAAATATTTAAGACTAATATGGTTTTGATTTTAGAATATTATTGTCTTGCTTTTAGAGTACTTTGGTTTTGATGTTGGTCTATTGTGGTTTTGAATTCTTTTAGAGTATTGGGGATTTGATTTTAGACTATTGTGGTGATGATTCTACAGCATTGTGGTTTTGATTTTAGAGTATCGTGGTTTTGATTTTAGAGCACTGTGGTTTTGATTTTAGAGTATTGTGGTTTTGATTTTAGAAACTTATGGTTTTGATTTTAGAGCATTGTGGTTTTGATTTTAGAGTATTGTGGTTTTGATTTTAGAAACTTATGGTTTTGATTTTAGAGTATTGTGGTTTTGATTTTAGAGTATTGTGGTTTTGATATTAGAGTATTGTGGTTTTGATTTTAGAGTATTGTGGTTTTGATTTTAGAGTATTGTGGTTTTGATTTTAGAGTATTGTGGTTTTGATTTTAGAGTATTGTGGTTTTGATTTTAGAGTATCATAGTTTTGATTTTAGTGTATTGTGGTTTTGATTTTAGAAACTTATGGTTTTGATTTTAGAGTATCATGGTTTTGATTTTAGAAACTTATGGTTTTGATTTTAGAGTATCATGGTTTTGATTTTAGAAACTCATGGTTTTGATTTTAGAGTATTATGGTTTTGATTTTAGAGTATCATGGTTTTGATTTTAGAGTATTGTGGTTTTGATTTTAGAATATTGTGGTTTTGATTTTAGAGTATTGTGGTTTTGATTTTAGAAACTTATGGTTTTGTTTTTAGAAACTTATGGGTTTGATTTTAGAAACTTATGGTTTTGATTTTAGAAACTTATGGGTTTGATTTTAGAAACTTATGGGTTTGATTTTAGAGTATTACGGTTTTGATTTTAGAGTCTCATGGTTTTGATTTTAGAGTATCGTGGTTTTGATTTTAGAGCATTGTGGTTTTGATTTTAGAAACTTATGGTTTTGTTTTTAGAAACTTATGGGTTTGATTTTAGAAAATTATGGTTTTGATTTTAGAGTATCATGGTTTTGCTTTTAGAAACTTATGGTTTTGATTTTAGAAAACTATGGTTTTGATTTTAGAAACTTATGGGTTTGATTTTAGAAACTTATGGGTTTGATTTTAGAAACTTATGGGTTTGATTCTAGAAACTTTTGGTTTTGATTTTAGAGTATCATGGTTTTGATTTTAGAAACTTATGGTTTTGATTTTAGAGTATCAAGGTTTTGATTTTAGAAACTTATGGGTTTGATTTTAGAAACTTATGGGTTTGATTTTAGAAACTTATGGGTTTGATTTTAGAAACTTATGGGTTTGATTCTAGAAACTTTTGGTTTCGATTTTAGAGTATCAAGGTTTTGATTTTAGAAACTTATGGTTTTGATTTTAGAGTATTATGGTTTTTCTAAAATCAAAACCCTGATACTCTAAAATCAAAACCATAATACTCTAAAATCAAAACCATAAGTTTCTAAAATCAAACCCATAAGTTTCTAAAATCAAAACCACGATACTCCAAAATCAAAACCATAATACTCTAAAATCAAAACCATAATACTCTAAAATCAAAACCATGATACTCTAAAATCAAAACCATGAGACTCTAAAATCAAAACCCTCATACTCTAAAATCAAAACCATAATATTTTAAAATCAAAACCATGAGTTTCTAAAATCAAACCCATAAGCTTCTTAAATCAAACCCATAAGTTTCTAAAGTCAAAACAATAAGTTTTTTTTTAAAAAAAAAACCACGATACTCTAAAATCAAAACCATAATACTCTAAAATCAAAACCATCATACTCTAAAATCAAAACCATGAGACTCTAAAATCAAAACCATGAGACTCTAAAATCAAAACCATAAGTTTCTAAAATCAAACCCATAAGTTTCTAAAATCAAACCCATAAGTTTCTAAAAACAAAACCATAAGTTTCTAAAATCAAAACCACAATGCTCTAAAATCAAAACCACGATACTCTAAAATCAAAACCATGAGACTCTAAAATCAAAACCATAAGTACTCTAAAATCAAAAACATAAGACTCTAAAATCAAAACCATGAGTACTCTAAAATCAAAACCATAAGTTTCTAAAATCAAAACCACGATACTCTAAAATCAAAACCATGAGACTCTAAAATCAAAACCCTGATACTCTAAAATCAAAACCATGAGACTCTAAAATCAAACCCATAAGTTTCTAAAATCAAACCCATAAGTTTCTAAAATCAAACCCATAAGTTTCTAAAAACAAAACCATAAGTTTATAAAATCAAAACCACAATGCTCTAAAATCAAAACCACGATACTCTAAAATCAAAACCATGAGACTCTAAAATCAAAACCATGATCTACTGATACTCTAAAATCAAAACCATGAGACTCTAAAATCAAAACCATGATACTCTAAAATCAAAACCATCATACTCTAAAATCAAAACCACGATACTCTCTAAAATCAAAACCATGAGACTCTAAAATCCAAAACCATGATACTCTAAAATCAAAACCATGAGACTCTAAAATCAAAACCATGATACTCTAAAATCAAAACCATCAAAAAATCCATAAGAGACTCTAAAATCAAAACCCTGATACTCTAAAATCAAAACCATGAGACTCTAAAATCAAACCCATAAGTTTCTAAAATCAAACCCATAAGTTTCTAAAATCAAACCCATCTAAAATCAAACCCATAAGTTTCTAAAATCAAAACCATAAGTTCTAAAATCAAAACCATGATACTCTAAAATCAAAACCATGAGACTCTAAAATCAAAACCCCAATGCTCTAAAATCAAAACCACAACTCTAAAATACTCTAAAATCAAAACCATGAGACTCTAAAATCAAAACCCTGATACTCTAAAACCAGAACCATGAGACTCTAAAATCAAAACCATGATACTCTAAAATCAAAACCATCATACTCTAAAATCAAAACCAAAAGTTTCTAAAATCAAAACCATGAGACTCTAAAATCAAAACCCCAATGCTCTAAAATCGAAACCACGATACTCTAAAATCAAAACCACGATACTCTAAAATCAAACCCATAAGTTTCTAAAATCAAAACCACAATACTCTAAAATCAAGACCATAATAGTATAATAGAATTCAAAACCACTATACTCTTATTTCGAAACGATGATTTCGCTAAGATCAAAACCAAAATAGTCTTAACTCGAAACCTCTATACTCTAAAATCAAAACCATGACCTTCTAACTTTAAAACTTCTGTATGCTCTATCAGTGTTCAAAACTACGATTCTCTAAAATCAAACCCACTGTTCTCCTATTATTAAGCACAATTTATTCTATTTTTTAAACTATCATACTCTTTTAGAGAAATTCAAGCGCAAAATATCTCAATTATAGGGGAAAATAGTTTGAAATTCTTGTACTCTTGATTCAAAACCACGTTTCTTAATTTTTTCTAACTCAAAATTTTTCTCTGTGTACATAAATAAAGCTGATATTATATTAATTATAAACAAAGTCTTTGACTTTAGTTGACCCTTTAACAAAGAAATGGTCAAAAATTGAGCGTAAAAAATCATTTTTTCTGAATAAGAGCAAAACATAACTTTAGAAGACCTTAGGAGAAATTTTGTTATTGGTCACCATTGACCCAGTCGTAATTAAAGGGTTAAAGTTAAGGTTTTAGTATAATAAAATACAATTAGTTCATAAGTTGGGTATAAAGAATGAGATGACGGTGGACGTAATATTGTATAAGCCATATGAGTCTTTTAATTACCCGAACGATAGAAGAGAAATCGTGAGCCTACTTCAGTGAAAGAACTACACTAGAATAGTATAAAACTACACTCAAACACCTAAAAAATATAAGCCGAGAAATAAATAAATTAAATAAAACTAAAAAAACAGTTTCCCTGTTTCATTAAATTATTGAAAAAAAAAAACAAATAATAAAAATCTTAAAAGGTAAAGGAAATGGTATGCAAAGGTATGCAAACTTATCGTAAATCGTATTGTTGCGTTGCAGACCTGATTTTACGAATAGCTTGCCAAGGGGATGCTATACTTTATTAAAATTTATATTTACCCCCTATACTTCATGCAAACAACTCATACTTACAGAAAAGTAAACTGACTTGCGCTACTTTCACTTTTATTTGCAAAATGATCCTCAGACGAGAGGTTTAGCATAATTCCTGAAGGTTTGGGTTTTCTAGACAAAAAGCAACTGCAATGATTTTTTAGACATACTATGATAATTTCTATAAATGCATAACACCAACTACGTACAAAATGAAAATTTTCTCAAAAATATTACTTGATAAAAAGGGGTGACAAAGCGTCCCAGGCTTTGCGAAATGCTCGAACTCGTGACTTAGATGCTATACCGCTAAAGTGCATTACTCAATAAATTCCACAAAATAGTTTGAAGAGTAATAAAAATTATCTTCCAACAAAAATTACTTATCGGTTCATAACCGATTCATTACCGGTTCACAACCGATTTGAACCGGTTCATAAATCATTCAGAATATTTCACAAAATACACCTCTGGAGTAATACGATTGAATTTCGTATAAAAATTGGTTATCGGTTATGAACCGGTTCATTAACTGTTCAAAACCGATTGGAACCGATTCAGTTTTGTCGGAAATTCCAAGACCTTTCCAATGAGCCCAAACATGACCCCATTCGCTTGATAAATGCGCTCTATAGGGACTTTTTAACCTTTGACCTTGAAAAACCGTTATTAGGAATGATTCAACGGTATTTTCGTATAAGGACGAAATTTCCGCCTGGATAATCTCTAAAACGTATCCAAAAATGAAAAATATCGCACGAGCGTTTTCGAGGAATCCCCAAAAACATGGTTTTAGAAGGGAAGGGGAGGGGTGGGGGAAAATGAGGGGCATGTTAATGATTCTTGGGGCGATTTATGGGGGGTCCTCCGATAGTCCCAAGTCGCTATCTCTTACCGTTTGGCCTCTAGAGCTGGCGACAGTCAGACGGACAGACAGACGGACAGCGTGACGACATTTCTCAGAAATCGTCTGAAACCTGAATGATAAAATTGGTCTCCGGGGGGTGGAAGGTGGAAATTTTGGGGGGTGAAAGAATCGAGGGATTATAATATACGGCTTTCTCCGTGGAGTTCGAGCAGTAAAATTACAACAGTTGAGCCATATGGCTAAGCTTAAGGTCTGAAGCCTGTATAATGCACAGCACATCCATTATCTGCGCACTATCCAAGAAAGACGACCGAAAACGGTCGGTAGGTTCAGTGTTAAAGGATGATGCCTTTGGCCCACTTTCCCCTTTGACCTTAGAAAAGTTTTGTTTCAAGTTTATTAGTATGTTATGAGCGAAATATTTCCCTGTTCAAGTCCTGAAATTTAAAAAGTTTACTCTTTCGACTCAATTTTGACTTAATAACGTTTATGGAGGAGAAGTAGAAGTAGTACAAAAATTAGACCTTAAAGATTTATGATATTGATGTTGGACTTGAGAAATAAGTAGAAGCCACATGACTTAAGATAAACCGCATCTTTTGCTCCCTAGGTAGGGATTTCAGGGATTTTCGAAAAATGACACCTTGCGCAAGAAGGAATTGCGAAAATTGCGACTCCCTGAACCTAGCACATAAGGACACGAATACCTAGTAGAAGAAAATGGGATTATCAGGGCATTAACAAGGAGGAGTCTGGTCTCCCAGGAAGACCAGACTCCTCCTGGTCTCTTTGAATAAGACTTTAGCTACATTGTCAGATAAGTGTCTCATTACAGATGATTGCCAGATTCTTCACCCGAGGAAAGTATGGAACCACTTCACTTTAACACCAGAAAAATTCCTGGTGACCTAAAGGAGAATCGAATCTGGGGCACTTGCATCATAGAGCGAGTACTATACCAACTCTAACACATGATCCGGTGATTGACCCTACGAGATTCACCAAATATTCCTTGTTTTTTTTGAATATTATGAAAAGTGTTTTGAGATTTAAGTTCTTGGCTTTGTTTCTGCTATCGTAATCTCCAGCCAAATAACTATAAATACATGACATCATTTGGTCCATTTCGCATTATGATTTTGTCAAAAATTCTCAAATAAATGACGCATGGTTATTCAAAGAAAAAGTGATCATAACATTTTATAATAGCAGTTAGAATTTGATGGTTGAAATGGTTGAAGTTCTTTACCCTTTGACAATAAATAAATTTGCAATCTTAGTTTTGATCTTAAGAGTAGGACTCTTTGCTAAAGACCATCCCATTGCTTACATTAAGTAAGACAATGAAATAATAAACATCTTTGCTTTGTGTTTTCATGAGCAAACAAGGGTGAAAATGGGGGAAAAGCAGTGAGTGAAAATAATTTGTGGAAAATGATATTGTTTATCATTCACACCATTCATGTAGTCATTGCACGGGGTTTAACAAATGAGACTTTTCTGTGAGAAATTACAGAATTGCTAATTGCTGTAGCGTAAAATAGACCACATCTATTCAGAGATAATTATTTTAAAAAAATATCTCTCATTTATTTATATAAATTGAAAGTGACTTTATGTCGTTTTCCAGATAATAAACTCATTGAAGTCTTTCATTGAAAGTTAAGTAGTAGTAGTGAAAACTCGACTAACTTTCTACTGAGAATAGCAGAATTAGGTGCGAAAAACTCAGTATTTTCTTATAATGATTTCACAGTTTTTTCAATTATTTTTTTTATGTTGACAAAGTAGAATCATTGAAGTGATATTTTTATCTTTTCAAAAATAAAATAACCGCTCAAATACGGGATATCGAGTCAAAATCAGGTAAGGGAAGGCATTCAGGTTCCGAACATTACAAAGAGAAGATTCGCATCCTTTGAAGGTCCACTGTGTCCAAAGCCTGAAAGCCTTCGTCTAATGGGAAAAGAATGGTCGATTTTGTCTACAAAAGAATATTAAACAAAATCTCTTTTTATAATAAGTAAAACATTCCCTTATTAACGTGAAGAAAGGTATCATTTGCAGGATAATTTAGCCCCGACCTCCCATATTATGCGGGTATAAGTATCTTAGGAGTATCAAGTTTCGAAAGAATCTTCTCAAGAACAACGTGTATCCTTGATTCCTCAAATGGAACCATAATTACTTTTTTTTGCTGAGATTTCTCTATTAATTGAAAATGACCAAACCTAAGGAGAATTGATATACCTACATTATAGTAATTATTTGTTTTCCTTGCTAAACTTTTTGTTCATCGTTCAGCAATCAATCAACTTTGATTTAACGTTTTAGTAAATTGGGTTAATTAATTAAGACCCTATAGACATTTTTTTTAATTATCCCTGTATTTTCATGGTATAGATTTTCAAATTTCAGGACAATATTGAGGGTATAGTCAGATACGACAATTGCATATTGTAATTATTCGAATTGTTTAATAGTTCTAGTTATAAATAGAGTCTCTATTAGTATTCCTAAGGTGGAATAAAACCTTTGGAGCTAATACTTTTCCTTCTGAAAAGCTGACAACAAGCTCATATGAGTGGATGCTGCTGTAGATGATTTTGCCTACCTATAATTTGGTATTGTAAAAAAATCCAATTGAAAGCTTTCCATTAAAATATGCATAAAATATGGAGTAGGAAGAAACAGGATGCAATTTCTATTTGGTCTGTTAGCACACTTTTTCCTTATACGATAAAATTTGAGATTGTAAATGGAAATGTTCCATTTTTCACCCAGTTTGTATGTTTCCCTATAAATAAGTGGGAATGGATAAAAATTTTTCAATGGAAGATTGTGCAATGTGGTATGAATTGATATTTTAGTTTGGGGATGGTGAATGAGGAGCTATGTTAAAATGTTCATCGGAGACAGTTTTTCCACCTGATGGAATATAAATTGCACAAGTACGTTCTATCCCAAGGAAGAGGTTGTGATTTCACGTAATTTTCCTCTTTTCTCTGTCTTTGTCATTTTATATCGGGAGGGGAAGGCAGGTGAAAAAAAAAACGAAGCAGGGAGAGGTACGAAAATGTTCATGGAAAATACCGTAGAAATTTTCACATAGAAACTATATATGTATGTAAATTTAAATTCACACTGTAAAATTCTATTGGTTGACAAGGATAGAAGAATGCGACAATGTAATACGGTGGCGTAAGGATCAGGTGCGACTTCCATAAAACTATTGAAAGTCTTTTATCCGTGAATGGGAAATACAATTTATGACTTTCCCCTCTTTAAATACATTCTCCATCATCATATAAATGGCAGGAATCGACAATTTAATCTACGGTTTCCCATGTTGAGGATATGCTTTTGTCGCTACTTTCTCACTCTCCTTCAATTGTGAATTGTTTAGGGGGGGGATTGAGGGGTATTTGGAATTTAGAACCATGTGAAGGATGTTTGATGGTGATTTCGAGCAGGGGTCCATGTCCCATCATCACGGATTCATCTATCAACGTCTGCCGGGAAATCCATGACAGGTCGAATGTATGTAATGCTAAGGAGAGGCAATACTATAGTGGAATAAAAGCTCAAGCAACGCTTCAAAACACATTTATTGACAGGGTTTTCTCTCACTCGATCTTCCGTGTTATGTTATTTTCTTTGTGGATTTTCACGCACCACAGATAACGGACAAATATACAAGAACCCCATGGATGATTCCTTCTGGGGTTCCCTTTTTTGTGTCTCACAATGAAAAGACAAGCCTCCGTTGAGGTCTTCCTACGCAAATGTGTTTCGTCATTTGTCGTACGCTTGTGAAAAAGACCAAGTGTTGGGAAATTACATCCGGAAGGAATTTTTTACATGTAAAAGATATCTGTTAGCCACCTAAATAAAATTACGCGTAATCTCTTGTTATAAATTCAAATATTTAAATTATTCCACGTCTACCGCCGGCTTCATATAATGGCTCTTGCTTGGGGCTGAAATAAACTCAGGCTGATCCTCGAATCTTTACCCGATAAAATTTGGCACTAAAGGATTAGCGAAGAAAATTTATCGAAAGGACCCTTTAGTCGTCCTAAGTTCTCAGGGTTTTACAATTTGGGATAGGGGAAAGTGCCCATGCTTTGCACGGTCCCAAGCTTTACAATGACTAAATTTTTCCTATGTTTCTGAATAAATACGACTTCGCAATATATTTTAAAAGCAAGATACTATCCCCTAGTTTTTAAAATATAGAAGAGATGAGTCACATTTATTGAGAAACGTACAAAAAATTTAGTAATTGTAAAGCTTGGGACCGTGTAAAGCATGAGCATTTTCCTCTAAATTTTTACTCCCTGTTATAGGCTAAATATTCTCGAGGATCAAACTGAGTCAATTTGAGCCCTTGAGTGCATTAAATTGGGTTGTCTGATGATAGTTATTGATACGAATACCTGCGACAAAACTTAAGAAAATAAATTTTATTTAAATAAATATTTTAAAATTTAGTTATTAATCGTATCGGGATATATTAATACAAATTAATCATGTTGTCGTATATCCCATGTTGGACGAACCTGCTGATCATTGATCGGCCCAGGAGCGCCTTCCCCGCAACAACGATGCTTCTTTCATGCTCCCAGAATTTTTTTGGACAGAGGCGCTGTATTATAGGGTGGATTGTGGAAAAGGAGACACTTAAGAAAAAGTTCAATTTCAAATGCATTCTTAAGCCGAATAAATATTCATTTTTTTTTCATTTTCTTTGCATCATGAGATTGCTTGTGAAATATTCTAACAGAATCTTAACAGTTTTTAATAGATATTTCAACCAATTAATTGGAATATTCCATCAAATTAAAAAACAACACATTTTGAAAAGATGGACAAAATTTTGGAGAGTGGGACAAAAATTTTTGGAAAGTTGGACATAGTGATATTAATGACAAAATATTATACGAAATATTGTATTTTGTTGTATTATTGTATTGTGTACTATATAATGTATTTTTGGCTCATACGGTCTGAGAACCAAGGTTTCAGCCGTTTACTTGGGGAGACAGATTGCGAAGTCGGTCGGCAGCCGCATTTTTGAGATTGATGAAGGAAATAAATATATTATTATATTATTATTATATGTAGAAAATCAAATGTTGAGGGTTTTCTGTGTATACTTGCACATTGGATGATTATGCTAATCCGTCCTTTATGTCCGGGTAACAGTTGAGGAACGCTAATTACCAAGAACTTCCTGGACGTCCAACCAAAGAGAGGTTCTGTAAATTTCACAGACGCCTCGCGCTGTCCAGCAGTTATAGCTTTAAAGCGGATTTAGTAAAAGTAATTATAATTTATTTTGAAAAATTTTATTGAGTTTTGTTTTATGTAGCCGTAGCTCTATTTAAAAACATTTAGGGGATGTGTGGTACCTTTGAATTGGAGCACTTTTGTATTTTAAGCACCTTTGAAATTGGTTTTTATAACTTCTTTTGTAAATAGAAACAAACCACAAACCAATTTTGAAGCTCAATTACGTAATGATAAAAAAACCTTATTTCAAAGGTCTCTCATTCAAGGGTACCCCACTTCCCCTACTGCTTTACTACCTCAAATACATATAGAACTGTACGTATAATCTCATATTTACCGATCAACTCTGTAATCCTTGAATTCTTTCCTGTTTTTTTTCATTCATCAAGTTTGATCTTTTTGGATAAGTTTTCTCAGCCTAAGCATATTATGATTATTTCGATCATTCGAATTTGTAAGGGTACAACTCGATTTTTACGATTTTGGGATTGGATTTAGAACAAAAATTTGTTAATTTTCCTTCAAAAATGTTTAGGGAATTACAAGATATTGAAACCAATCGAAATTTGGTCAAAACTTACCAGATGTTACATTTCGAATGAGGAAAAAATTTGACCTTTTTTGTACATTTTTGTTTGATTGTAAAAGATTAGAAAATTAATGTTTCATGTAAGGATTTATAAGCTCTTTCAGATACTAATAATATTTTTCACTAATACTAAGATGAGTACTTCAAAAGATAACCTAAAAGAAGAAAAACAATGCCATCGTTTTAACTTTTTAATAATAATTTTAGCCTCTTTCTTCTGTTATAGTCTGTAAAATATATTATGATCCAATTCAATTAAATTTTTGTAAGAACAGATTTGAGATATAAAGAATCGAATTTAAAAATGAGTATTTCGGGTGCACACAGTTGCTGTTTCCTTGAAAGAAAAAAATCGAAGATCGATTGTGAAAACCAAAGAAAAAAATATTTTTAAGTCGTGTTATGTGTATATTCTTCGAGATTTTCTTATTCTGGTCAGGGGGGTGACATTAGCTGTGAAAAATGCGACCAGTTTTAGTGTAAATTTTTCCTGTTTTCGTACACATTTCACGAGTTATCTCCGAAACTACGTAGGTTGCTAATCTAGGGTTTTCGGTTGCCTTTTCGTTATTAAATTTGGCTTTTATTTTGTATTAGTATTATTTGCTAATTTTTCTACAATGACAGAAAACATCTAATAAACTCAAAAGTTTTTCAGCACGCTAGAAACAAATGGGAAACATAGGAAACGTTATGCCCCCGATTCTGATATTTCATAAATTTTTACAATCTTTTGCGAATTTTTACTGTTAAAATTCGAGATTCAGTTTGAATTCTTCGAATTTGTCCGACATGTACGATAATCATTGTACAATAACGCAGTACAATGCGTTTTGCATTAGAACATTCAATTCATTTAGGGGAAACTGGGGCAGTACCGAACATGGAATAGCACCGAACACTGAATTATATTCACAATCTATGTATTCATACAGGGGTCTAATATCTAATTAAAAAAAATGCATTGATCGGTACTATTCCGTGTTCAGTGGTACCCAGTTTCCCCTATATATATTGTCAAACGCTTTTCCCCTTTGGGGTCGTGGGATTGGGACACCCAGTTTAGCAGCCCACGCCTGGACTTCAGCTACTTCAGGAAGTTATTCGGAGTTGATCCTAAAGCGCTCCAAGATAAGATTCTGAATTTTCTACAGCCACCTTATCCTAGAACTGCCCCGAGAACGAGGACATTATTTATTTAACGAGGACATTGAATTTATTTAAGACTATTAAAGAATAATTTGAAAACATTTCAACGCCAAAAGCTTGCAGAAAATTGCACTGAACATTATCTACATAATGTATCAAATACCATGGTAATACACAGTTGATGGGTTAATTTCCTTTTTAGTGTAAGACTTCCTTTTACTTTGATCCGCAAGGAATGGTTGAAAACTTATGTTGTGACAGTAAAAATAAGAATTTTATAGCAGAAGGTGAACCAAGTTATATAGATTACTTTTAAAAGTTTTGTAACACAACAACGAGAATGAAGGCCATGATGAGGAAAAATAAGAGGGAAAAGAGAAAAGATGGAGCGAATTTATTTTCGATGAAAATGGCATCAGGAAGTGGAATTATCTACAATGAGATTCTTATCAAAGATTCGACCAAGTTTTGCATATAAGTGCTTTTGGTGAGAGAACTTTTCCCATTTGCAAATATCGTCACCGTCATCGTGACAGCATTAAGTTCACACGCCTTCCTCGTCAACCACGAATCCAAGCCAGTACCCCCCTACATTTCCCGCACCCCACACAGAACTACGCTAAGGGTGGAAAAGTTTGTTTGTTTCTATCTTTCTGCCCCATCCATCGAATAAACTTACACAAGACGCCGGCAATATTGTCATCGTTCCTTGGAAATGTAATTATATTAAGTGACTCCCATATAGAAGGATGTACATTTCGTGGTACAATGGAATGAGGTATGGATTCAACTTCACTAAATAAATAGAAATGCGAAGAACGAGCTTTCCTTCTTGTCCTCAACCATTCATTTCCACACATACTGTCAGTGATTTTGAAGACTGACGGTAATAGTACAATAAATAAGAACCCAGGAGGGTTGAAAGAAGCAAAAAAAATGCTAGTAATATTTCCCTCTTCAAGTTTCACTGATAGATATAGAACTTTAATTTGATTTTCTGACTTCTTCTTGTACAGAAATAAACTTATGAAATAAAGTTTATCTTGGTACTCCAACAAGAAAAGTTGTTGAATACATTTTTAACATTCTTCATCACAACTTTAACAAAAGTTTATCTATTTTGCCTAATTTCCAAGGTACTTTTAGTAGAATAGTGGATTACCATCAATTTTAATTAGTTTATGTGAAATATTCTTGTGACTAATTTTGTGAGTAATTGGATAGGAGAATTGCATTTCTTCCCAATGAATTTGAACCAAGAGAGAAGCCATAGATTTTCTATTTAGATCCTTAAGCAATCTCTGGTTTGACATCCTCTTGTTTAGATACTGTTTGAGATTATTATCTCAGAATTCTAGGCGAACTTAGCATATTATTGCATTTCTATCCAATTATAAAGAGCATGATTATAAATTATCTTATCTATGTTAGAGAAGTTTCTAAATTTAAATTAAATATTAAAGAGGTATAATTCAGTTTTTGGATATTATGATTAACGAAACTTTTATAAACTTCCTTATATTTTATTACCCAACCAGATCATTTAATTAAAGCGATTTTAATTCTTGATATACAAAACAAATCTCTGCATTAACGTTTCACAACTTTGAGATAAATAGTTTAAATTACACCATTATATCTTGCAATAAGTTCGAACTTTCTGCCAATATTTTTTCTATAAATTTTTGCCGTCACAGCGTAGACGTTTAGTAAATGAAGACCGTTGAATTTCGAATAAAAATAAATAATGCGTAAGTTACTAAGTTCATAAATCATCTGTAACCAATTCGGATTTATTTTAGATTTCAAGTCCTTTAAACCTTTTAAATAAATCCAAAAAATTTCCCAATTAGATCAGAAACACGTTATGTTGAAATGATGGATATGGGGCAAAAAGTAGCAAACCTGAAGTTTCAAAATTCTACATTTTACTGCTTGAACTCAAAGAGAAAGCAGTTATATAATCGTTTTCTTTTCAACTTATCACTGTTCTGGAGCTTAAACGGTAATAGATATCGACTTTTAGTCTTAGATGATACCCAATAAAAAAACAATATCTCTCCACGTTTTTTCCCTCCATGTATCTAATATTGATATAGGGTAAGTGCTCATAATTTTGTCCAGTTCCTTATTTTGGACACTTTGAAGATAACATTGGACACTAAAAATAAATTGATTAAAATGATGGATTTTTATTCCAATATTTGATGAAAAATGAATTCTATCTAAATATTTGTTCTTTTTGGAAGATTTTGACACTAAATACGTTAAATTTTGAATATGATTTGAGTTGAAATTGCTTTGTTGAAAATTCAGTGTGAGCAATTGCTTACGAGAAATATGACAGAACTTCGTGGCTTACTTCAGTCTTATTTAGTTTTGGTGAAGTACTAACAAAGTTTGTTCGCTGTTTTTGAGTGATATTATTGAATATTCATTGAATATTGTGTTGATTTACGTTACTGATGATTTGTACATTTGACCTGAAGTGAGATTTGCCTTGTGAATTATATTTTTCGTGTGAAAAATGGGAAATTTTTTAAGACATTCACCAGTGAGGTGATGATTCTTATTTTGGACAGGTGTTTTTCTCACGAAATTTCGTGAAGTTTTAGCTTTTGTGATGACTAGGTTGGACAAATGCCTGGAGAAACAAAGGAGCATCATCTCTACGAAAGAGATGTATCGAGAAATGCCTTGAAAGGCTCCCGGAAAGGTCAGGAAATGAGCGAATCTGTACGTACTTTGAGTATCGAAGTCAACTCACTTTAATGAATGATATGGAAAGTTTCTGGGCTTCTGTGACATTCTACGTTTCCCTTACATGAACAGGAAGAGGACTTGGTAAGATTTGTTCATAAAATGAAGAACAATGGGCATCCTGTTGAGGCGGATTATCTGTCCAAATTTACAGACAAGTTGTAAAAATTAATAACCAAGTTGTCCAAAATAAGAGTCAAAGTCACCTCTACATATCAATTCATTTTTAAACGTATTAAAACTAATTTTAGTAAAAATAAGATGATAAATAGCTTGCCAAGTTTCTAAACAATCCTTCTGTAAAAAGAGAATAACAAAAAAAAGTCAATTAGTATTGAAAATATCGCACTTCAAACTTGGGATATCGATGCTTATATGCAGACTGTCCAAAATTATAAGCACTTCCCCTATGTCTACTATTGACATCTTAAATTTAGAATCTTCAAATGATAAATCAATGAGATTCGTCTTTGTCTCGCATTCAAAACGTATCCAAAATATTGAATATAAAAAAGGTGTTCTATCTCTCCTCGAATGACTATACTTGAATTAAGAAAAAAACTAATATATCTAATAAATCTACAATAAATTAAAGTTTTAAAAATAGTTTTCTTTTTTTTTAAATATTATGTAGACTTTATTTTTAAAGCATTATTCTTGGGAACAATTTTATCGTGGACAGGTTTTATTTTTCAACTTGTCACCGTCCCTGGAGTATTAACGGTAAAAGTTTCTCATCTCTTGGTCTTCAGTGATTTCCAATAAAAAAACCCGACTCCCCTCCATCCTCCAAAACCATGTTATTTCGGTTTTTCTCAAAATTGGCCCAAGATTTTTCAGTGATTTTCGGATATGCTTTAGAGCCAGTCCAGGCGAACATTTCGCCCAAACATACCTATGACCGGAAAATTCGTCATTTTGAATTATTGAAGGTCAAAGGTCAATCCATTTGGAATGTTAATTTTTCAACCTAGGTTAAATTTCGATTTTTTGGAAAGGTATTGAAATTTCGAACCCGGCTGCATCGGTCTCCATCGGTAATGAACCGGTTAAGTACCGATTTTCGAATAATTTTTAATCCCCAATAATTAATATTCCCAAAAAATAATGTTTTTTCGGTTTTTCTCAAAATTGGCCCAAGCTTTTTCAATGATTTTTGGATATATTTTAGTGCCAGTCCAGACAAACATTTCGCCCAAACATACCTATGACCGGAAAATACGCCATTTTGAATTATTTGAAGGTCAAAGGTGAACCACTTTGGAAGGGTAATTTTTCACCCCATTTAGTTAAATGTGGATTTTTTGTAGAGGTATTGAAATTTCGAACCCGGCTCCATCGGTCTTCATCGATAATGAGTCGATGTACTCAACATCAAGACCCTTTAAAAAAATATGTGGAAAGTTTGTTGGCTCCTTGGGACATCTTCCGGTTCCTTTTCATAAACAGAAATTGGACTTGGTAATAGGTCTTTGCAATGGACGACAATGCGTATCCTATTGCGATGGACTAGTTGTGCAAAATTCTAAACCAAGTGTCCAAAATTGCAAGCAAGGTGTCCAAAGTTCCTTTTCATAAACAGGAATTGGACTTGGTAATAGGTCCTTGCAATGGACGACAATGCGTATCCTATTGCGATGGACTAGTTGTGCAAAATTATAAGCCAAGTGTCCGAAATTGCAAGCAAGGTGTCCAAAATAACAGTCAAATTCATATCAATTTTTTTTTAAATCAAACCGATGATCCATGACAATTTAATCCATGGCAATATATATTTCAGTAGCTAGTCCTATTAGGTGAGATTCTTAACAATCTCACCTACTATAATCCTAACAAAATTTCATGTCGTCCGATCGACCTCAAACTTGGCCAAAATGTGTTTCGCCACTTCCTGATCACGAATATATATGTGGCTATTTTACGTTCCCGGCCGGCTGGCCGGCCGGCCGGCCGCTCTTTGGAGCTTAATAGCTCCTAAACTAAAAAAGATATCGACTTGCGGTTTTCGGCAAAGGTTATATATCGGGTGAAAATTGCAACTTGGTGCATTGACCCCCCAGCCCCCACCCCTCCTTCCGCCATTTTGAAGACCCCCCTTTTTTTGTTTTCTCAATAGCTCCGCCCCTATGGCATCGAGCGGGCTCAAATTTTAGTATGTTATAGCTGGGCCTTAGAGCTTTCCATCAATACCAAACTTAAGGTCTCCCGACCCCCCTGACCCGAGCTATAAGGGTCCAAAAAAAATTTCTTAAAATGGCCATAACTCCGGTTCTAATCGTCAGAATTTAAAAAGTGAGGGCTTTTTGGAAAGCTCTCGTGAAATGCCACTTCCCCTTCTAACATCGCAAGTTCATAAAACCACCGCTAGGGGCGCTATTATTAAAAAGAAAATTTTTAAATCTTATAAGTTAAATAACTCAAAAATTCCATTGTGCATCGGGCTGAAATTTAAGTATATTGTAGCCGTTGATTGTACCTATCAAACAAAAAAACCTTAAGTCGATCTAAAACCCCTGACCCGAGCTATAAGGGGTCAAAGTTCGAACATTGACCGGCCTCTATCTCCGGTTCTAATTAACATAGCGACCTAAATTTTACCTTTTTGGTTTCGTCTCGATGAGCACTTTCAGATGGAAGTTCAAAAAGTCACCACAGGTGGCGCTGTGATAGCGTCAAAATTCATCGAAATTCAAAGTCACTTTTCTCAAAAACGGCATTGTGCAAGTTAATGAAATTTTAGTATGTTGTAGTCCAGTCTAGGACGTTTCCAAAATGGTGCGTATGTGCGCTGTGGTTTCAATAGAACCGGAGATATGAGGGGTCAAAGTTCACGAAATTCAAAAAATCATATCTCCGGTTCTATGTGACCGATTTTGATGAATGAGGGCTTAAACGAAAGATCTCACCAAATGCTACAACTTTCTAGAATATTTGAACTTCGTGGGACCAACAACAGGGGAGCCACAGTCGAAAAACCAATTTCAATATCACATAACCTCAATTATCTCGACTGTCGCTGAACCGATTTTGATGATTACTTCAACATAATTGTAGAGCACATTTGTTTCTACATTTCGTCCATACATCATTTTCCACTCAGACTACGCTATCACTCCGATTTTGCCGTTAAAGTGTGAAAAAATTGATTTTTCCAATAATAACGCTTTGAAATCACTCAGATGCCAATTTGACTGCCTCTACTCCACAAAGACACTTAAAATATGGTTTTAAATGGAAAGTCCCACAAAAGACAACAATTCTTTGATATAGTTGAAGTTCAACAAATGAACACTTGGGGCACTCTGGATGAAAAAACAAGTTAAGAAACAGAAAACCTCGCTTATCTTGGCTTCTGAGTAACCGATGAGATCATGTTCTATAGGAAAATTATAGAGTACATTCTGGTCTACATTTCACCCATATATCACTTTTGTGCCAGTTCATCCAAATCCTTGATATTTTGGTTTAAATACAAAATTTGTATAATTTCACGAATTTGATTCAAGATAACTAAAAGGCGTCTCCCAACTTCAGCTCCAAATCGAATTTGCATGCACTCCGAGTTAGCTCACCTTAAGAATCTCACCTACATAAGCCGGTTAGGATTATCTGTCCCTTTGTCATATTTTCTAAAATAAATTGATTTGTCCGAAGATATTGCAGACTTAGCTGTTTAAAAAAATATAAAAGTATATTTTATATAAATTGCATATATGACCTTAACTATTCTGGTTAAATTGAAAAAAGGTTATGCGGTATAATTATTATTTTGTTGGTAGTTAAATTATGAGCATTGGAAACTGTGCATTTGGCTAAATGATGTGGTATATCCGAATAAATGAGTAGTTATTTCGATCGGATGGATGCAGATATTACAAAGTAACATTATGGTTTATCAATTTGGGTGATGGTGGAAATAAAAGGTTAATTTAATCAAAATTGTACGATATTGGAAGCGATAATCGGTTTAGGTTTGGTAAATACTCAAAATACCCCATGCATTATAATTGAGCTTTCATTTGCCAAATTGAGAGTGACCAATAAATTTATGGGGACATTTCTGTAACTAATCGGTTCAATGGTAAAAAATTTACACCCTCCAGCAATAGCGTCAGTGCATCAAACATTAAAATTGTGCCGATATATTGCGATTTAGTGTAGAGCAATTGGGAAAATGGTGTCCAATTCATGAATGGCTGATTGAATTAGACTCACAATCAGGGTCTGGATGTTAAACAATTTGGTGATAATGAAGTTTTGTCTCGTGCTTTGTAATTTGCCAAAGATGACATCTCATGTAGACACGCAACAAATTGGATTATTTTGTACTGGCAGAAAATCCTTCAAATACTACTTGCTTAATACGCTGAACAAAGTGCAAGTAAAATGTAATTATGTGCACAGTACTGAGCCATTTGGCATTTTAGTTAAATATTCCCACAAGTATTTCCGCTTCAGCGAATATCAAGAAAAAGAAATGGTAAGTTGAATTTAAAATAAAGTTGCAACAGAGTTTTTTCCGAACTTTATTCTAATTATGCTGTAAGCTTTTTTTCCAGAACACTCAAGTAGTTATCCGCTGTGATTTGTGAATTCTAGATACCATGTTGAAGATATATGAAATTATACGAAATCACCCTTTAGACATTTTATGGAACATTTGGGAAAACTTTTACCATTTTAATTCCTCACTTTACGTGGCTTTTCCATTTGATTTTTCAACATTGTGTCTATTTGGAATTCCTACAATGTTGCCAACTTCCAATGAACTTTCGAATATATGGTCAAATGTGAGATATAAAAGTTGTTAAAACTAACACTTTCCAAATCCTAAAAGATTATTGCAAAGTTGCAATAAATCATTCGGTCCTCATTTTTCGCGAACCCATTAACGAACATACAGTACGGTAAGAGAATTACAAATGGAATTATTATGATAGTCGCATTAATTAGCGCTGAAGTTGTCCCTTGAATCATGTAGTATCGGAATTTTTACAAAGTTTTACAGCAAATGAGATTAAAAGGACGTTTTTAGCTGAGATTAGAATAATTATTTACTTAGAACAGGATGAACATTGCAAAATCAATTTTTGAGAGAACCATATTATCGGTACTTTACCAATTCATTATCGGTCGGGACTAATGGAGTTGAATTGTAAATTTAAAAGCCTTTCGGATAAGTTCAACTTTGATCAAATCTGTTAAGAAATGGGGTAAGTGTACCAAATTTCGACATAGTTGCATGCAAGCGCCAAAGCCTTATGTTTGAAATGCAATATTTTTAATAAAAATTGAATTTATTTATTACTTTTTTATAAGGAGTCTTCCTTGGAACCTTGTAGGTAGTCTATCGTCTTTATTTTCTCTAAATTCACTCTTAATACATTCTAAAATGCATAAAAATGTAGACATTACATTTGTGGCCTATTTCGGGCACCTTCATTTTCACAGTTCCTTGCCCTTCTGGAATTCTTCTAATGTCTTTTTAGATCATCTTGTTCGTCGAAGCGACATTTTTTGTTATTTTTTTCATTGTATTATTTCTAGAGTATGCAAAAACTAAAAATTCAATGAAATTCGAGGAACAAAAAATGTGGCCGAAATTACAAGCTGGCCGGAATTTGGCACACTTACCCTAAGCGTTTCACAATAGTTTAACTTGAAAAACTTAGAATCAGATCGAAGGGAACACGAGATATCCCAAGTAGCAATTTCCTCTTAAAATAGTCTTGTAGAATTCCCTAAGTAAGGCACTATTGAACCATAAATCTATTTATTTACTTATAACGCTCTTGCTTCCATCACTGAGATTACTATAAGTAAAGTGGCGCACTTTTAAGGATCTTAAGAGCTGTTATAGGAATTTCAACAGAAAATTTTCACTTTAAGTCTTTTAAAAGCGCGCTAAAAGACTTGTCTAATACTTGGTTAAGGCAGCTATTTTGCTTCTTGGGAGGCTATCCCAGATCAAAGTTTTCTTGTATGCTTTTATTAATCTTTTTATTCTCTTCCCCACCGATCTCTGTTCCTTCCTGTCCCCAAACAGTACTTTTCCAATGTGACCAAGCAAAGAGTACGAAGAAATATGGTCGGGGATGGGGAGAGTCATTCTGGAAAGCTGACCTGCAGACTGCAGACAAACCAAGAACCACTGAATTTTTGGATTGCACTAACTAACGTTGACGCTCATCGGAAAGAATTTCTGTCATAAGGAAATGATGTTAAAGGTAAGGGTCAAAGCAGTATTTTTTACCGTTTGGGATCTAGGCTGATAATTGACAAAAGGGGATTTATATACAGCAAACATAATAACTTAAAATCAATGAAGAAAAAAAAAATTAAAATTAACATGAAGAGTTGGAGCTAGCCGTTATATTTAAAAAATGTTATTACGTAAGAACAACACCTATAATTTATGTTTTTTATGGGAGGAGGGTCCTCGAAAACTGCAAGTTGATATCTCACAGTTGGAAAATGTTTTGTTTTTGGATATACTGTGCTCTTTTTGAGTACAAACAATAATTATTGAAATAAACGTAATATGTGAAAATTTAGTTAAATAAATTATTTTCATCAATTTACAAAATACAGGGAGTTTCGCTTTGAAAGAAATTTTCGAGACCAAAGAAAAGCCCGTGAATTCACTCCAGTGATAGGGAATCTCTTTGTAATAAGATACAGGAACGCCGTGGAGTATGCAAAACTTTTGTGGCGCCAATTCTTTGGCATATTTTCAGCGCCAACAGTTAATAAGAAATGCTTTTCAGATTTACCGCGTGAAAATATTTGCATACATTCAAGGGGCAATTCAAAAATTATTTTATAAATAAACTTCCAAGGAGTAGTCAATTCATATCAGATTTTTTCAATTCGTTTTAGAGATTACTCAGGCGGATATTTCGTTCTTATACGAAAATATCGTTGAATCATTCCTAAAACGGATTTCAAGCTCAAAGATTATAAAAGCTCTATAGAGCGTATTTATTAACCGAATGGTATCATATTTGGCTCGTTGGAAAGGTCTTGGAATTTCTGATAAGTTTGGCTTGGTTTCAATCGGTTATGAACCGGTAATAAATCAATTCATAACCAATGAATAATTTTTATCAGAAAATCAATTGTATTATTCCTATGCTATTTTTGGCTATTTTTTTAGTGATTCAATCTGTACAGTAAATCGGTTTGGAACCGATCAACGATAAATTTGGAGAAATTACTTTTGTGGTATAGCGTCTAAGTCGTGATAGTTCCAGCGCTCCGCAAAACTATGACGTTTTGCCACCCTTTTTCTATTAAATTAAATTAATAATGAAATATATATTTTTTAAAGTAGAATGTATGATAATTGGCAATGGAAGCGACAATATTTCAATGATACTAACTTCCTTAAACTTTCCCCGGTCTAAATCCATCGCAGAGTTGACTAATTATATAGAACAGTGCTATGAAAACACTTAATCGGTATATTTGACTTTCTGATGAAATTCAACTCAATGCAAATTCTTCTACGTAATTCTTAATGTATCACACGATGGAACACTGCATAGAGATTTTATTTATGTTCCAAGTTTTCCAGTTCTATTTGCTCTCAAGGAATTACTTTGCAATGGGGGATGCCTGGTGGAATTAAAGAAATTGCATAAGAAACTTTTTATTCGCCAGAGTAGGTAGATATTGCAATTCGCTTACTCAAAGAAAATTCCAAGATATTTTATTCTAAAACTCTATATTTGTAAATTAGAAAAACACACATGAAGTAGTAAATTTAATGATAATTTAAAATTACTTATGTGAAAAATTACCATGTCCACGGTGTTTCTGAGGATTAATTTTATTAATTTGAAGAACGGAAGTATTTGTTTGGATCTCAAATTATATTTTATTTATAGTAGAAATTTCATAAATTCGATTTAAGAATAAATTCAGTTTAAAAAACTTTTTAGCAGCTCTGGGATTTGTGTGAATCCTTGAATGAAATACAGCTAATATTTTATTGGAAAAGCATCTCGGGAATTGAATTAGTCTTTTGAGGATTTGAAAAGAAATGGTAGTTGCAGAGAAAAGTAGTTCTTAGCATAATTTGTGCTGAATAAGTGAAAAGCGCTAGTACAGAAAAGCTCATTCTTCCTTATAGTTAACACAAAAGTCTTTTGTTTATTATTGTTGACTGTTCGCATGAAAGGCTCCTTACAAATTCATAAGTTTTTGTTTAAATCCATCCCAACCTTCATTGTGGGAAAACTCTTTTGTACCAGCCAGATTAATAAACTTACTTATGCAAACAATGTTACTATTTTATATATTATTTGTATGAGGAAAAACCTCAAGTTGAGTAAATAATTCTGCAAAAATTTTTTCCAAGGAAATAATTTGTCTGCGAGCTATAATTTGCAACAAAAATGAGAATGATGCTTTCACCAACAAAGAAAATCAAGTAGGACACGTAGTGACGGAATATGTAAAATTGGAAATGAAATAATTTGGTTAATTTAATTTTATTTCAACTGAAGTATGAAAAAAAGAGCTAGGGCACAGGCAACACCGAATAATCGACCTCGTTGGAAAGTACGTGATATGAATTCCAATCAAAATCGCTGATAAGTGTCACGGTGTATGAAAGAGGGAGACATCATCTTAATAAAAGTCTTTGCTGAATAAATATTTGCGTAAAACATGGAG
The DNA here is from genome assembly GCF_024763615.1 of Phlebotomus papatasi. NCBI lineage: Eukaryota > Metazoa > Arthropoda > Insecta > Diptera > Psychodidae > Phlebotomus > Phlebotomus papatasi. The sequence goes on from NC_077222.1 coordinate 22,525,532, forward strand.
GTTTTGATCCTATTTCTATAAATAAATTTTCTTTTTCATAATTTTCATTAGAGATGAAATTTAGATTTACATATAATAAGGAAGAGAAAGGAACGTTATCTTTTATACATATTTTAATTTAGCTCCTAAAATATCTCTGTTTATTTTATTGTCGAAATTTTCGTCCACATTATTTAGCATAAGAGCTTCCCTATATAGTCGAATAAGCTTTTAATTTTTCTCCAGGAATTATTTGCAGTAATATTTTATTGATGTTATTTAAACAAGGATTAAAACGACGAATGAAAAATAAAGTTCCGCTAAAGCAGGCATAATAGAAATTAAAATTAATTTCTTTCTCACATTCTTGCATATACCTACCTTATTATTTTGCACTCCACATTTGATTGGGCTAAATTGAATTTGTGATGTTTAAAATAAGAAGAAGAGTGAGAAAGCATGAGACAGACATATGCAATATGTTTGAGATAGGAAGGGGTGCACATTTCGACTCCAGGAAATTTTCCTGATCTAAAAGCTGTGCTAGAGCCATAATTATACAAATTAGGGTAAGTGTGCCAAATTCCGGCCAGCTTGCAATTTCGGCCACCTTTTTTGTTCCTCGAATTTCCATAAACTTTTAGATTTTACGTACTCTAGAGATTATACAATGCAAAAGAATTACAAAAAATGTAGCTTCGACAAACGAGATGACGTGAAAAAGACATTGGAAGAATTCCTGAAGGGCAAGGAACTATGAGAATGAAGGTGGCCGAAATAGGGCACCAAAGCTATGTCTATATTTTTATTCATTTTAAAATGTATTAAGAATGATTATAGAGTAAATAAAGACGTTAAACTCTTTACAAGGATCCAAGCAACACTCTTTAAGAAGAAAGAAAAAAAATCAATTTGAATTTAAAATATTACATTTCAAACTTGAGACTTTGACGCTTGCATGCAACTATGCTGCAATTTGGCACACTTACCCTAAAGTCGTTTTTTTAAAGAACTAGAATTCTTTTTGACGAAAATTTCATATTTTATGCCCCCACATTTCATGAAATCAAAATTTACGTTTTAAAAAAGAAAATCGATAATTTTCCTGATTTTTAAGTGAAGTTTTTTGGATTGTGTTTGCTTAAAACTGACTGTAAATGAGATGTCTCTTGTTTTCCTCTGTATCTACCGACTGCATCGTTTTGCGGTAAACGCCTTTCTTACCGAGCTGTGTATACCTGTCTGGATAGTTTCGCATATCTCAAGTCCAAAGAATACTCTAAAAACGGATAAGGTAAGGGTAGTATGTATCGGCCAGTTAAGAAAAATACTCCATAATTCGTTTAAAATGAATTATCTAAACCAGTTTTTGACATTCTAAAATATGCCAATTGGAACTCCAGTATTACATTTATCTATATATCAACATTTGATTTCTTACTATTTAGAGACATTAGTTAAAAAAATGGTAAAATTGCAATCATGCACTGCGCATATTGTATCGGCCATATAAAAGCAGATGAGGAAGATATCGGCCAGGAGTGTAGCAGGCATCGGCCGGAAAATAAAACCCAAAAAAAATATCATAAATTTGAATATTTTTCTAATTGATTACGTTGTACTCAAAGACACACTCTCTGACATCCACTCCTTACCAGAACCCAACCATCAGGACCACTTTTTAGCACTTTCCAGGGAGATTTTTGGTGAAGGTTATCTGCATCTTCTCATTTTCACCATATTTTTGATCCAATCCTGGAGCTCGGACTTAAGGATAAGAAATCTAGTTTCAGCTTGATTCACGATCCTCCGGTTCACAAGCTTACCAGTGATTTCCCTTTTGAATGCCTTCCGGAAAGTTTATCTTTCAGGATCATTCTGGACACTCCATACTTTGCAGTCATTTTCAAGAAGATTCTCGTGCCGTCATGACATCCAGCACAATTTTCAATCTTTTCTCTGATATTGCAGTTTCTAAAAGACCTCCTTCAAGATGTTTAACATTGATAAAATGCGAAATTCACACTGAGGAAATCCTTTTTCACAACAAAAACATTACCGACATAACCTCAACTGCTCGCGAACATGACATCGAAATGCGATGAAAAATGGCCGGTGAGCTCTGTACTTGGAACAAACCGTACTTCCTCTCAATTAACAAATTAATGCGTAGCGAGGCAATTAAAAAGTGTTCTGATACTAAAAGTAGAATAATTGAGTAGTATTTTTTTCATTCAGACATTTTCGTAAATAATTTAAATAAGGTATAATTCCTTATTTTGTGTCACTGAAATTCTAGTATAAAATCATAAGAATTTGAGAAATGGCTACTTTTTGATTAAAACTCTGACACAGTGATTCAATTAATTAGATGAATAATTATATTTTGTTAAAAAGTCGACGAAAAACTTAATTCAGAAGATCATATATGAACAAACGTAATATATTTTGTATTAGATAATTGGTAAAACGTAGTTAGTAATTTTTAAATATTCATTTTTATCTTGGTGGCCGATATCTTCTGCAAGCTGGCCGATACAAGGTACATGGCCGATATATACTTCTCTTACCTTATGAAGTTTGAGGCTTCTATCTGTCATAGTCTACGGGAAAATCGACTTTAAAGTTTTTCATATTAATAATAATAATAAGTTTATTGGTTCATGCCCAGGATACAGAAAGTAACATGTAGGACTATACAATTACTTTCGTGCACATTGATAAAAATTAGCATTAGTTCCAAATGAAAAAAAACCCTTTAAGTTTGATCAGAAACCGAATTTGCAATGTAAGAATCACACCTTTATAACTTTATATAGGCTTTTAAAGTTTTCGAAAAAAATCGACTTTAAAATTGTTAAATTCTTTTATCAAGGGGAAACAACTCGCGAGTCTAGAACATCTACCAACGTGAATATTGCGAATATCGGCATTTTTTCGTGAATATTGCGAATATTTCATAAATATCGTGAATATCGCGAATATTCCTGAATATTGCGAATATCGCAAATATCCCATGAATATTGCGAATATTTCTCAGAAAATAACAAATATAAATACCATATTTCAAATATTTTTGTAACTTTATAATCTTCCACGGACCTCTCCTTCATTTTTCCAAGTGCATTTTCTACCGCCGTGCGACAAAAAAGTAATTTGTATTTGTTAATGTGAGAAAAATATTCCGAGAAGCGCAAAAGTGACTAGTCGCTATGGTCCCAAAAGTACAAGATGAATAAAAACAAATAACAAAATAATACGGTGGGCCAGATCGGTCTGGTGATGACGTAGATACTTTTTGGAGGTTATGTCAAAAATGATCTGTTCGTGACTCGCGCCAAAATCTCATGCGAATACTTTTCTATAAAATGTTGGGAATATATCAAAAATATTAGTTTAATTGTTAACAGTAATGACTATTTTTATCAATTAAACTAACATTTGATGTTGTTTCTGTTTTTCTCATACTTTTTTTGTCACAAAATTCGACTGGACAAAAATTATTGACTCAAAACCCGGCAGACCATACACCACATGAGCAAATCACAAATTTGTCAGAACATTCAATATTCAAAAGTTCGTTGGAAAAACTCAGAATAAGGAAAATAACATGGAATTCAAAGCATAAAAATCCCGTAGAATATTGATATAAAATACCGAGTTCAGACATTCTCAACGAAAAGCAAATATTAATTTTCTTTAATTTCGTAAGACTTATACAATAGTTTTAAGGACTCATAAATCCATTTCCCCATTAAGATTTAATTTGATTTAATTTAATAAGGTTTAATTTGTGTTAAATTAAGAAAAAAAAACTAGAAAGATCTTAAAATGAGTTTTCATTGATTTTATTAACAAAAAGCTAATTTATTCACATCGAACAGACTGGGCTTTTTTACACGGTCATTGCTTTTTTACTCCTTCATTGCTTTTTAACACATGGAAAAAATATTCAAAAAATTGCGGCATCAAACCAATTTTTGCATCAATTTGATCTTTTCCGTTCTCTGAGACAATATTCTGTAAAAAGAAAATGATATTTTAGTAAAATTAGTCAAATTTAAATACCTTGAACAAAAAGCAAAAAGCAATTGCCCGGTCAATTGCTCATTTCTTGAGAGTTCCGTATCACATAGTCCGTTAACATTCTCTATTTGAATTCACTGTTCGAAATTTCATCGACCACCATCGAAATCAGCTGATGCTAGGAAAAATCAAAACAAAGGATATTTTACTCATAAAACTCTTGTGAAAACTTTTGAAATACATTTAAAATGAGTCTAGGCATTAGTGAAATTACACTGGTAAAAATAAAAGGGTCAAATTGACCCTTTTCAAAAGGATGGATCGTATTTGACCCTTTGAAAGGTTCACTTTTGTATCTCTTAAAATTTAGTATGCACATTTATCACGAATAATCATGTTTTATTGTAAACTTATTACTGATATCATTCTTGAATTTGTTTTTTTTTTTTTTTCTCAATTAGGACCTTAATCGCCCGGAATTGTCAGTTTCTCCTTTTTTTTTTATGGTGATCCGTTTTGGTAATGTAGCGGGGTTTATATTGACTCTCATCCATGTTTTCGTCTTACGTTGTATTTCTTCCTGCTTTCTTCTTTTTGGTTTTACAGTTTTACTTGTTTGATATCAAATATTGTTTTCTGTGTTCTCTTTTTCGGTTGCTCTGCCTGCCTATGTTTTTGCATGTTTTTTTTTTGTTTTTTTTTTGCTCTTACTGAACTCAAGGATGTCAAGCGAATTTTTTCTTAAATTCAGACATCCTTTCCTCGAGCTTGCAAATTCCTTCGCTTTTGCGCATCATATGGCTATGTATGTTTTTGCAATTAGGGACAAATTTGTACTAAATCAGCCAAGGACGAAAGCTTTTCTGCCGTTTTGCTTTTGGAGGCTGTCGTGAAGTCGGCGGCAGCCGCCGCTCGAGCTCTAGAAGCAGAATCTTTGTCTGCAGTTACTTGCTTTTGTCTACCTGCAAAGCATTCCACTTATGTCCTGTCCATGTATTATTATTTGTATAGCTCGAGTGAATAAATATTATTATTATTATATTTCTCTCATCTGAGCGAACACCAAAGATCACTTTTTCATTGTTTTTTTATTCGTTTATTCCGGAATTAAATAGATGTCAAAACCGTGACCCTTTCGAAGGGTACCTGGTGACCCTTTCAAAGAGTCAAATATGATCCATCCTTTGGAAAAGGGTCAATTTGACCCTTTTATTTTTACCAGTGTAAAGTTGCCCCACTACTGCGGTAAATTGGCTTGCAATGTTGATCATCTTGTGATTACCACTCCTTCCTGCCCCCAAATATACACAGAGAATCACCTTTTTCCTTTCTCACAAAAAAGAAAAAAAAATCACAGTAATTTTTTCACCGATGACGTTTGAAATACTCACTTTGCTGAAAAAAAAACTGCAAATAAGAAAAGAAAGTAAAGGGAATTTTATCATATATTTACCTTTTTTGTAGATCTTTCTTATTTTCACGTAAGGACTGTCACACTTTTCACAAGACATTTGTACCATTTTACTAGTGCTTACTTGAAACGGGTTAGGTTGAAATTTACACACAAAATCAAATACAAACTTATTACAAGTAATGCATTGGTAATAATGAATATTTTTCAAAATTCGTGAATATCGCGAATATTTCATGAATATTGCGAATATCTTCGAATATTTTCTTCTTCCCATATAAAATTGCGAATATTTTGTGAATATTGATTCTACGACAAGAAATTTTGGTCAGTTGTTTGCCTCTTGTCTTTTATGCATTTATCACTAATTTTCCTGATTTTCGAGTGCAATTTCGCACATCTCAAGCCTAAAGGAGGCTCTAAAAGCTCTATTTTAAGGGCTCTATTTCTCATATTTTCCGAGATAATCAACTTTAAAGATTTTCAAATAAACTTTAATAAACCGGAGAGCGAGCGTCGGGAGGTGGGGTTGCTTAGAAAAGGACGATTTTCCCAAAAGCTTTCGGTTCAGTGGTAAAATTTAGAATTTTCTTGCTTTGTCAATTATGGTCATAGGAGTTTAGGGTTTGGGCTCTGTATATACTTTAATTTATAGATATTTCTCTTAATTTTGGATTTTAAAAATTTTTATTACTTTCTTCTGCTTTCGATTTTCTTTTGTATTACATTATTCGAAGGCTGGCACAATCGAAGGCGGGGTACCTTTTCCTAATTATTTCTGCAAAATTTTATTTTTTATGTACTATTCGTACCATCTCAAGGGACAGTGTTTACGATTATAATGATTAATTATGGTAATGAGCATAAAGCGGTTATCAAGTTGAAGGCTTTGTCCAGTTTCCAAAGGTCTCATAATCTATCTACATAATCTAGCAACAAATTTTATTGATTTTTTAGAATTTTATTAATCATTTTCCCTTTATATCAAATCATTATGTCAAAATTTTTGCAAAAATCTTAATTGATAAGTAATTGTAGAATATAAACCTTACGGATAAGACAAGTATGCAGTTTGTATAACCATGAGGAGGACTTTTTAGGGGGATATATGGCAAATATTAATTTATAATTTTGTACACTATCTCTTATACTTTACTTTAGCTTAAAATCCGTCTTTCGTAATAAGTTATTAATAAGAAAGAGAGACTTGTAAGTAAATTTTAGAGAGAAATTTTTGAGAAAGTTTAATATTTTCATCAGACGTCTTGAAATCTGTTACTGAATGAAAAGTTGCGTTGATAAACTCTATCAGAGTTTTGAAAATAAAACTTAATTCTAATACCTTTCAACTTTATATTTTACAATTTTCCTTCTTCGAAGATATCATTGACATGACTGAATGAGATGTGACTGAAAATTTATCAAATTTACTGACAATTTCCCGGAAACTACTGCCGTTGAGGGAAACTAGGGTTTTTCGTGAAGGTGCTTCCGCCGGATCTGATATATGTTTATATTCACCGGATGGTAAATGAACTTTTGCAGATGTTTCATGGTAGTAAAAAATAGATGGTTGAAAAAGTTATCAGTTCGTTGCAGGCCAGAAAGTGGATGTTTAGGTTTGTCCCCAAGAGAGTAGAAAATCACATGAGAAAATGAGATGAACAAACAACCATGACACTGGGGTGTTGGAAAATCCGTTAGCGCGAAATATTTATGGAAATTGTGTCTTTTGTTTGAAAATAATTTTTTCTTGCTATCTCACTGGCCTTTCATCTCAACCATAAACATTCCACCCTCCTCTGCAATTTTTTTTTATATTCTATGTCGCATGAGAATGATGAGCAATAAAAAGAATATGCTTCAAGAGCGAAAAAATAGATCCTATGATTTAAAATATTTGTTGTTGTCTTCAGCATTTAAGGCACTTGTCTGTTAGATATTCCTCTTTCCGGTATGATGGGTAAAATGGGTATGATACATACATATCAAGTTGTTTTTGGAAAGACATACGTATTGTCGTAAAGAAGACTGGTTTAGGGTATAATGTTTTATTATTTCTCTCTGTTTTCGCAGGAAATAGATTAAATTTTCATATAGATTATTCTCATTCTCAAGTAACAAAAATAATATCTTTATTTTTATTCGTGAGATACCAAATAGATACAAACTCCTGAAATAAACCTCTTTAAAAGCGTATTTATTTATGGAACAATTAAGAATCTTAAAAACAATATTTTTATGAATTTGAAAAAAAGTCACTTGAAGATGCAATCTATAGATCGAATTTCCACCTTATTTTGACATATTCAATCCCTCCGGTAAGTTTCATCTTCAGAGGAATGAATTGGACGTTTCATAAAAGTTAGTCTGCAGTGCCAAGGAAGTGGCTTTGAGAGAGCTCAATTATAGGAAATTTAAAACTTTTAATAGTATTTATTGTCTTTTAAACCACATTAAACCATATGTTTTCATCGTGTGACTTCATTTTTCTCTCTTGACTAGGGTATGAATGGTTCTTTAATTGCTCAACTGCTGAACCATACAGTAAACAGAATTGAACAAAATATAGAAGAGTTTATAGTTAGGAGTATTCAGTTTTTCACATAAACTCTTTCAGTATAGATAGATCGTGGAATTTCATTTTACTTCTCGAACTCCACAGGGAGGGTAGTATAGTAAGGTGGGGTAACTGGATCGTTTTTCGAAGAGTGCTACTTAAACGTTTGTTTTTGGATTGATGAAATTCTTTTTTACTTCTTCTAAATCCGTAGAATCCATAGAATCACTGTTTCATTCAGAAACATAATATAAAAAAAATATAAAAAATATTAAAGAAAATTTATAAAATAATGATAATACTGAAATAAGTCAGCATGAACCAACTGGGTCGCTTTTTCGCTAATTCACTTTTAATTAATTAAACCTTTGGATTTAAAATACTTTTTTTCACAAGGAAAACCAGCTGTCATTAACGAAAATATCACTGCTAGAAAATTTTTAGTGAAGAACCCAGCTGGCACAAAGTGGAAAATGACGGAAATGTAGTTTGACATTATTTCTGATATAATTCTGCTAAGCCTTCTCTCGGCTAATCCTAAGGTCTGTCAAAGCCCTTACGTTCCAGACGATTTCTGAGAAATAATGTCATATTGGTGGTCCGCCTGTTTGTCTGTCCATCTGGAAGTTATCATGCGTAGTGCCCAAACTATTAGAGATAGAGACCAGGAACTTGTGGTAAGTCGATTCTGGGACCATTAACATTGTTTCTCATTGCTCCTTAGGCCTTGCCCACTAAAACTATGTTTTTTTGTATTGCTCGAAAACTATGCTGCGAGCACACATTATTTGTAATTAAAATGTGGAACAAAGTGCTCTTCTTTGGCGACGAGGGTGCTGAGAACGTAGAGATGTAAAGAAGAAAACGGCTGGTGACAGAGTAAAGACCGTCAATTTGCCTTTTCTATCACAAGCCATCGAAAAGGCAACATCTCGACTTGCCCAGCTCCTCCAGAACCCATCATCCACAGCTCTCCACCATCACCATCAACACGCCAAAGCCACTGAGCTCCACCACTGGGAGCTTCTTGAGAAATCATCCCAGTTCTGGTCTTCGCGGAGATCATACTCAGCCACATTCACCTATTTTGGTTTCTCAACTCAATCGACACGGGGGTGTCCTCACCAGAAGACACAGAAGAGCGTAGAACATAGTTCCTACTGCCAACTGTAAGACCAGATGGGCATCACCTAAATAAAAGTACAAAGAGGGAAATTGGAGAACCGAAGGTGCCACCCATTTTGCACTTCATGATAGTGAACCGTCCACGGCGACTGATGTTTACACACTGAAGACTGAAGACAGTTATTTAACAATAAGAGTCCCAAAAAAACCTTTCAGCACCCATAAGGATGGAAGGGGTTGGGCGTGCTAAAAGAATGAAGGATTAGGATTGGTGGGTTATGGGCGCCGACTGGGTTAACATGTGTCGAATAGGCCACACGGTCTACACAATGGAATAATCGAATAAAGGAAGAACGGGGACCGGGGAAGGAATCTGCATAAAGAAAGGATTGAGGTATGTAGAGGATTATAAAGAGAAATTGAGGAAATAAAATATTTTTCCCACAACTAGTCATGCGATTTTTTTGTCATTTTTGGATTACAGTAGAGATCCTCAATTTGAACTTCTGAAATTTGAAAGACGGTTATTCCTTTAAGGACGAGAGAGGGTCAAAAATCGAAGGTCAGAAAAAATCACCTTTTCTGACTTTTTAAAGTAAAACGCAACTTTAGAAGACTGTAGGAAAAATTTCATTGTTGGGTCACTGGTGACCCAATCGTCCTTAAAGGGTTATATGAAGAGAGTTTTGCGTAGAGTCCGAATTAGAACCATTTTTCTCGAGTGTTTCCTCAATATTATCGTATTATATTAACTTTCGTAACAAATTCCATTTATTTCACAAGAAATTGCATTGATATATTTTCTAGAGGTTTTTTTGCTTATTTTAGGGAAAGTGCATTTCACATGAATTCCGTTACGTTTTTGAAAATATTGTTCAAATTTGTGGAGTGAAAAATGTCATCTATACCCCCCAGATGTTCAAATTTTAGAAACTCCTAGTGTATTTTATGGTGTCTACACACTAGAAGCAATTTTCGTCAAAAATTGCCTTTTAAAAAAAAAATCTGACGTTTCTGTCTACAAGAATAGGGGAAATTTTCTTTAAAAAGGCATTTTTTAAATAGCATGAATCGTGTGCGAAGATTTAAACTTGATTGATCTATCGCACAAATCGCCATTAAATTTTCATTTTCCTCTGGAGGAAAATCTAAGGATTTCCTGGGATTTTGTGGGGTGGGATTATGAACCTTATAAGTAAGACATTTTTTGGCATAGTAGGAGAATCGATACGGTTTGCATGGTAGTCAGAAAAATCACTGAACTTGAACATCATTTTTGTGTGCGAAATATCAAAGCCTCCCCTTACTTTCCCCTATATGGCTCTATTCGTTTTTTTAAATCAGAAGCTCTAAAGTGCATCTACAGCATACTAAAATTTAAGTCCGATCGATGGCTTATAGGGGCTGAGTATTGAGAAAACAAAAAAAGGGGTTTTGAAAACAACGGAAGTGGCTCAATGCACCTAGTTGCAATTTGCACCTGATCTTCACCGAAAATCGCAAGTCGGTATCTCAGTTATAGTTTGGGAGATAGAACGTCCGGGCGGGCGGACGGATGGGAAAGGTTTTTAGACACCCATATATTCGTGATCAGGAACAAGTCAAAACTTATTTTGGAAAAGTTCGGGCCGATTGGAGGACATGACATATTGTTATAACTATTATAGGTGAGATTGTTAAAAATCTCACCAAATATATCTGAGCCTTATCATCATATGTACAATTATTCAGCTTCACAATTGGTTTGTGTAGTTAAATTATATTATGATAACATCCAGGTCCATTTAAAAATATGTAATAAAGTGTTAAGGCTATTAAGGCCTTATTTCCCGGTAGGGGAGACCGGGGAGATTTGGGACACTTTTTCATTTTTTGACTTTTAGACAGTATTCCAAAAAATCACGATAGTGTATTACAATTATATGTGGTCTAGAGGATACTTCTGGGTATTGACTTTATAAAAGTACTCGATAGAACTTGAAAAACAAATTAGTTTTCTAGGAGAATATAAAACATTTAACTTGATGCTTTGTCCCAAACCTCCCCGATGTGAGGCAGTATGGGACGCAAAAGGGAATTAAACCAGATTAAAAATATTTGTAATATAAATAAAAATGTTTAGTCTTTTATTTCATACTTAGAAATTAATATCAATTTTATTTGTACAGTAGAGTCATTTATTGTCAATCAGTTATTTAAAATATTTTCTTCTTATTTTCCATCTACCTTTCTTTGCTTTTTTTTTAATCTAAATATTGCAATCATGATCATCAAATTCCTCAGGGAAGTAGATTTTCTTGCAATTTTTTGTTTTGAACTCATTGATGGATTCCTGTTTGATTTTATGACAATTGCATGTTAGCTATTTTTTACTTGTTTCTCTGAAAAAGCTCTCGTCTTGCCTTTTCTGGAGAACTTGTGAGAATTGTAAAGGATATTGCTCGAGAAATTTTCGAGAAAATAGTTTTTAACGGGATTGGGCAAAGGTCAAATATCCTCGGGAGAAGAAATTATTGATTCCCAAGACATTGATGGTTTAATTTTCTCTGTAATTCGAGACATCTGATCTACTGGTAAAGTTTTCACAAGAGGGAGATTTCCAGTAGAAACTGGACATTATCTTGACGAAAATCAACGTCCCATTCATCCCCTTTCAGATGTCCCAAACATTACCGCGTGTAGTTTTGGTATTTAAAGTCTTTAAGTAAAAAAAAAACAGGAGCGTATAATCTCTGAAACTTTTATAAAAATATGTTCCCAGATTACACTGCTAGCTAATGAGATAAAAAAGTTTTGAATATAATAACTGATATAAAATACAAAGAACAAAACTGAGAAATCAAAAATATACAATTTTTTATCAATTTTTAAAAAAGTGTTCATAGAATTAAAACAATGAAACTGAGGATATCCACTCTTTTAGTCAAGATACATCTTAATATTGCCTACGATTGAGTAGTGGTTAAATCCCATTTATTTCAAAAAATTAATGAAAAAATCGCCTTGTTCCACACTACCTCTGTCCAAAACTCCCCGGTCTATCCTATGTCTTTTTGTAAGGATGCTGTCAAAATCCTTAATCTATTTTTGAGAATATATCAACTCTGATGTCATATTTGTAGTAATTGAGGCTTTTTCGCACTCTTCATCGTTTAGCACGGTGAAGAGTTTTAGGCATAAATACAGCAACTTTTCCAATTAGTTTTTCCAACGTATGCTATTTAGCTTTCTTGCCCATTCTTCTATGCACATTAACCCACTCATGACGATGCTTTGAAAGTATTTTTGAGTTTCTTGAACCTTGCAAACTTACCCTATTTAGTTTGAACTCTGAGCCGGAAGCCGGAAGCATATTGTTGAAATGACCGGAACAGTCATTTTTCTCCATAATTATATTAAAGTGTAGAGAAATTTTTTTCATGATTTTCGTCCCATCCCACAAAAATTATCCCTCCTGCTCTTTTTTTTTAGCGCAAATAATGACACCATAAAACGTAATAACTTTATTCTTTTTCTGACGCAAAAAAAGGCTCCACTTTCACCACTCTGTCCCCCTTTTAGCCATGAGGGATGGTTGGGGTGATGGCTCCAGGGGGATTGGGATGGGATAAAACACCATGAAATACCCAAGATGAAAATGAATGAAACTTTTCAAGTCATCCGCTGTTGCGAGTAAATTTGAGAATACTTTGCATAATCTGCAATTTAATATCTGTATTATCTTACTGAATGTTCTTACAAGGTGCTTTTGTTTGTCAAGAATTAAGGTGTTGAGATTTCTTCTGTTAATGACAATTATAAGCATTTTAATTGTCAAAAGGAGTTACATTATCAAGGATATCCTCTTCTCTCCCATCTCAATTCTCATAAACTTTCTCTGTTCTTTTCTCTGCACCTTTTACAAGCATTCTTTCTCAACTTTTCCGACAAAGGAACGCTTTTCTCACGGTCCTGTCTGGGAGTGAAGAACCTTCGAAAGAAAACTGAAAGATCCATAAGTGGTTTAAATTAGTATTCTAGAATCAAATAATGGCAATAAAAGGAAATTTTCCACGACGAAATGCTATAGATAAGAGTTGTGAATGGCAATATTTTACATATGAAATTTTCTCAAGGGGTATGAGTGATAACACGGCAAGAAAATGCGCACTTTTCCCTGTGCTTTCCCTGAAAATTTAATCTCGTCGCGAAATTTTCTGCGATTTCATATTATTTATGGCCTCGATGCCTAAAATTTTACATGCAAAACGAGATAAATTGTCTTCTGGCTATTAATATTCATTCGGTACGCATTTCATTTCATGCAACGCAAATTGTGCTACGAGCGAATGAAGGTTACCATGTTAAAGCTCAATGAAAAGCACAAAAAAGCTCGTGACAAGGTGTATTAAAAAATCAGGAATATATTAAAGAAAATTAAAACAGAAAAAAATCTCTCGAAGGTTCCAACAACTTAGCACCAGGATTACCAAAAAGTAATGAATTTCATTATCGATTTCGATCACACACAAAACTTGAACGAAACACGACACTTTAGACAAACTTTCTTCTTTGCCTCTATCGTGCATCTTCTTGATGAAATTCTCCAGGTAAAGTTTTCACACACTATAACTTCTTGGATTATTTGAAGGTGCACGTGAATGAAAAACGCATCCACCTGCGAGGTGAGAACCTGAGGGCAAAAGAATTTAGCGAAGACTAAGAAACAATTTTGAACTTATAGATTATGTATACTATAGAATTGCTTATCAAGTATTGGAAAGTTTTGTAAGTTTTACGTGAGGTGAAAACAAAAAATATTCGCGTTATTTCTAACTGTTTTTTTTTCTGGATAAAAATTGCGCAAAAATTTGCCCTTGTTTCCTTATCTTTTTATGGATATGTGAGGATATATTTGAGCATAAATAAATATTAGGTTTCTAAGTAGAATTATAGGTAAAGAAGAAATCTTATAAGTTGCTTTTTTAAGTTTATACTTAAGTAATTTAAAACAAACAAAAAAAATAAAGTTCTAACATTAACGTGTACACAAGAAATATTTTTTTCAAAGTTCTCTGTAATGCCCAGCGCACAATAACTTTTGTTTGTAAACATGTTTTCAAAATTTCCTATGAGAAAGAGCGAGATGACTAGATCTAGATCTCACTCACTCTTATTAAAATGTCAAAAACATGTTTACTAAACAAAAGTTATTGTGCGTTGGGCATAAGACATAACAATTAATCTATGTGTAATGTTTTTAGTGTAAAAGCAAATTTCGATTTATAGTTATTTGGTTATCACTAAACCTTATTTAAATATTAATTACGCACTTATTTAAGAACTTCCACCGTTTCTGTTATTGAGAGTCAACAATTTATAAACCCTATTAATGTAAAATAGTTCCTTTAAAGTTTTTATATATTTTTTAGTCTCCATCATAACGTATTTAAAAACAGTCAAGAGTTTGAAAAGTTACTAGAACGCTACTCGAATGTCCTCGCAGTTTAATTATCATATAAATTTTTTTAAATTAATAATTTCAATTAAACTTTGAATAACATAGATGGAATAACCAATTATGTAATGTACTGCAGATAAAAGTTTAAAAAAACTTTTAAATTAGACAATTATACAAATTTTTTCGACTGAAAAATTCTAATTAATAATAGTAATAATAATAACATTGATATTATATGTGTATTTGAGGGAAGTATTTGTATTTTTCTAATTAAATTTTTTCCCGAAAAACTTATCTGTAAAATCCATATGAAAGTATTATAACACAATTTTACTGCTGGAACTCAAAGACGGAGCTCTTATTATTTGTTTTTTACAACTTGTTACCGTCCTGGAGCTTAAACGATGAAAGTTTATCATCTTATAATCTTCCGTGACCCTGAATGAAAAACACAATTCCCCCTAATCCCTCTAAATCCACGTTCTTTCGTTTTTATTTTCAAAATTGGTCCAAGAATTTTCAATGATTTTCGGATATGTCTTAGAGGTAGGTCGAGCGAATATTTCGCCCAAAACATACCTATTACCGAAAAAATCACCATATAGATATAGAATTATTGATGGTCAAAGTTCAACCACTTTGGGTGGCTCATTTTTCAACCGATTGGCTTAGATTTAATTTTTTTTGGAACAGTATTAAAATATTCAACTTCGTTGCATTGGTCTTTTAATCGTTAATAAGGGTCACGCCTCTCTCAGTCATGTATAAAACCAGTTTTCTGCGTTTTTTCTCAAAATTGACCCAAGATTTTTCAATGATTTTCGGATATTAGTTTGAAGATACCTCAGGTGAATATTTCAACCGAACCGGACCGGCCGGAAAATCCGCTGTTTTGCATAATAATTCAAGGTCAACGTTCGAGCCTTTTGGAAGGTTTATTTTAAAATCAATTTGCTTAAATTTGATTTTTTTGAAAATGTTTTGAAATTTTCAACCTAACTATATCAGTCTCAATCGAAAGTGGATTTGATTTGATTTTTGGATTTTGATTTTTATTTGTACGTTAGCATTTCTAAGTAATCTCAAAGACATTCTAATATCGCACAGTACTACTTGACTCATTTTCTAGTTAAGAATTTGTTTCTGATTTGTGAATCAATGTAAGCGTGAGTTCGAGCTTTTCGCAAAGCTGGGTCGCTTTGCCATCAATTTTTAAATTTATTGTAATTGCGGGTGACTTTGTCACTTGTGGGTGACTTTGACACCCCGTCCCCTGCTCGTAAGCTTTTCTTTATTTCTAGAACCTCAGGATGGTCTTCACCGATCGAATTTCCCACGTCTGATTGGTAAAGACCATACTTAAGTTCTATAAATAAAGAAAAGCTTTCGAATAAGGGGTGTCAAAGACACATGCAGGGGACAAAATCACCGGAGCTTAAGGTACAAGTTGATCATCTAATCACCTCTAACGACCTCTATACACTAGAGAAAATTATGTCCATATTGAAGCATAATGAATTGCCTACGCTTGTGTATAGGAAAAACTGTCAAATGTGAACAAAAAGAAGCCATAAAAGATCAATTTGTACATTTTTCTGCATAAATTTATACTGAAATAAAGGTTAAGAGACAAATTTCATTAATCAAGTTTTCGTTTTTCTTTTTCAAACTGTAATTCGAAGTTATTATTCCAAAATGTAGACCCTAAGAGCCTTGACAGACATGAGGATTAGCCGAGAGACGGCTTAGCGTAATTATATTGGAAATAATGGTTAAACTACATTTAACCATTAACTACTAAGTCGTACTAGTACTGTACTACACAGTAAAAAATAATTACTACGATTATCGCGTGTAATGGGAGTAAATCGATTATCGTAGTAGTTTTCGCTGAATATTTCTAGTTGAATTTAACCCGCTGAATTTTTTTTAAGTTGAAAATTTTCAGTTTAATATTTCTAAAGTTGAATTTAACGGGCTGAAATTTTTTTCCGTTTAATTTAGCTTAGTTGAATTGATTGAGTTGATTTTTTTCGTTGAATTTTCTTTTAGCTGAATTTTTTTTAAGTTGAATTTCCTTTTGGTTTGTTTCTTTAATATAAATTATAAATAAAACAAATTTGAATAAATTCAAGTATTTTTTTTATTATTTTCTTCTTTGGGAACATAATAATAATTGAACATGTTGAACGATGTAATATCCACTGAAAACGCTCCTTACAAGCATTTTGTATGGATTAGTGGCCCGTTGTCCATACAAATATAACGTATTCACAAATGTCCTTGTCTAAAAAAGAATAAAAATTGTAAAGAAAAAAGTAAGATATGGGAAAAGTTATGTAGTCATGTTACAAGCATTATAGTTAAGTCTTGAAATAACTATTTTATTTTAAGGGCTTACGTGGGTCGCGCATTCTTGGAAAAAACAGCATATTATTCTTTGACGTCTTTCTTCAACAAACAGAAAAATAATTCGAGCTCATAAGCATAAAAATGTATAACATTTTATCTATATTTTCTGAAATTTGCAATTAAAAATCTTTAAAATTCACCTATTGGGACCTGATTTTCGGAGACTTATTTTGAAAAAACATGCTTTTCCGTAGACAAGATTTCTCAGAGTATATTCATCAGAAATAAAAAAAAACTAAATATTTCCTGTTAGCTTATGAGTTAAGCTCGTACTTGAACGGTAGTATTTTTCATCTTGATCACAACTTATTTTACAAGAGAAAACGTTAAAAATACAAGAGAAAACGATAAAAATTGTATTTTTTTTATCTAAAATTCTACCAATAATACAAATTTTATTTTAAAAAATCTACCATTCAAGTACGAGTTTACTCGTCAGCTAATAGGAAATATTTATCTTTTTGATTTATGATAAATACACTCTGAGAAATCTTGTCCACGGAAAAGCATGTTTTTTTCAAAATAAGTATCCAGAAATCTGGTCTCAACAGCGGAATTTTAAAGATTTTTAATTTAAAATTCCAGAAAATATTGTTTAAATGTTGTAATTTTATATGCTTAATAACTTAAATTATAATAAATATTTTAATATCGAAAAAAATTACAGAAAATATGGTATTTTCTAATCTTTTTGACTCATCTACTCTCTTAAGTGTAATATTAGCAGATTGTTAGCATAATTTATGTCTGTGTTTGGAATTTTACGGGAACTTTTTAAAATTACAGTGCCATACTACTAAAATGCATTTACGATTCTTATAAAGCAAAATTCAGTGATTACTTATGTCTCAAAACGATTTTAATACCAAGGAAAAATTATGCACAAATTTAAATTAATTGAAAACACAAATTTTAATTAATTCATATCAATAACTCATATCTCTACAACCATAATGCTTGTAAAATTTTGATTCTGCAAACTTACCTAATATTTGTCTGGATGGTGGCTCACTCCTAAAGATAAATATTTTTAATATCCGTCCCAGCCTGTGAATTAAAATAAATTAAAAAAAAAATAAAACTAATGTTGATATCTGAATAATAAAATATGGATGGCAAAGCGTTCTTGATTTGCGGAATGCTCGATTCGCGAAATACATATTTCCTTGAATATTTTCATTTTACATGGCTTGATACATACCGACTTAATACAGATTGAATTAATTATTAAATTGCAAAAAACAACAAAGAGCAGTAAAAAAATTTTGGATGGCAATTAATTAAATTTGGTTAAAATTTAAAAATGGATAAACCTGAGAGAACTTTTCACAATAACTTTAATTCTTAAATTTTTTTTAATATAAGACACGAGGTCGAGCATTTCGCAAAGCTAGAACGCTTTGTTTCCCTGTTTTGCTCTCTCAGGAAAAAAATGTTTTGCATACTTTTTGTCTCCCTTAATTCCATTTTGAGGCTTAAGGGAGATATGTTTGGAGCACTAGAGTTTTCTTTTGGCTGGATTTGTTTATTTTGGGAGCTCAGACAGTCAGATTCAGGTTTCCATGCATGGAGCTGATTGATGTCGAATGATTCAAAGAAATCCTCAGCTTTTGAGAAATTCGTGAATTTCTCAACTTTCTGGAAATCTATCTGACTTCCTGTGTCCCTGGGTTTAGGAAAATTGTCAAAAACTTACCGTAAAATAGTGAAAAACTGTTGAGATTGCAGCTTCCTTTTGCACTTGTGCTGCACAATGACACCTTTGTGAACTTCTAACGCCGCCGCCGCAGTGGGCTTTTCATTACAACGATAATTGGTTGAAAATTCAGGTAAAGTTGAATTTTACAACGATAATCGTTGAAAAGCTCAACTCAAGGTTTAAAATTGCCACAATAATCAGATGAAAATTTCAACTTACAGTTGAATATTCAACTAAAGTTAAATATTCAACTGATAGTTTAATTTTCAAGTAAAAGTTGAATTTTACAGCAATAATCGTTTGAAATTTCAACTTTTTGTTCTAATATTACTACGATTATCGGTTTAATGTCGGGAATTCAACTAGAAAAATTCATCTTGTTTTTACTGTGTAGTATTTAACTACTAAGTCGTCTCTCGGCTTAAGTCGTAAGTGTGTCTAGGGCATAAGATCCATTCGACAATTGTTAAACCAGTCGACGGCGGAACTTACTGATCCTACGTTGATATATATATATATCAACAATATATGATATGATATGCTGAAGCCCTCATGCCTACGAAAATACTGAAGATTGATTGATCTTTTGTCATATTTACTCATGTGAGTAAAGATCAGTTACCGTGAACAGTTCACTCCAAGGAAGTTGAACGATGAGTAGCACCTTCAGTTCTAATTATATCTTTAGAAGTCTTAATATTTTTTAAAAGAGTGCCATTAGGGCTTACACGGATGATGATAGAATGGTAGTATCAGTTTTCAAACCAGTTTTGGTAAGGCATAGATAAGGGAAGAAATACTTATTTTATACCGGTATCCATATCCAGTAGGTATGGCCCAATGTATGTGACCTTACGTGAAGTCCTGACGACTAGGAGTAAAATTAAGAGGTTTTATTTGAAAATGACCCTTTAATTATGAACACCGTATCTTACACAAGTAATGCTTAAAACCCCCTTACCAGTAATGCCTTCATAAGCTCGCAATTTTTACAGGGATCTTAATTACAGAGATTTGATTAAGAACCGAAAGAATGAGGTTGCGAGTATGCTACCGTGTTGAATTTTGAAAGGTTTAGCAGAGAATCACTCGTAGTGGAACGCACATGAACAAGTGTCAAGAGTTCAAAACGTGTTAAGAGGGTTGAGAGATCGTTTGAAAGCCGTAATAAAGAGGTGTCACTGTCGACATTGGAGCAGATTAAAGACAAGGTTACTGGACCTAACTCAGATTCTTGCTTCAGAACTCGGAACGTTTTGGGGTTATCGACTCAAATGCTACGTATATTCTCAAATTTTTAGACTTGCAAAATTTATATATTTATTCTAACCCCATTTCATTCTTTAAAACCATGTTTTTTAGTTATCTCTAGAATGGTTCCAATGTTTGTTTGAGCATTTTGAGTCATGTCCTTTATTAAGTTATCAGACGGTATGCCCTATAAATTTGGTGATGCAGAAGGGTGAGACTCAGGGAATCAGAGCAAAAGATTTCAAAATATACAAAATTTGATTAATGATAAATGAACCGTTTAAAGTTCCTCAAAACGGCGTGGTATTTCTTTTCCAGGGATAGAAATCCAATTCATATTTAAATGGTACGGTGAAATAACTTCAGAAAATATCTGAACGAAGGGTAGATGTGGGGACATTGTTGGAAGTACAACTTCTTCAGGAGAGAGGATATTTACCACGTACATGGAAACGTTGAATATCGAATCCCTTCTGCATTATCAGATTTGATAAGAATGAATGTTGGGGTTTTTCCTTCAAATCTCCCCAGTACATATACACATTCACTTTTGGGGGATACCTCAATAGAGTTTTAGCAGAAAAGGGGTTCTTTCAGTGTTGAATGGGGGTGGTTTGGGAAAACAGCTTATGTCGATTGTGTATATTTGAACAAACGGTTCCCATTAATGTCTTTCGGCATTTGATTTACGATTGTGAAAATCACAAATAACATTTACCTTCTATTTGCAAAAATAACTTTTGCTTCTGTTCTCCTTTTTTTATGCCACCCCCAGCCACCCCTAAAAAAGAATCTCAAATTATTCACTGAGAATTATTGAGGTGAAGGATAGGAAATTGGGGTAGATCCAAAGCTCTCTTTTGCTCATTCACACAAATTGTCATGCAATTTAGACTCATATTTTGCCATTTTACCGAACAATTTCCACAAGAATAAAATTGAAAATGGGCATGGGATAGGCAGTAGAAAACGAAAGTGTTTAGCTTTCAATTATCCCATAAATATAATATCGCCTGGGAAGCTTTAGTAAGGGCTGCGGGAGTTAATGTAACACCTTCCATCCATAATTCTGAACACCGTATTGCTGCATGGGAGCAATATAAACAGTGTGATTACGTCTTTATTGTATGTCTTGAATCAGAATTACTCGCTACGGCAATTCACTTAAGCAATGTACTCTTATGTAATATCCAACTAATCTACATTCTGTTTCAATTCTCCCGTGGGAATTAGGACTTGATGGCCGGATAGCATACCCAGTCCCTCAACTGTATATATGGTAATGAATGTAAATGGATTAGGGAGCAATGGGGAGTTGCGAATGATGCTTGAATGATGGAAATGTTTCCTAAATGACATAAATCGTCGCTTTGGCAATGAGAGCAGAAAATGACATTTTTTTTTATTCTTCTCAATACCTGAACCCATCCTACATAGCTAGAAGGGATTAAAGGGATTTCTATCACCAATAAAATCGCACGACCATCTCAAAAATTCATGGGGGTTTAATCGGTTTTTTTGTCAATATAAGAAAAAATTGTTTAACAAAATAAATTAAAACACTATGTTGTATTTTCATTATGTAAAAGCTCTTTTTATCTTAAATATAAATATTAGAAAGGTAACAGTTAGGGGATACTTCTTAGGGGAATGTTGGCATGGTTCGCACAGAGTGAATCTTCAAACAACGCAAATTTTCTTATTGTTTACAAAGAGCTAGTTCGTTATTTCTTAGCCATAAGATAGATAGTTATTAAGCTCATGAGACGAGATGAGAAATGGTAAGTCAGCTCTTTGCAAACGAAGAGAAAATTCACATTGTTTGAACGTTAACTCTGTGCGACCCATGCCTACATTCCCCTAGGGTAAGTGTGCCAAATTCCGGCCAGCTTGCAATTTCGGCCACCTTTTTTGTTCCTCGAATATCCATGAATTTTTAGTTTTTGCATACTCTAGAGATTATACAATGCAAAAGAATAACAAAAAATGTAACTTCGACAAATGAGATGACGTGAAAAAGGCATTGGAAGAATTCCTGAAGGTAAAGGAATTATGAGAATGAAGGTGGCCGAAATAGGGCACCAGAGTTATGTCTACATTTTTATTCATTTTAATATGTATTAAGAATGATTTTAAACTAAATGAAGACGATAAACTGTCTATAAGGTTCTAAGCAACACTCCTTAAGTAGAAGGAATAAAAAAATCAATCTTTATTAAAGATATTACATTTCAAACTTGAGACTTTGGCGCTTGCATACAACTATGCCGAAATTTGGCACACTTACCCTATAGTTTTGTTTTATGCGTTGAGTATATATCTTGTTGAGGTTATTGCGGACTTACTAATCTATGATTTTAATATTAATGTATTTAAAATTGATAAGTAGACTGATTGATCTGACAGATAACATTTTAATAAGTCAAAAAAATTATTTTAAAAAGAAATATAGGGTTTGTTGGACCTAACCATTTTAACCCTTTAAGTACGAATGGGACCCTGCGGACCCCGGTATCCCAAAACTAAAAGCCAATTTTCCAGATTATTCAGAGGACAATATAACTTTCTATAGTTATTGTTTTTGTTTCTGGAACACCGGTGTGCCACTCGTCCTTAATGGGTTAAAATTTATTTTTTAATTATTATGTCAAAATTTTGTAATTAATCTCTTTAAAGATTGTAGGTTACTAATAGTTATTATCAAAAAAAAATCATTTAAAATGTCATTAAATCTTGAATTATTTAAATTACATCCTTGTTAAAGAATGCAAAAACGAGGAAACCATTATGATGTCAAATTAAATTGAGATATATTTTAAATAATAAAAATTTCTGAATTTGTTTTTAATGTTAATTTAACTTAAGCTCTTAACCTATTTAATCCTTAAATATTAAAAAAAAACTAATATTTATTATGTATTTGTCTTTAAATAATAAATTTATTTTATTATAAGCTTAAAGTTTTTTTTTTAGAGAGTTTTATTGTAATGCTGTCAAATGTAGCTCATAAATACTTATTTCCGGACCGTAGTACACCTAGAAATGTAATTAATAGGTTTAGTTTCTTAATAAGAATTTTGCGATGAGAAAGAACTTTCCAGACTTCAAAAATCTTAGTAGGGGAGACAGGGGTAGAATTAGCCACGTATAGTATAAGATAGTGGTATCTTATAGTTTGCCAGCGAAGGAATTTTGAGGAGACCACTCTTCATTCTAAATATATACTTCCCTTACTATTTATTGAAATATTTATCAGCCTCATACATACATTTTTTATACAAGTTTAACGCAATCAAAAATTTCATTTGGTGGCTATTTCTACCCCGGTCTCCCCTACTTAATATTTAAAAATTTTACATTACTCTAAAAGGATCGGAAAAAAGTCTATCTTAAGTTTGGATTGCAAAGCTCCTACATATCTAATTCTTTTGCTAAAAAGTTATAGAACGAAAATACAGGTCCTGGCTAAAATCCCTATAACGCAAAAATCCCGAGAGCCAAAATTCTAAAATACCAAAATCTTGAATGGGCAGAAAATCCCCAAAAAGGCAAAATCTCGAAAATTTGAAATCAACCAAAATTCGGAAAGCTCAAATTCTAAAAGCCAAATCCCGAATAGGTCAAAATCCTGAAAAGACAAAATCCCGAAAACCAAAATCTTGAAGATATAACACTCTGAAAATCAAAATTCCGAAAAGCCTAAATCTCGAAAGCAAAAATCCCGAATGGGTCGAAATGCCGAATGAGTCCAAACTCCGAGAAGTCAAAATTCCAAATGGGCAAAATCCTGAAAAGGATGAAATTATACGGAGGATACTGTGAAGAATCGTTTCCCATAACACACAAAATTTTCCTTTGCCTCCAACAAGCTGGGGTGCAATCGTGAAAGTAGATGTGACACTTTTAAGAATTCGGGATTTTAGATTACGATACCAAGAGGTAGACCACCGAAAAGATGGTACGAGTCTTCGACATCGGAATCGCAACTCCGGCTGATGCTCAGTACCGTGGCATCTTCAAACACTCAATTACGGTAAAAAATCCGTAGCCCTACTGTGGGAAAAACGGGCATTTGCCTAATTAAAGTAGAAGAAGAACAAGGATTTTAGCTATCTGGATTTTGTATTTTCGGGATTTCGACCCATTTACGATTTTGTTTTCGGGATTTTGGCTTTTCGGAATTTTGGCTTTCGAGATTTTATCTTTCATATTTTATTTGGAATTTTGGCTATTCGGGAATTCGATCTATTCAGGATTTTGTCTTTTGGAATTTTGCCGTATGGAGTTTTGGCTTCTTCGGGATTTTAATTTTCGTGATTTTGACCGGGTCTCAAAATATATTATACTGTTATCTAAGAACTAGTGAACAGTAGATTGATGAATTAGGGCATTCTATTTAGACCAAAACCAATCTGTTTCTGAATAAAAGTCGTTTTCAAAAAGTGTCGTCAGGTTTAGCTGTATTACTACAAAAATCACTTTAGATTTAGACGTCCTTCTGCATTATAATTTTCCAAAAAAATCTTTTTTAATTAAAATAGTTTAAAAAAAAACTTATTTTCATATCGGGTACCCAAAGTCCCAAAATAGAAGAAAGAGTTAAAGATTTTGATAAGAAAAATGTGAAGAAATTAATCTTTTTCTAAGTGAATTAGGGTAAAGTGATATAATTTAGAATTAGTGTTATATAAGTTGGACAATTCGCCGGTACAAGTTGGACATGGTTTTTTTCTTGATAAATACAGTACAAAATTTGTTTTTAAGCACAATGAACCAAATTATTAAACTAAAGCATTAAAAATATACAAATTAAAATGAAGTACTAAATTTATCAAGACAAAAAGCCCTGTCCAAATTGTACCATTGTCCAACTTCTACCACTTTACCCTATATCATTCATAAAATTTTTAGCTTAGAGCAGTCTGAAACGCTCAAATTTTATTTTAAACATAATTACGTTTAGGTGTTTTCCCAATTTATAACCCTAAACAAGCTAATGTTGAGTCAAACTGAGACACTGCTAATTAAAAACCTTGTTCAGTTTACCAGAGCCGATGTAATGGAATATAAATGTATTTCTTTCCAGATTTTGACCCGTTTTTGTTTATTTCAATAGTCATTAACTTCAAATGGTTTTAATTTGACTTCCCAAATGGCTATAAACGAATGATGAACTGGTAATTGATTTTTTTTAACCTCATTGAGGTTGCAGGTAGGTTACGATCTTACAATTTAAGATCTGGATTAAAACAATACCGAATGGCTGAATGTAAAAATAGCAACAAACTAAGAAAGTTTTTGTTCACAAGTAACTCTTATCATAAGCTAACAATACTATTTAAAAAGAGCTACTTGGAAAAACAAGTCATTCTTTTTGTTTATCACTTTGTGTTAACGATCATGCAAACCTTATCACATTCTTAGTATTAATTTATCATGAGTCTTCAATAGAAAGTATGCGTCTTTTGTGAAAGTGAGGAATGCTTTTGTAGAAGTTTTCTCTGGACATTTAATAAAAAGCTATAATGTCAAGGGTTTGGAGCAAAAAGTAAAGAGGGTCAAAGAAGAAGTGAAAGCTGTGATACTAGTTCTCCTTTTAGCTTTGTACAATTTTGTTTTCTGGGTGAACAGATTGAAGGTGTCATTTGAAAATGATAGAAGAAAAGGTTTTGTTCAAGGTTTCTTGCTGTTTTCCCCTATTTTGATGTCACTTTCACCTACGGCATATTTTTGAATTGGAATTTTCTTATTCAGAAGTTCATAGAAATGAAAATGACCTCTGAACTTTCCCCAAAAACAACAAAGTGTCATGTAAAAATTCATAAGAAATCATTCGAGAGGTGAAATGTTGAGAAAATAAGGAAGCCCAATTGCAAATCTAACCCAGAGAAAATTTAAATGGCTAAAGTTCAGATTTATATGCAAAATGTTTTGTTGCAGAAAAGTCGACACCGGGGCAATTTTTCTTCACAATGCACTCCAACAGGCGTAAAAGATGTTGAAATAAAATAAGATATATGTGGAAACTTGATGTGGACGAAATTTGCTTTTTTTTGCACAGTATAGAGAGCTTAATATAGGTTACATGCTCTGGGATTTTTTCCCAGATTTCTCATATACATTATATTCGTTATATTCAGGATGGTGTAACTTTTTCCTTCGCAGAGCTTTGGATGATGGGAAAAGCTCCTGTCTGGGATAAAATGCGGAGGCGCCGTTAAGATTTCTATCGTTTCCCTTATTCCTTCAGTTAACTTACAACAAATATAAAACAGATCAAAATAGAAGAGGAGAAAGGAAATACTCAAGGCGTGAATTTGTGAAAAATTCACCAAGTCTTTCCTATCTCGTATGATGCCTTTTATCATTCAGATAAGATGTTGCAGACACATTTTAGATATATGAATTTTTGCAACTATATAAGGAAAATTTAAATACAGTTAAGATTATATTTCCAAAAAAGAAAATCTAAAAAAGAAAAAAATTAGCAAGAGAAAAATATATGGAAGATTTCAGTTACTCTTTAGTAGGGGAAAGTGGCCTGCCTTTGAATGCGGCAGCCTTTGAATGCTTCAATTTTTCTTTTATTTCCGAAAGCTAAAATTTCATTTTGTTTATCGAAGTTAATAGAAAATAGTTAATAAGTATTAACTACGGTTCACAAAATAAAATTTTTGATTTGAGAAATAAGAGAAAAATTGAAACATTCAAAGGCTGACCACTTTCCCCTATACAACTTTATACGGGTATCACCATTAGATAATATGGATGAATGGAATTGTTAAAATAATTCTTTGGAACTATTCTGTTTAATGGTTTAATTGCACTAAAATGTTTATATTCGCCTTATTAAACAGTATAGATTACTTTGGAAAATTATGATGTATCCTATACTCGGTGGTACCCAATATCCCGAAAGTTAAAATTTCGAAAACCAAGATATCAGAAGCCATAATCCCGAATGTTCAATATTCGAAAATTTTGACTTCAGATTTTGATCATTTCGGGATTTTATTATTTATTTATTTTATTTATTTCTATGTAACCGGGCCTTTATTGCAATTTTGTACATTGTTTAGGTTACAAGTTTATTATTCAGTTTACAATGTTTGGTTAAAAGTGTTCATTTAGACGGTTCAATCATTTGCACCGGGCGGGACTCGAACTCACAACTGTAACAGTCGAGCTAGGGGTCACACCGCCCAAGAGCTGAACGCTCTTACCAATTGCGCCACGGACCCCCCATTTCGGGATTTTGGCGTTCGAATTTTTTTGGCAAAACCTAAGGGTAAACTGGGGTAAACTAACATTATAGGAAAAAAAATACTTTTTTGGGTGGTCACCAACGCTAAGACGGCGGTGGCCGCTATTACTCAAATACGAAATTCTTTAAACTCTGTAATTCTGAAATATGCTTTCAAGAGCACTAGCTTAAAAGAAGTTAAATATATAATAATAATAATAATAATTTAGTTTGAATCTGGCAAAAACCTGTTTGGTCAATATTCTTAGAATTCGTATCAGGAATTGTGCTATTGAATGAATTTTGATAGTTTTTTTTGTCAGGATTGTTTTCACGTCGATTGTTAACTCTTACGATAACCCCTTATTTGTTTTCTGCACCAGGATTATGATTTTAAGACATCTTTTATCACTCGAATTTGTTCTTGAGAAAAATAAATCATTAAATATTTAAGGGTTTTAAACTATTGTCTTTGTGAAAAAGTGAAGTGGCGAAGGATATCATGCTTTGCAAAATGCTCGAACTCATGACTTTATTAAATTTACCAGTTCCAAAACGAGTCGAATCTAGGATAATAACTAACGTATGGAGCATTTTAACTCACAAATGGTATATATTTTTCTTAAATTCTTTATAATTTTTAAGCTTTAGATTCCGCAAAAATAAATATAACACGAAATGGTAGCCACATATACAGAGAATATATTTTTATTGAATTTAAAATTTTACTGGTGTTACAGATAGAAAATTTTTCAAAAAATTGCGAATTTTACGTCTTTTTCAGGTTTTAGGAACTATTATCCTCGTGAAATCATTATAAATTTTGTGCTAATAACATAACATTAGATACTCTTTCATTTGGTAAAAGTTTTAAAATTATTGCATTTGGTTTTATGCCAAAACTAAAAAACTACTTAAGAAAAAATATACCACATTTTTGTACGGAAAATGTGTGAGAATGATCTGCCCTGAGTTGAATAGACTTATGAACAATTCAAAAGTTCGACTAAAATAGCTTAGGTATAATACAATTCATTTCTAATAAAAATTAGTCATCGGTTTATAACCGGTGCGTAACCTATTGGAACTGGTTGAAGCATGTCAGAAATTCTAAGCACTTTCCAATAAGCACAAATATGATCCCATTCAGCTGAGAAATACGCTATGTCGGTAGAGCCATTTTTATTTTTGATATTAAAATGGTTTTTTTTAAGGTATAATGCAATGGTATAGTCTCTTTAAGGACGAAATATCTTTCAAGATAATTTCTAAAAGATGAAAATAGGACACCAATATCCTTTCTAAAAGCGTTGAGAAGTGTTTTCCAAAGTCGCTATCTCTGACCGTTTAGCCTCTAGGTCTGGTAGCAACCGTCGCGTCGGACAAATCAGGTGAACTTTAGATTTTTATAATCCTGCTAAAACATGATCCCTTATAACCGTTATAAGGAATTGGGAGTTCAAATGTTTAACTCAAAATTGAGGGATTATAATATACACAGTCAAATCTAAAAATTTGTGTCAAAACTGTGTCTGATTTTTTACCTTCACCGTGGTGTCACATATAAGATTAATATTAATATTAAGAAAAGCCGGAGAGAAAGGTATATAGTATGCAAAATTTCAAATAGAATATCACGTGTGTTAGAAAGAGTACATTCTAGTGGAGTAATACGATAAGTAAGATATTACTGTTCGTATTAATTGCTTTCTAAATCGTATTACAGGCAATTCGAGCAATTTTCCATGCGTGCCAACTGTGATTCGGTTAGTTTTCGAACGAAACTAACGAGAGAGGCAATATAAAACACTGCTATCCTTTGTTGGCATTCTCATAGTTCAGATGAAAGTATTAATCTTAATATTAATCTCATATGTGACATGGTCATTAGTAACAACCTTAACTATTTTTGAACTCTCTCTTATTTATTTACTTAGATGGCTTCAACGTCCAGTCCTGCCGAATCTTCGTCTCTCTGATGCATGCATCCAATGACGCAAATCGCATGTCCTTTGTACATAGAATAGGTCGTTGCCGTAAGTTCATCCTATCCGAGGTTCCTTGGAAGTTTTCGTAACAATCTTGCTTTTACGGGGAGTGATTGTTAGCCCTACGCCCAACCCTCTCAAGAAGGATTGGATCCCTTGTTCGTTAGCCTCAGGTTCGTGACTTACCACTCAGGTTGGTTATCCAATCTTCTATCACTCATCTCAGTGTACCGGGGCCTAACAGGTATCTGTCCCGCTTGGTGGTGAACATAGAAATTGAGGGGAAGAGGCTAGGTATCGCATAACCCCCCTCCATTTAGATCCCTTGAACTATCACTGATGGAGAGTTATACTGTACGGATTCGAAGGTATATCAAAGAAAACTTACCCAGAAATCCGTTGGAAGTTCGAACATTAAAACCGCTGAGTTATACAAAAATGAATAAGATCTAAATCCATATTTCTACCATTTAGTCATCTTCCGAATTTGGTCTTTAGATCATAATGTAAAGTGTAATTCTGAAGTAGGACAAATAACCATTAATGGTAGTTACTATTTTTTTACCTAGAGGTAGGAAATATCCTTAAGACGGAGATGGACTAATTGGAATAAGAACAATAATTGTAAAGACTCAATATGGAATTGAACTTCGTTTACGACTAATATTCTACAAAAACATAAGTCAGTAAAATGTAATAAGACATTTTTGATAAGTACCTAAACTCTCTAACTTTCTAAAATAAATTTGAGTGATTCGATTTAACTTGAATTTAATCCGTTTTTATTCTCAGTGTGATTGTCTGTTTAGACCACTCATTGGGAGTCGTAAACGGTGTTCATTTGTCAAATTGAGATGTTGGACACGAAAAGAGAAATTGCCGATGAACCCAAGAAAGGAGGCGAAAAAAAAATAAAAGGATAATTCAGCATCTGAAGGAGAGTCACTCAATTATTTCTCTTAATCAGGCCTTTTCGCAAAAAGACTATGGGAAGATACTTTGTAAGTCGAGAGACGAGACTTTCTTGATTAATCCCCGTGAAATTCTCCACAATGATGACAAACTTAATGGATTGAATCCTATCTTAGTCTTCTCCTTATTCTGGGCTTCAGCAATGATTTGCAATATCTTAGCAAACGATATTGCCATTCCCATATAGAAACAAATAGCGCATTCACCACTAATGAAGATCCTCTCTATAGACAATTTATTAAGTTATTTAAAACTTTCTTGCCATACCAGAAAAACTTTACTAATTTTATTATAGCCAAAATGCCTGAGAAATATTTTAATAATCCTCTTTAGACAACCACAATCTGGTGGTTGTAACAAGTTTAATTAATGTTATGAGAATCAAGGAAATTTATCTTTTTCACCCATTCTTTCTCTTCACCCTCATTCTTTCCATTTTCCCAAGTTTTTTTTTGGTTTATTTCATCCACAACCACAGCCTCGAGTGAATATTTATAATGAATTGGATATTTTAGTCTTGAGGAAGGAGCAGAAAAGTTGCACAAGTTCCTTTCATTCATGCTCCTAAGACCATTTCACTTTTCAAAGAGATGACATGATAGCTGAGTCGACTTCTAGTATCTATCTTCAAAAGTATGTATACATGCTTGAAACCTCAAATGAGTTGACTTCCAAAGAGCTTTCAACAGTAATCCCGAATGTTCAATAGTACGTGAATTTTGTGTGCTAATTAAAAGGGAAAATTCAATAGTTGTAGCAAAAAGACGTCTAACACTTTTTACTAACTTTAAATTGAGTTGATTTTTTTTTAATTAAACTCATTTTCATTTACTGAGTTAAATTCTACAATCTCAAAATCGAGAGAAATATAATTATCTCTTCTTTGTTGTAAACTTAATAATGTTGAATATTGGATGAAAAGATTTCAAGTAAGAGGGAACAAACGGAACGTCGTTGTACACCACTTTTAACACTTCTTTGACATTTCTTTAATTAACGTCAAAACTTCTAAATCTGTACAGTCCTTCCAATCGTATTTCCTTCCTCTTGACTTCAAACAGGATGTGATCCAAACGATATGAGATATCGATTCCTTCAGGACTAAAAGTTTTATGAAAAATGGTATCACTATGTTACAGATTTAACCGATTTAATCTTTTTAATTAATTTAATTTTATTATTATTTTTATTATTATTATTATTTTATCGTTCCGGCACACCTTTTCGATCAGTAAAATTTCATAAAATCAAAATTTATATCCCTTTCTTTCTAACAAGTTTTGCATAAGTCTATCCTACTCTCTGGCACTTCAAATTCGTTAGAGCTAAATTAAATTTGTGATGATGTTTAAAAAAACAAAGAAGAGTGCGAAAGAGTGAGATAGACATATGCAATGGTTTTGAGATAAAAGAGGATGCGAACCTCGACTTCATGAAATTTTCCTGATCTAAAAGGTATGCCAGAGCCATTAAGGACGAGAAGGTCAAAAATTGGGGCTCAGAAAAAATCACTTTTTCTAACTTTCTAGAGCAAAACATAACTTTAGATGGCCGTAGGAAAAAAATCATTTTGGGTCACCGGTGACCCAATCGTCCTTAAAGGGTTAACCGAGACCATTTGGCCAAATGGTTGAAAATAAGTATTTTGATTCTATGGCATTCTGCTCATAAATCAGCCGTTTGTATCGTTTTAGTTGGTTAAGTTTCGTAAATTTCTTAAAGATTTTCTAGGCAATATACGAAAATGACCTTGAATCATTCCCAATAATGTTTTCTTCAAGGACAGACTTTAGAGAATATTTCTCAATCGTTGGTGATATTTTGGGTACGTTGAAAACGGTTTTTGTATCCTTGGCAAGTCTGACCTGGTTACGAATAGAATATCAAGCAACTTGCTTTACCAAAAACAAAAGTTAGGACATTAATTGTTTTACCCTCTATGGACTTAGTTTTTGCTCAAATAATTGAGGCTATTTAATACACTTAGGATCGTTGCATGTGGCTTTAGCCCTTTGAATTCATTTTCAATTTAATATATTTGAGTCTTTGCAATTGTGTGTATTCCAATAAGTCCATATCCGTCTTAACAGCACTTCTAGCCTCCAGAACAAATAAATGTTAAATATCTTTAATTATTGCCTATTCTATTAATTTCTCAACTGAAATTTTCAACTGTTCGTCTCTATCGGGGTCGCGGCCCTAGAACACCCAGATTAGCAGTCCTCGCGGTTGATTCTAAGGCGCTCAGAAACAAGATCCTGAATTTGATGAAATTTGATTCAACTACATTGTCTTAGGTCTACCCCGAGGCCGAAGTTCCTCCACAATAATGGCTTGTATAGTTTCTTTGCGAAATATTTCAACATTAATTAGCTGATTAATTAGCTGACGGTCGAAATTTTCATCTTTTAACACGAAAGTAGCTCTTCGACTTTTAGCTTTTCACGAACGCGTATGTTCCTCACTCGAACTCAATGAATGATTCCCTTAACCGCTCGAGGGTACTCAATCTCGGCAGCTTGTACTCGCGATCTAATACTTTCAGTCATCACCCAAATCTCATTACCATAGGTGTGAATAGGAATGATCACAGTTATGAAACCGATAATTTAGCCGATCGACCAAGCTCGGTCGTCCTCACCTTGTTTCTGCCAGGCTCCCTCATTACTGCAGAAGCCTACAGTCTAACGACAAATCTGCATCCATCCTACTACCACTCGCCAAAAAGAACCGGAGATCCGAACTTTACTCAGATGGTGCTACGTGCCTTTAAAGAACTTTTCGCACAACCCCTCCCCACTCACTGAAATTCAAAGTGGCTACCCTCTAGCATTCCAACACGCTCAGCAGTTTAAGGACCTCGTCCACTACCTATTTGCGAGAACGTCTTCTCGAACGCACTCCCTCCGGTTTCGCATTAAGTATTTTTTCGAGTATTCGGTTGTCGGGCATTCGGTACACATGACCGAGCTAGCTCAGCTTCATCCCGTTGAAACATTTCGGACAGCTTTAAAAGTCCTTTGAAGGATTCGTTTCTCAAAGGTCAGTAGCATATTTTCATTGACATGTGTCAGTACTATTACTTCCATTCCATTGCGTAAACCTATTTCCAATAAATTGTATACGTTTGCAAAAATCCTGGTTGTTATAAACGTTATTAGTTAAATCCGTTCCTGGGCTGCTTGTAAGCCGTTGCGATGTCTTTGTCTTCCGGGTTTTTGTCATTGTACCTATGAGTTGGACAGTCGATAGAGTCAGTGCGGTCAAGAATGGCAGAGAAGAGAGACGTGTGGACTTGGGTCTCTCGGGGGAGTTTGTCAATTCCTCCACCCTAAGAATCCGACCGATAGTTTATAGGTAGGGAAGACTGGGCCAAAAAGTCACAAATCGAAAACTTCAAAATTCAATATCTTCCAAGATAAAAAAGATAGCAGCTCAAAATTTTTTCTATAGATAGCCTTCACAGACCTTCTTCAAAGTCGTTAGTTTCTTAGAATTCGAACAAGGGATTTAGAAAATAAAAAAATATCGAAATATTTAGCCCTATTTTTGAAATATTTTCCTTGCAGAAGATAACAATTATTACCTACTTATTTTCCAAAATTTATGCACTGGTAAGTATTTCCTAAATGATTTGAATTCTTTGAATACGAAACCACTATCTATTTTAGAATTTCACAAAGATTCTTTTCTCCAGAAATGCTTTTGACCACTTGGGGTAAACAGTAACAAAAGGTATGGAGCAAAAAGTAACAAAGACCAAAGAAATTTCTGATATCTCACGGCGAGAAGAAACATCATTTTCGCATCACGCCGCTATTTTTTCATTGGTCAAACGATTAGCAGTCTCTTGTGTTTTTTTTCTCAAATAGCTTGAAAAGCGCCTTTCTCGTTCAGATAGAGAAAACTGTGTTTTAAAAAGGTGTTGAGGAATAAATTTCCTATGAAAATATGTCACCTAGCTATTTTTTTTAAATTTACGGAAGCTCGTATAATCCTATCATCATAGGATTAGTATCACTCCTAGGAGAATTTTTCAATTTGAAATTTGTCTTCTACAAGGTCGTTTTTCTCAACTTACTTCTTGGTTAGTCTATTATCTTGGATATTGTCTTGTATTGTGTTGTCTATTGTAAAGCAGTAAATTTCCTATAAAACTGCACTAACTAGAAATTTCTGGGGCGCTAGGGTAGCTTGTAAAAACATAAAATATCCGTTTTGTTACTTTTTGCCCCAGTCTCCCCTAATGATGACTTTAACTCTTATGTGTTGTATGTCTGATCTTTGAAAAGCTCGAGACGTTCTTTGCTCTCAAAATTCCACTGATCGATAGTGACATTTTGGCGGACGCTTGGTGTTAATTTGCTGGTTACCATGCATTTCGTTTTCTTTTCATTGATTGCTCTTGAGTCGGATATTTCTGGCTGCTGTTGCCACATCGACAAACATCTCCGTAACTGCATGTTGTGAACAGCCCATGATGCTGATATCATTATCATAGGTGAATATCTGCAGCGACTTGTACTAGATGCAAGATCTTGCAACACATCCAGCGACTCTCATGGAATATTCAAGGTCAATGAACTTAGTCCATGATAAAGATGCTTAAACGGTGGAAATACTCATAATTTTAAATCATTATTTTAAGTCCTCGAAGGATTTACTATAAGATACTATTGCACAGATTTTTATTATATTTAAGATAAAAGGAATAATATTTTATGTCAGAAAATGGTCAAAGATATTGACTTATAATTTTCTTGAGAACCAATCGAAGTTTGATGCATAATTCAGCAAAAGTTTTCATGGAATCTTCTAAAAGTTGATTATACTTCCTTTAGAAACACAAAGGTTAACCTTTAAAGATTTATTGATTTATTATTCACAGTGACGAATTTGGGTAATAAAACTTCCCTAAGTCATATTCCTGCAGAAAACAAAGTTTTATTACTATTGATAATTCCATTATATATTGTAATGTTTATTCATGAATTTAATCAAATCAAAATACGGGTCAATGTTCTAAAATCCTTCTCGATGTCAAGAAACCATATAGTAATAATGCAGATTCAAAGAATTATCGTCAAACAACTAATAAAACGAATCTCCGCTAAAAGGAAAATTTTCGTGGTGTTCTCTATCACATTGAAAAATTCTATTTTTATTATCTAAATAATTTGATATTATTGAGGTTTCAGCAATAATGGAATTGCGAGCTCTGAATTTTAATCAATATGCAAATATTGAAGAATTTTATGGGTTTCTCTCGTCCGTCGGATACAGAGAAGTCATTATGAAAAATTGTTCAATAATGTACAATATTGATAGCAAAAGTCAACAATGGAGACTCTGGTAATACTTTTAAATGAAATTACCATTTGGTATTCAGAAAAAAGGCAACACCCACATATCCATAGTTAAATGGGAGTGTAATATTTGATAGAAAAAAAAAAGGATTTTAGTGCATAAAATTCCACCAGATTTGTGTGGGGAAATACTACAAAATATATATAAAAAAAAGTTCTGCATGTCACACCCGCGCAGCGTGTGTGTTTTCATAATAAATTTAATAGAAATGGGATCGAAGGGGGTGGAATTCGAATTTTGTATGATGCAAAAGTGTTCTCTTTTTTTTACGATGGACTTTGGAGAATGAATAAAATATTGGATGACTTTTGCGCCTCGTGTCTCCATCAATTCAAACAATGATAAGCATG
Source organism: Phlebotomus papatasi (assembly GCF_024763615.1). Classification (NCBI taxonomy): domain Eukaryota; kingdom Metazoa; phylum Arthropoda; class Insecta; order Diptera; family Psychodidae; genus Phlebotomus; species Phlebotomus papatasi. The sequence goes on from NC_077222.1 coordinate 22,561,355, forward strand.
TTTCGGGTATGAAACGCAGCTGGACTGTCAATTTTCGGCCCCAAAAACTCCTACAACCAGCCTATATTCCGATAGAATATTGTCTGTTCAGTGACTAGTTCAGATACAATTTGAATTGCCCTTCGGGATCAATCACAAATGCACTGAATTCGGAATAAATAAAAGGCAGGAAAAGAGTATTGTACTAATATTTTCCGTAGTTTGGCTTACGGCTACAAAATCGTAAATTATACAGTGTCAATATTTTAGTCTTTTTGGTAAAACAAATTAATGGATTGGTTATTGCGTGACACCATTTTTATTACAATATGTGACAAGAACACGAAAATGGATTTGATGTCTGAAATTTTTCAATTATATTTTTTTAATATTAAGAATTATCCTTTTTTAACAAGTTACATAAAAGTTTCGAAGGCTTATTTTTCTCTCGTTTTTTTTATTTTAATATTATATACATATACCAATATGGTAAATGGTTTTTCATTTAAAAGTCTTCATTTAAAACATTGACTAAGATACAAATGGACTTAAGCTGTAGAGGATTAAGTAAAGGTAAATGAAGCAAAAGACCACTAATTGAAGATCCTAAGCCCTCAATATATGATGGTCTATTTGGCCTGAGCCCTAGCCCTTATTTTTTTTTAATCTTGGTTTTTGTCAAAGGGGGACTAATATAATTATCCCACAATGTTGAATTTTGATAAGATTTATTCCCAAAATTTTACGAAAGATTCAAAAATTTTTAATAAAAAGATATACCTTAAATCCTTCACCTCTTTAGAAACTGTGGGAACTTTCGAAGGAAACAATTTTTTGAACTCTAGTGGGACCTCGACAGAGTCAACAAATTATTTCCAGACCTGTTGACTCTATTGGATTTGTTCACTGTATTAGAGTTCGAAAAAAAAAATAAAATGTGATATTTTGATAGAAAGGGATATTATTTTATGTTTGTACTGGATTATTGATAAATTCGAAACGATAGTCGAATATGATTTAATTAATCCATAAATTCTATATGCTCTAGCCCAAAAAAGTCGTTTGTGTGGGCAAAGTTGGAGATTAAGGAATGATTTTACGGAATGTTTTTATTATTAGTAAATATCTTAAGTATAAATAACTCTCCATGTGGCAATATAAAGAATAATTTTTAAAAGCGTTTTTTCAAGGTCAAAGCTTCAAAAGGCTCCCGAGAGCGTATTTCTCAACCGAATAGTATCATATTTAGGCTCGTTGGAAAGGTTTTGGAATTTCTAATAAGCTTGAATGAATTCCAATCAGTTCCGAACCGGTAATGAACTGGTTTATAACCGATAACTAATTTATATTTGCGTAACCCTTCCAATTTCTGATAAGTTTCAAGAGATTAAAAATAAAGTCTACCCACGATGTTAAGATAAAGAAATGATGTCTTAAAGATTTTTTTCCACTTCTTTTTTAGAAGAGCTCCGGTAGATGTTTAATTATTGTAAGTTTTAATGCAATTAACGTTATTAACTATAATTTATTTTAAATTTTTATTTTATAAAAAAAAGAGATTGATAGTTTTTTTCATTATGCCATAATTATGATTCTAAGCTTCACAAAAAGAGCTATAAAACCAATTTTTCTCATTTTCTTTTTGTTCTGTAATTGTTAAATGGTTAGAGATATCGACTTGGAGCCTTCAGATGACCCCTTAATAAGTCAACCTGAGAATTGTTAATACGATCCTCATTTCCTCCCTACCCCTCTTCTTACAATAATACGTCATACGGTTTTTTCGGATGATAAAGGGGATGGGTGGGGTGGAAATGAAGGTCGTATTAATAATCTTCAAGTTAATTTATGTGGGTCGACCGAAGACTTCAAGTCAATATCTTTTACCATTCAGTACTTAAATCTTAAATATACAAAAGAAGGAAGTTCTAACCGTTGTTATGCTGACTAATTTTAAGTTTCCATTGCTTATATTTAATCCAAATTTTCTTTTGAGTTACTATAATCTTTTAAATTAAAAATGTAATTTAAAATAAATTTACAAGTTTTCTTTAGAAAGGTAATGATTGTAATGATCGTTTATCATGAACATTTTTTTTAAACAAGTTCTTTAAAAAGTTTGAATAAATTTGGAATAAATGTCTTCACTATGTTATACTCAAAAATTCTATCATCCTGAACGTTTTTCTTTTAATAAATCGAGTTAATATTTTCTTTTGTTTGTGCCATAATATTATTCACTTCCAAATTAATGATAGCTCAAAATTCTTTACATTGCGATCATAGGCTTGATCAAAAAATCTTAAAACAAAAGGAAAGAAAAAGAAAGGAAGAAAAGCAAAGAGAACTTTTAAGCGGTCAAAACACTTAATATCACAAAAAGAAAATTATTTTGTTGGAAATAATTACATGCAATATAAGAATTTTATCATTATATTACCATATGTACTTAAATATTTTCCTTGTGTTAAAAACGTTACATTGATACACCAAAACACTGATTTTAATTTCGATAAAATCATAATAAAATAATATAATTTTATGAGTTCAATAATAAAGGAAAAGTTGACTCTATCGGAGTCCGTAGGGTAAAAAAATAGCTGTTGACCCTATTGGAGATTGACTCTATCGGGGGTTGATTCTATCGAGGTCCCAGTGTATTTCAACTAGACAAAAAATTATTGTAGTGATTAATAATAAAGTAGAAGGACATTCAAACTTTCGACAATTTTTGCAAAAATTTACCTAAACGTGAAATATATTTATTGCTCGAACTTCATAGCGTATTATTAATCTCTTAATTTCTTAATTTCTAAAATTTCTATCTTCCAGCCCAGGGAGACAAGTTTTCTCAACATATCTCCACATTTGAGACGATTTCTGGAAAAAAGTAACGCTATTTAACTATCCGTCCATCTGGCTGTCATGAAACCTAGAGGCCAAGCGGTTAAGTCTAATGATTTGGGGCTTTCGAGGGACCCCTATAAGTTGACCCAAGAACCTTTGACGTGCCACTCATGTTTTCTAACCTCTCTTCCCTTTCACTCTAAAATAATATTTTTTTCCAAAACCAGGTGGACATTTTGCCCTTATACGAAAATATTGTAGAATAATTTTTAAAAAAGGTTTTTCAAGGTCAAAGCTTCAAAAGGTTCTCGAGAGCGTATTTCTCAACCGAATAGTATTATATTTACACTCGTTCGAAAGGTTTTGGAATTCCTGACAAGCTTGAACGAATTCCAATCAATTCTGAACCGGTAATGAACTGGTTCATAACCGATATCTAATTTATATTTGCGTAAACCCTTCCAATTTCTGATAAGTTTCAAGAGATTAAAAATGAAATCTAAATATTAGTATACGTTAAACTACATTCATTATTTATAGATCTATTCACAATATAACCTATTTAAAATAATTTTAAATAAAAAATCCTAAACAGAAATATGAAATGATTGATAAAATGTTCATTTCCGATTCACCTAACATTGCTTTATGGAATTTATGGTTTCATGGGAAATATTTCACTTTTTTCAACCCTTATACATAAATTCACCTACTCGACAATTTTCTATCATAAATTGTTCGGATGAATAAATTTGAAGCACAGAATAGTAGCAAAATATATGCGATATTCATGTTAAATTTTGCTTAAAAAAGGCATAAAAAAGAATTTAGACTAAAATTTCTACCAGACATAGAAGTTATTTTTGTGCTTTGTTATTATTTTCTGCTTTTTGGCGAACAAAGTGCGTCCTAGAGTGAATTTAGAGCTGCGACCACGCCTAAAACCGACAAAATAAACCATAAGTCCAATATTTAATGGTCCATTTTTCATTGACAACTATTGTAATCCACACCCATCTTCCGAAGTGCTATAAAATTGATGATTTTATTGTTGGCATCGCTTCTCAAGGAGAATTATTATGTTTACTAAAGACTTTAAGTATTGAGTCCAATTGAATTTCCTTCCGCTTGCGATGAATATGAATTGGTAGCATATTCCTGTAATTGCTCACGTTTCCTATCACAATAGAATTCTCGGTAGAGTGTTCAATAACACCCACAATCCTCCACCTCTTTGACACCCAATTGCAAACTACCAAGTATCTGGTCTCTCAGACACCACAAGGAATTGTACAGCACAGAATAAAATGAAAAAGAAAAGAATAAGGAAAGTATGTTAGAATAGTTTTCCCTATAAATAAAAATTGTTCAACATGCTGTAATTCCCCTTCAATCCTATTCCGATCGAATAGAAAAAGGACATTGGAAGAGACTGAAGAAGGTTGATATTATATCCAATTCGATTTGTGATTTATTGTAGGCCATTAACCTATTCATAAATATGTGAAAACACGGAAATTAATTCATAGCAATAAAATTTCCTCTTGACATATCCAAGTACTTTTTTTTTATCTAAATTGGAAATGTTTTTTTATGAATAAAAACCATGACAATAAACCAAACAGTTCAATTAAGGAGCACAATCGTATTAATATAACCTTTGGTTGATGTTTTGTTAGGCGAAGTCTGGATTTCAACCACCGAAGGTATGAGTATTGGGTGATTGCTGAAGTGATCACTCGATTGATAATCATCTGCTTATTTAAAGTTTATTTTTCAGGCGGATCTCAAACGTCAAACTATATACCTCGAGTATATCTAGACAAAGTTTTTACATAAATTAGCATAAAGCTTACTTTTCCTCTCCACTTTCCTAGAGTGGAAAGTGTCTCGGATGATTAAGAGGAAATGGTGTGTTGTATCAGATAAATTGGTTCCATGGCTAAATTACTGATTTTAATCAAGTTAAACAGACGTGATTCATGTATTCTCTTAAACTACCCAAACGATCATCGTAATTAACATAGGTATCGGTGACAAAGTTGGTCAGAGCATGAGCCTCCATAGCTCAGTGGTTAGAGCATTCGCCTAGACAGCGAATAGTTCCCGGTTCAAGCCCTGAAGAACTCATAATTCCACCTTATCCTAGAAGCATCGGGGCGGCAAAGCGTCCCAGGCTTTGCGAAGTGCTCGAATTCGTGACTTAGTTGTTATGACTTTAAAGTAACATTTGCAATATTTACCGTCTAGGCATTCACAACCGATTTCGACCCAAAATAGCTTGAGAGTTATGAAATTGATTTTAAGATAAAAATCAGTTAGATTAGTATCAAATAAACATCAAAATAAGTTTGTCCAGGTAGTGATCATTGATGTTTGTTCGGTTTCAAACGGTGTTTGCTCACCTCTGCTCTAAAACATATCCAAAAATATAAAAAAATTTATAATATAGTAGGACTGTTGAGCCTAGTGAAGTTAGGGGGAGAAAGTACGCTTTGATGAAGATTCTTCTAAGCCAACGATACCCATCACTGTTCAGCTGGGGTTGTAACTTTGAGGGGTGCTATAACTGTGGCTAACTTCAAGTTACGATATCGCTATTGTTCCGTTAGATGGGATTGTGAGTACTCGACGAGTTATTCCGAAGGCACAATCGAATCTGCTTCTCAGTCGGTCTTCACCAGTGAAGCGAAAAGGACGCTAGATTCGTGGCTGTCTTTAAATGGGATATGGGACTCAAGTCCGGTAGCCTAGCAATGAAGGATGCTCCAGCATGTTCTGATATGAGTCCTGTAGCAATCTTGCTACAATAACGCGTTTTTGAACAATCCTAATGTTAATGGTACTAGGGTTGACTTATGGAGGGTCTCCCAAAGATTCCAAATCGTTATCTTAATTTAGGCTCTAGACGTGCTACCGGCCGAACGAGCAAACAGTGTGACGTCAAAAAATTCGAAGCTTCAGATTTCTAAAATTCTACCATAATACTTCCTCTTAGAGGGGTAAAGAGTCGATATTATACCGTAGATGCGGGTGACTTTGTCCTTTGTAGGTGATTATGTCCACTCCTTTTCTTGAAGTGTTCTTTAATTCTAGCACATAAGCATGGTATCTGCCGATCCCAGGGGGTGACATTAGTTCTGAAAAATGCGACCAGTTTTAGTGTAAATTTTTGCCTGTTTTCGTACACATTTCACGAGATATCTCCGAAACTACGAAGGTTGCCAATTTGGGATTTTTGGTTGCCCATTCCATATTAAATTAGCGTTTATTCTGTATTTGTATTTTTTGTTAATTCATTCCACAATGATAGAAAACACCGAAAAAACTCCAAAGTTTTTTCGGCATGCTGGAAACATATGGGAAACATAGGAAACGTCTTATCCCTGGCCGATTCGATCTACCTTGTTTGATCGGTGAGGACTATTCTTACACATTGTATTAAACAAAATTTTACAAACAGTAGGGGGACAAGATCATCCGCATCTACGGTACATAAAATATACCTGTGAAGGAGTTTTCCACCGTTTTCACTCCGGAGGTTGGTCATCATCGCCAAGACGGCGGTGGCCGTATAAACTCAAAACATATAATTACTTGAAAACGACTCGAGTGTATCCACAATAAATAAATAAATAAATAAATAAATAAATAAATATAACCTAAAATCGAGGGATTATATAATACTACTCGCTCTCTGTTAGGTTCGTGCAGTAAAAGTACATAGGGGAGACTGGGGCACATGTAACCATTTTCGATAGATGCGTATTTGAGGCGATTTTCCAAGCACACGGTTATTTTTTGGAAAATTTTTCTTAGCTCATGTTTTACCCTTGGGTATAGGCAATTCGTCGAGGGTAATGCGGATGCTGGAAAACAATTGAGTTTTCCATAAAAATAAAATTTGTGTCACTGTGCATTTTTCTCTTTTCACAAAATACCTGGGGTAGAAGTAATCACTTTCTGGGGAGGATGTAAACACCCTTTTTTCCACCCTTCAAATTAACTTTGCACCACTTTCAATTATTTTAATTACTTCAGAGATATATAAAGACTGTATATTTTCAAAAAATCACTACACTTTTAACAAAGAATAATTAAAATAGCAAAAAAACTAAAAGCATGCAAATCAAAGACATTTTTCAATGGATTTTCCCTATATTTTGACATCATGTGACTTTTTATTGAACACAGAGCCACCAATTTTTTCGTAGTCAATTAACTAGAAATTTCGCATGAAAACAAAAAAAAATTGCCATTTATTCTACACTCACGACATCTATAATTACAGGAAAATTGCCTGTTTACATCTACCCCAAATGCTGTTTTCTATCCAATTATTAATTCTTTTGAAATAATGAGAATCTCAATTTCTCTAGCAAATGCATTAATATAATCCTAAAAGATGTAGGAAAGAACTGGTATTGCTACATTTCGATTATTTTACACAGTTCTCAATTTCTAGATGGAAATCCAAATGACCAAAATAATCGAAATATTAACATTTCCGAGAAAAATGATTTTTATTTTTAAAGTACTAGGATTTTATTGACCAATTCATCTGTGTGCATGCATCCCCATGGTATCTATGAATGCTTATGGGTTTTATCCTCTGGAGTCTTAAAATTAATGAAAAAATCACAGTGTTTACAACTACCCCTGTTTACTACTGCCCCAGTTCCCCCTATATCCTTTATTTCTTTTTTTCTAATATAATTTGTTTAATATTTCTGTGTAACCTAACATTTCAATTCTTATTCTAACAGTTTCCAGCCTAAGTAGGGACTAGATTTATAATATTTTTTTCATATCTATTTTATTTGAATGTATATCCAAATTTGGATTATAAAGTTTCAATATAAACATAAAATAAACGTAAAATAAACATTTCCGGAATGGTATTTTAATTTTTTCGGATTTCTATCATTGAACCATTCCAATGGAATCATTCTATATGCATATAGTCTGTACCCTAAAGCGATCCTCAGACTAGAGGTTTAGTCCAGTTTCCGAAGGTCTTAGAATCCTAAATGGCAACCAATTTTATTTCTTTTTCAGAATTTAATAGGTTATTTGTCCTTAATAATCCAATCTTAAGTTAAATTGTCCAAAATACCTTGACTGATAAGAAATTATAAAAGTTTAGCCATATGGCAAAGCCTTAGATCTGAAGACTACCTATATAAGTCACTTGAAATTTTGTTGCTTTTCCTAAAAATTATCCTTCGTTTTGGACATGGCTGCGAATAAAAGGAAATAAGCTAGAAATGGTCCTATGGTCTTTATGGGTTCAACAAGATTTTTTACGACAATCCATAATAAAAATTATTAATTCAACATTTTATTACAATTTTATTTACCCTCACAACTGCACTGTGGTACATTTCAATTTGAGATCACGGAAATTTGGCTAAGAATAAATTGTGGAAAAGCCAAAATCGCCCACATTTTATGTGGGAATTGTCATAGAAAATAAATATCAATAAGTTTGTATTATATATCCTCAATAGGAGTGAAATGTTGTGTAAGAAGTTGGATATAAAATAAAAGAAAGCCGATAATAAATAAATAACACCCGAAACATTTTCCGTCATGGTGTCAAGTTATGTCGAGATTTGTATCTTTCTTTTTTTTATTAACTTTTCTCATTTTGGGCCTATTAACCTATTATATGTACCTTGGGGAAGTGGAAGACCGAAAAGGGATGGTGCTGGAGAATTTATTTGGTAAACCTTTTTCCCGCCCCAAAACTCACACAGACCTCCATGGGAAAGTGCCCCATTATTCCTCGATGGTGGACATTTTCCGCGTCGTATATAAAATTGCTTTTTGTGGCAATTGTCTGGTCCTTTTTTTGTTGTTGCTTCTATGTTTTGTAGATGGTAGAAAAAAAAACTACCAACAAACATAAAACATCGTTCCCATTAATTCTTCTATTGCGTCCTTCCACGAGGAGATTTCTGTTTGCCCAGACAAGAGAGAAGAGATTTCTTTGGTGGAGGAATTGTTGAAATCACAGACAATATCAAAACATGAGTCAACTAAAGATACTTGTTTTTCCTCCAAAGAAGTTTGCATTTTGCAGAAACAAGGTACACAGTTGTACCCATCCACAAACTTCCATCCCCTTCTCATTGCTATGTTAAGAGGATTTTCCATCATGATGCAGAAGTTGATGCTGCAAGACATTTGGTTTATGCTTGCAGAAGAAAAGATCGTTCTGCCTGCAAGAGACTGAATTGCACCAATTCTCATTAGGTTGGAGTTTTTGCACAAGTTTTCATCTTTGTACACTTACTGAAATGTCTAGTAATTGAATTTGACTCACTTGCAAAATGCTCAATGAGTGAATTTTCACCTCTAAGAAAATGTTACCTGTTTATTTGCATTTTGCACCAGGTGTCAAGAAGTAAGAAATTGCGGAGTGATGCTGTTAGCACATTCAGCAAAAGCAAGATGAAAAAAGAAACATGGTTTATTTCTGCATTTGGCACACTTCTGAATGGTTCTTGATATGCCAGAGAAGTTGGTGTTGATTTTATAGTACAAGAATTTGCACCAGAGATAAATTCAAATGCTTTTACGTATATACTTGGCGGAAAATTAACTTGAAAGTGCTAGTTGTCTTTTTCTTATGTAAATAAAACTGGAAATGAATGGAAAGTTATAATGTTATATTTCAATATTTTATTCGGAATTACACTGCTTCGGGTTCTTTAATACTTGCTTTAGTTCACTGCAAATTTTATCAAAGTCACTTTAATCTCCTTACCCCATAGCAAAAGAAAGCGGAATAGGAATAACAAGCGAAAAATTCCTTGGAATTTTCCACTATTTTTCCTTAAAAAATTCCATAGGAATTTTCCATAATAGTTCCAAGGAAAATTTAATGGATTTATGCTGGATTTTTTCTATAGAATACATCCATGGAAATGCTCGTGGAATTTATGTGGATTTTTCCACCAAAATAAAATGGAGAAAAAATGAAGCTGTCACATGCACCTCATGATTTTACTTCCGAATTTTATAGAAACGGCAAAGATTACGAGGATTATAATATGTTTTTATAAACCAGCAATAACGAATTGACACTTTGAGCAATAAAAAAATATTTTATTAAAACAAAAATTTTTTCCTAAAATAAATTAACATAAAAACAGCATTATTTTAGGTTGGCGACCTATTTAATGTAATCACTTCACTATTATGTACACGAAACGCAGCATCGCATAATTAATTATATTATAATTGCCACATGAATCACTAGAAACGTTTGCGGAAGGTTTGGAAACAAAATTCTAAAAGTTGTCGCAACACCATTTTATTTGTTTGACATTTCAGAAAACTAGTGGAAAAATCCATATAAAACACTATGGAAAGATAGTGGAAATTTCCATATGTTTTTTCCAGCTTATCCCGCGGACGTTTCACGTGTGAGTTTCCATATAAATCTTCCGCGGAATACCGCGGAATTTAACGCTGGAATTCCAGCATGTCGTACTAGTAAATTCCATGGAGCACTATGATTTCCATGGAATTTCCGGCTTTAAATTCCATAGGAAAACTTAGTGGAATTTTAGCGTCAAATTCCAGCGAATTTAGCGATTTGGACGCAAGTTTGCCATTGGAATTTTTGCGGAATTTTGCTATGGGGTAGTAAGTACCGCCTACAGGTAACTTTTGGCCCTGCCCTCTGTAGTTCCTGTAACCAAATTGAAATTTCTGAATACTAGAGCCGAGAGGTGGGGCTACACTTATATACGATTTTTTGCATATTTCTAAAGAACACATTGTCGTAACGGCCTTAACGTAATATGTTGTAGCTCTACAAAAAAATTATTAATCTAAATATACTGATTGTAAGACCCAGTTTCTTTTAGAAATATGCACCACAGCTCAACGTATCTCCAGTTTCCTCTAGTTGAGATTTTCAAGTTTACTGCTTCAAATACAGAATTGAATTTTGAACTAAAAAATAATTACCGGTTTAAAATCGCTTCATTACTTAATTAATATCAGTTTAGATTTTAGACTATCATAAATTGGGGATCAGGAATCTTCGTTTTTTCCATTTTGCTTTTTACACTTTTGTTTTTCCCAGTTTGTCTTTGGAATCTTTGTCTTCGGCAATTTTTATTTTTTTGGAAACTTTGTCTTTGGAAATCTTGTCTTTTAACATTTTGCAAAATTACCGGAAATTTTGTCTGTGACACATTTTGCACAAGTATGTTTTATAACTTTCCAAAAATTTCCCTTTTCTCAGAAAATTTCCCTTTGCCCCAAAGGACGAAACTAAAAACTTCCCAAAACACAGAAAATTTCCCTTTGTCCCAAAGAACGAAACTAAAAATTTTCCAAAACTAAAATTAAAAATTTCCCAAAACACAGAAAATTTCCCTTTGCCCCAAAGAACGAAACTAAAAATTTCCTAAAACGCAGAAAAGTTCCCTTTGCCCCAAATGACGAAACTAAAAACATTCCCAAAACACAGAAAATTTCCCTTTGACCCGACAGGCGATACTGATAACTTCCCAAAACACGGAAAATTTCCCTTGAAAGAGGGTTCGAAGGCCTTTTCAATGAATCCAAAACTCTTCGAATTGGATGACAAATACGCTTTCTAGAACTGTTTAAGTCTTCAATTTGAAAATAAAAAAAATATCGTTAATACCGGTGTTAGTGAATGAACTAATTCCAGGTCAACTTTTCGTTAAGGCAGGACAAAGAGAAAACTGATTGATGTCACACACTCGTTATTTGTGGAATGGTAGAATTAACAAGACAGAAGTCTGCCTCGCAAATCGTCCTTTGACATCGATTTTGGGTACATATCTGTCTATTATCAGTTTACTACTACTATAAATCAGAAAGCTATTCCTAAATTTAAAAAAAAATGATTGAAGTCCGTATTTTAGAGATTTTTGACATCAATAACAAGCTTTTACAAATTATTAAAAATGAAATATGTGGAAAAGATATATCGATTACCGATTCATAACCGATTGGGAATGATGCAAATGGCTAGGAAATTTCATAACCTACCCAAATTTGACTAAATAGATTGTTAAAAAAAGCCCGAAAAAGCTCTTCTGAATGATTGAACTTTCACGATCCACAAAAAGCCTAATTGCAGGAGCTTTTAAAATTAACTAAAAAGTAAGGTTTTAGAGCGGTGGAAGCAAGTAAAGGGAAAGTAGAAAAAATGTCTGCAGATAGTCCATTTAGTGAGGGAAAGTTGAAATATTTTATCCTTTGAGCTTTAGATGGGTTACATTACCTTAATTCTAGGACTTCAGGATTCATCGATCCGATCTATTATGTCCGGTCAGTAAAAACTATTTTTCAGTGCTCGAATTAAAGATAAGCCTCCGAAAAACAGGGGTACAAAGTCACCTACGGAGTCCAAAGCCCCCTGTATCTTCAATAATCTCATTTCGTGTTTATGCAGTAAAATAAAAGAGTAAATTTTGTATATCGCCTAATTTGGACCCTAGGAATTCATTGGTAATAGTGGTAATAGTCCTAATAGTCCTAGATTTCAGAGATTTTTTGGTCACCTTACGTGACAAGGTCAAAAATATGTTTTTCGTATGAAGACGCTAAATGGCGAGAGACAGCAGCTTGGAATATTACCCCTGTCCCAAACCTCCCCGGTCTCCCCTAGTAGCGCAAGAACTAGTTTAACTTCAACTAAGGATATGCCTTTTCAAATTATTATTAAATAGTTATTACAACTAAATTACATATAAATAAATGATTTAGTTCTTACACTAAACAGGATTTTTCTGAAAGGTGTATTTTATATTTGCCGCTACCATATTCTCTTTGTCTAACAAATATTTTCTTTCCAATCATTTGCCAATAGTAAAGAGTACCAAACTTTTCTAAGAGTGTAGTTGTTGTAATATTAATTTCAAATCTCAGGATTAGCCATAAGGCTCAACTTCTCTAATTTCTAATCATTCAAAAAAAAAAGGAAAAAATGGAGAAATTTGATTTATGATTGAATTATTAAAGGCAAATGACCTGTAAAGGCCTAGTTACTTAAGTGGGCCGAACCCCTAGTCTGAAAACGGTCTAATGTGTGGATCTACACATAGTATTACATAATTTATATAAATAGCTCTAATTCGTTAATTAAATTTAACTTTAATACTTTAAAATAATTAATGAAATTGTTTCTTACTTCAAGTATTTAATAGCAGTTCTTTTAACAGAATGCATCTCTGAATTTTCTCGAAATTGTCACTGCACAATATATAACTTATTGTCCTTACTTCAATTGTAAGTGAAGCATTTCCGTGCTGAAAGTTCATTTGTGTTTCGGTTGAAACAAACAAATAAAACTTGAATACAAACAACCCAATTGCTAATTTGTCCGTTGTGGCAAGACGCTTAAGATGTAGCTGAGAAGAATTAGTATATTGGATGGGAAACGTCCCCGTAGGAGACGGTCTCTGTCTTAATCCAGTTACTTGATGCTTGAAAAAGGAAACTTTTGTCATCCTTTGGGAATTTAGTCACGTCCCGAACGTAATGGCTTGTGGTGTTGAATTTGAATTTACTTCAGTTGGCAAAGCCACAATACTACGACAGAAATGTGCACACCTTGAGTCTTTTATACCATTCGTAAATGGCCAAATCGTGGGACTATCATGGGTGATCCTTATATAAATGTTTCATCAAGTTAACAAGTCATTATTCTTTGCCTGATCCACACATCTACTCAACTTGTCTTCTTACCTTCATCCAGGTGTATTTATTCTGTTGATGAATTTGAATTTCCGCATGGTGGGATATCAAATGCTTCACCAAAGTAAAATTGAGTCTTATCCCGATGGATGAATAGGGTTATATTCCTATTTGGGGTTTAGCTGTCTAAGATGCTTATTGACATGTTTCCCTTTTGATTGACACAACTTCATAGTGCTTTGGACATGTCCCCAAAATTCTTGACATCTACCCTCACCCTGGCCTCAATCAAATACAACTTCTACCTCCTTCTACATTTCTCATCTACCAATTTTGCAATTCAAACACTTCCAAATGACACAGAGCTGAAGACCTCTGAGTTTGAGGAACCCAAAGAGTAAATTCACATCTGCAGATTAATGAGAGAAAGAAAGTGCGACGACAACTTTACTTCACTTCACATCACTCATAATTAGATATAATCAAATGTAAAGTTTAATCCTGGATGGGCCATCATGTCATATGCAGGAACTTGTTGTCTTCCTTCTTCCTCTCTCAATCTGCACAGCTGGAAGTTGTTAACATAGTCTGCACAGTATATAAAATAAAGTGTTAAGTGATTAATAGATGTGGCAAATTTTAGAAAATTTAATTAAATTTGTGAATAATATCCAATTTTGTTTTCGAGTGACAAGAAGAATGTTCAATGCATCATTATGTAAAATCTATTGGTGCAGAGTCCTTCTCAGCCGCCTAACTTTTCCAATTAATGAACTGCTGAAGTTTTGTGAAAATTTAATTTTAAACATTGTTCCGATAGATTCACATTGCAACTGGTAATACGTGTCAATTTGATTTTGAATTGAATTTTGTGGACAAAGAAATCCGACTTTCACAACAATTTTGGAAGACTATGTTTTCGCATGGATCAGCAATTGTCGTAACTTCGCGAGGTCTCAGTTGGATGTTGCATATTGAGGACGTAGAATGTTTTTTTCTCAGGCCAGTAGGGGAAAGTACTCTCCCTTCGAACGTTCATGCCTTCGAATAATGTGAATTTTCTTTTATTTTTCCTAAGAGACTTACACATTTCTATTAAATATTAGGTGGCTTTATCATCAATTGTTGATAATTCCGTAATAATTTAGTGTAAATCTCTTACGAAAAGCATAAGAATTTTACATTATTCGAAGGCATAACCGTTCGAAGGGAGAGAACTTTCCCCTACGCGAAATAAGCTCAAAAAATCAATGAATTTCTTAATCGTTCTTCACTGTGCAAAAAAGATGTAAAGGGAGGGGTACCACGGATTGGAATGTTAAGAGACGCACTAGGTGTTTTTTTTATATAACATTTGGTATTGTCCAAACTCCGTTTTGAGCAGAGCTCGGAGGCTAGAGGAGGAAATTATTCCGAATAGCTCAGAATAATTCCCTGCTCTTTGAGTGGCTCTAGGAGCTTCCGCCGAACCTGGTTGAGTTGTCCCCGGCGTCTTATGACAGCCTCTAATCATTGGCTAAAGAGCCTCAGGTATAGGGCAAAAATACCACGGAGAAGCAACGAACAATTGCCTATCCGAGGAAGGGCAGAAATATCTGCACGCAACTCGGCTATGGTAAGCCTCAATGCAGGATCTTAGTAGAAGATTCACTAGGAATCTCTCTGAAGAGCCGTCTCTGATTGCCATTGGAGGCAACGGGAGCTGGGCCGTTGATTACTTAGGTACGCAAGTGCCGCTGATCGGATAGGCCCTGGACCTTGAGAAAAACGCCCTTGAAAAGAAAATTAACCCTTTAAGAACGAGAAGCTTTCCGCTGAGCGAAATTCAATGAAATCAATTTTCCCTCAATATTTTAGCCTAAATAACAGATTTACGGTTAAAAAGAAATTTTCCCATCCCTAGAATTCCTGGAAAACTATGGGTCATATATGACCCAATCGTCCTTAAAGGTAAAAAAACACAACATTTTCCAGACGACTTGTTTACTCATTTGCTCTGTTATTTCTGAAGGATAAATGACTCGAATATATTTGTAATAATAAAAAGTATTAAGAGTACGAGTTAAACGATGAAAAATTAATTTTAAAAAATCTCATTAAATTTTTGGTCTCAAAGAATCTTGAAGACTGGTACACAAAAACAATAATTGTTAATGAAAAAATGTGTTATTGTTTACTTCATTTTTAATTTTATGATATTCATCGCAACAAATTTCGCATACTGGTAAGGTAACACAGAGATAAATGTCGCATATACTTCACAAATACAATTGGTCTTATAATCCTTTTTTTTCTAATAGCACCATGTGCACCTGCGCCTTTCCTCAGTTTTCTTCAAAACATGTTTCATGGTAATGGGTAGGTGCAATGTTAGTTGTCTCTGCGAATTTCAGACGTTGATGCGTTCTCGATGAAACTTCAAAGTCCACTTCATCCACGTCTTGTTCTAAGTATATTTTGTCGCTTTCGTTCAGGATAAAATTGTCGTCTGTGCATTATGTGGATGATTTCATGGTCTTTGATTTTGATTTTTTCTTCCATTTTTGAAGTCATCTACAAGAGTAAAAAGTTATGAATTTATAACATTTACGTAGAAGTATTTTATAAATTATTAGAATATTACCTGCTTCAGTCAGTATTGCGCACTGGGAAATCTCAGTTAAATGATATTATCACACAATATTACACGAATAATTGACAATTTTGCGCACACATAAACAAAAACATGAAACATTCTGACCTCAAAACTTGGAAAATCCATTCGGTATTTTTTTTTACCTTTATGGACGATTGGGTCATATATGATCCATGAAAATTATGAAGTTTTCCTGAAAATACCAATAAAAATTTTTACTTTGTTGGAAATATTATATTATATATAGTTATTACAATTTCTAGTCCCAAGAGGTTTTTACTTAAAAAAAATTAGAAATATTAAAAATATTAAAATTCAAGCACCACTGTGAAAATTTGAAAATTCGTCATTTTTGAACTTAAATATTTTTTATTATAGCAAGTGGCTGGAGATTTGCAAAAAATATCCTAGATTCCTTCATCTTTCTACTTTGCGATTAGGTACAAACATTAGAAAGAAATAACTTCAGGTAGTAAGGAAAAATTATTTTATCTATGGGTCCACGGGTGACTCAGTCGTCCTTAAAGGGTTAAGGCAATTACTCTTCATGTGTAGTGCCGCTGTACTCTGCTGGTAACTGAGATGACTGGAAACACTCTCATTGACTGCTGGCTTTAATCTGATTTATTATTTAAATTTTTACATCTTTTATACTAATATTTAGCTATTTCACACTTCAAGCACTGTCCTAAAAATATCAATTTCCTAATTAATTGGCCTAGTTTTGCAATTTCTTATGCCCTATATCATGTCTTTACAGAAAATTTGCTGACAGATTGCGTGAATTGTTGTTTTCCCGGTGTCGTCTTTGAGTATTGCCGGGTGACCCACTTATTGATGGGAAATCTGGGAATTTTACATATTTTAAATCTTCAATAGTTCGTAAACTATTAAATTTTTTTTTATTCTAATTTAGCAAATATATTTTTGAATAGTTCAAAAATAGTTTGCTAATGATTAAAAATCTATTTAGCATCCGCAAATGGGTTAAATTTGATCCTAAAAGTGTGAAATTTTGCTATTTTTGCTACTTTAAGGAAAAACAGCTCAACTTATTCTTTTAATATTAGCCAAACTTAAATCTAAATTAGGATTTCATGAATGAATCCTTGGGATTAAGTGTCCTGAAAATAGTTTGGTATAAATTTCATTCCAGGATTCATTCTAGAAATCCTTGAAATTCCAGGTTAAATATTCATATAAATTTGGAATTTTCAAGAGCAAAATTGCACAAACTAACTTTGATACTTTAAGAAAATTAGAGGTCCTCAAAGGATTAGATATTATTGTCCTGTTAGTTAAGGACCTAGAAAATATGTTGGGACTAGTTTCGACCCTTTAGTTCTTGTAGTAAGGAAGATATTGGGTATTGCAATCAATAATCAGTCATCAATGTTTATGGGTCTTGAGGTGTTAATTTTTTGCAACCTGCGAGGAAGTGCTAACTAAAGGTTGTACTCTAAGTCTGAAGGACTAGTTTTTCTCACAGAATGTTTAAGGAATTAACAATAAAATAAATCAATAAACTTAAATTGAATGATAATTTTCCCTACATCATAAGTGCTTGAAGTGAGGTTATCAGTAACGCCTGTTCATTTTTTGTACAAAATGCATGAAAAACAAAATGTGAAATACGAAGTTTCCATATCCCTCTAAATATATTACTTAAACATTTTTGATTATTCCGCATATTCATGTTCATCCTGAACAGGTAATATTAGTGATTTATTTAATTATCTTGGTGTATTTTCATTAATTAATTAAAACAAGTGTAATTATTGTAAGGAATCACTGTGTTCTACGGATCGGAAGGAACTTAATTACATGGTCTGCAGATAATTTATTCTAGAGGTTAAATTAATTTGAGTCTTATGAAAGCTATTGGTTTACATCCAAAAAAGAAAAAGAATCTTCCTAAACAAATCTTACTCAAACGGTCAAACAAATAACACATCTTTAAAGTAATTTAAACTGTTTACAATTTTAAAACCGAAAATAAGCGAAAAAAATCAGAATACTTTCAATAGGGCATAAAATTGCAATAAAATTATTTATAAAGATGATCAAGAATAGTGCTTTCAATATTTATGCATTTGCAAGAAACGCAGCAATAAATCCTGTAAAGTGTATTTTCTGCAAACCATCGAATCAAGTAAATAGGATTGTCTGTCTGATGTTCTGAGTGCAGTTAGGGCTTTTGTGATTCAATTCTAAATGCATTTTCAATGGAAAACTCTTCGCCAAAGAATTCATCATTATAGGGAAAATCACTGTGGTTTCCTTCATTCAGTCCTCAATAATGCTGAAGAGGATTGGATTATTGAGTAAAATCAAATTAATGATGCTCATACACTTCAACATCCCATCCTAACTTAATCACTATGGTATTTCGACAATGAAAAATATGTCACACCCTCTCCATACTCTTTCCATTGTGCTACTGGAATGTGATTCAAGAGAAATTGGAGCTTTGCATAAATTATGTGCTCTGACAAGTGTTACAGATTTTGCTATAATGTGCGATACGTTATTATTGTTGCCAGCAAAGAAGTGACAAAGAAGTGCTCTCGAGTGGCACTTGAGGGATGGCAAAAGTCTTGGGCGACGCGACGAGTGAATCAGTTCATTTGTGGCTCCGTAATAAGACTTTTTGCCTTACTGAGGTTCCTGGATGTGAAGAGCATCAGCCGTGGCTGTGAATATATGCCAAGAGAGTTCCCTACAATGAGGCTAAGTCAATTTCTGCACCATCTCAAATGGATGAGAGTGACTCTGGCACTTTTCGCTGGGAAAAGTTTGAATGTGCCTCTACTCGAGGTGGTGAAAAGTAGTTCTACCATTGAGAAGAAAATCATCTCACAAGACCAACTTCTGACACTCTAGCGTTGGGGACAACAGGCAAGTGGTCAGACAATGAGTCGCCCATCACGAATTTTCGGCAAAGAGAACAGCCTCAGAGATACCACAATCATGGCGAGAACATTTCCACATATGATGTACGATAAGTATGAAATTTTTTGGACTTCAAAACCTTTGTCATATGACAAAGTCTTTTGCGCCTCTTGTGCCTAAATCTTGGGATTGATTTATTTAAATTTAAATCAAAATATCTTTATTTAGTCTATTAAATTCATTAGGAAATTGTTTGAAAGTGAATTCTTGTGCCTAATCAATACGAATTCATATGATAATGCCATATGACTGAGTCATGAGTTTAAGTCATTCAATTTTTAAATTAAATCTCACATAAGGAAAGAATCCGGCACCTGTACTATTACTGCAACAAATTAATTATATTTAATTATTCTCCGTTCACATACTCTACTTCAGAGGTGTGCATGAATCGTTTGAAACCGAAAATATGTCAAATGAAACTTGTACGTCAATGGTCAAACCGCTACCTGAACAAACTTATTTTGATGTTTATTCGGTTTCAAACGGTTCTTGCAACCCCCTGCTCTACTTTAATATCGTCGACTCCAAACTAAAGTAATGCAAGTCTAAAACCGACTTTTCAGGAGAGAGATTTATTGTCTGATAGCTAATATAAATTTTCATTATTATATTTTCACATATTCAATCAATGAATATTTTCTGGTTGACACTATTTTTAAAATAATTACAGTAAAACTGTGGAAAAATTTTCAATAATTTTGAATTAGTGAGTGATTTTCATTTTTTTAAATAATTTTTACAGGAGTAATTTAATAAATATATATTTTTTGAAAAAACGATTTAAGGTTTCCCCATCTAAGGATCACCATATTTTAAGTACTATTGTAAGTAAACTTACAATAATTTTGTTTGAAGCCAATGATATTCTTTTGCTTAAGCTACTGTTGAAAGATAAAAGCATATGACTTTAACAAATTACTTATGTACACGTACAGTGCGTACCATTACCATTAAGTTCACTTTGCAAAACTCAAAAATTTTTTGCGTATTCGTTTTATTTATTTTTTTTAGATTAGATTTCAGTTTATTTCCTGCCTTTTGGATCCAACGATCCTTTCTTAAGACTACTCTGAAAAAAAAAATGTTTTGTTAAACGAACAAATGTATTTTGTTGAAATTTTGTCAAAAGAATGTTATTTACCAATTTGACAAAACTTTTCCATATTCTGTATGGAAGAACATCCTTTTTACAAACTTGTCTTGTTAATTTGACAAAACATTTTTTTCAGAGTGTATGTGTACAATTTTTAGCTTGAGTTGCGACCGCCCATAATACAGAGTTCTAGCTTACAATGTGTTCCCTAATTAACTTTTTAAATTCCTTAGCATGGATTTCATTTCTCATAGTTTTTAGATTTTGTGGTAGTTTATTATAATTTGTGAATTTTTCTGCAAAATACTTTGAATTGAATTATTTTATAACTGATTATTGTAATTTTTTGACATTGCAACGGTTCTCCCATATTTCCATTTAAGAAATGCTGATTTTTATGGTTTTCCAGTGTATCGAAAACCATAAGTATTAAAACCATAAGCACATTTTCTTCTATATATATTTTTTTATTTATTTTTTTTCATAAAATACTTTGATTTGAACCTATTTATGATAATTTTTTGACAGTGTAACATCTTTCTTAAATTTTAATTGAGATAATATCAATTTTACACGTTTTTCTGAAGTAGTTTTTCTGAAGTATTTCAGAGTTTTTCTGAAGTATTTGAAGAATACAAATAGGCATACTATCGATCAAATTTTGATGAACTTATCTTGAGGCTTATTCCGGGAATCCAAAATTGCAGATTTCAACTCCAAAACGTAAGTGTATTGGCGAATATCGGCGTAAATATGGCAATCAAGAATCCCCCAAATATTTTCAATTGGATTGAAGTCAGGAGTTCAAGTGGTCATGTGGCCAAGCCAAGATTTTGATATTCAGAGCTCGAATTCAATCTAAAGCTTCTGCGCTCACATGGATCCGAGCATTATTCTGTTGGAATATGAAGTCTTGGTGCCGGTTTACTGGAATAAAAGGTAACAGACCACCTGAGACCTTCAATATAATCCTGGTTTTTCGAATAATGCTCGAAATCATATGACCGCAGAATCTTTATATTGGATCCGAGCTCAAAATATTAAAACCTTGGCGTTGACTAGAGTCCAGGAGAGCTCACCGCATGGAGGATTGAGGTGGAACCAGGGAATGGGATAGTATTAATTAATACTCTGCACTCTGCACCCTTAAAGCCCCTGAACTAAAAATCGATAAATCGGCTCAATTTCTACAAAAGATCGGCAGACCGGCGCTCGAGTAAACCGTGAGCGGCACAGCTATCTACACCTTGATATTTTCCAATAACTTTGTTTATAGAATTATAGTATGACAATGTCGTAAAAAATCACAAAAATCATTCTCTTCGCTTTAGAAATTTTATTATATTTTTTTCTGAATTTCTAATTTTTTCTCTAATAAATGACAATTTCGTGTAACAATATCGTGAGACAAGATTTAGAACACGAAAAATACATATCATTATAGGAAACTCGAGATTTTAAGTATTTGTACATGTACATTTTCACTATTTATAAGTAACTTAACACAACTTTGGCTTTTTTTTTAACATTACCATCCCAATCCGCAAAAACTTACTCTGACTCAAAAATGACTGGTTAATAAATTACTCCTAATTGGAATCTTAAAAATTAGTCGTATTCGCGTCGAATTTTGGTCACAGCATTATTCAAGATTGAATTAGTAATATAATAGTTATTTTACGGTTCTAAAATTTACTCTACCATGCAGTAACAAAAGCGACTCCAAATGATGGTATTTTTCCGTACAAAAAATGACGCGCCAAAAACAATGCATTTGGCGTCCTTCTCTAGCGCATAGGTACGAAATCGACGCACACACTTGGAATGAAAACGTTGCACTTCACAACTTTGTATTGCATTACCACTGTAAACAATATTTTCTCAACAATTCTTCATATTTTCCATCGTTTTCTACTACGTTCTATGTAAATTTCTCTAATTTTTCCCTAATTCACTACACACATTTACGAAGATTTTTGCCGTTCGCCTATTTCTGAATGAGCCATCCGACATGTCGAAAATTTTCCATTGGATGGCAACAACACAAAAAAAATCTTTTAAAATTTTCACTAAATAGGTCCTTTCGACACAAAATTTTAATCACAGAACACTCCAGAGACTGGAGCAGACTCCTGAACCACAAAATTTCATTTTACAAAAAAAATGTTTGTGTGTTTATCATGCAAAAAATTGCCTAATTTTCACTTAATTCCTGTCGGCACTGTACTTTTTCGAATCACAACACACATCTCTACTGAAGGAGCTTTTCCTCCCAATGTATACTATTATATTGTTGAGAAAACACGCGAAAATATCAATTACTTTGCGAATTCACAGCTCTGAATATCTCTATTTGCCATTTGACAAGTGAAATTTTCCCTCAGCTATATCCAGTGAGGAGAAGAATTTTTATTAGTACACTAGAGGTCGGCGTCATATTTTAGTCGTAGGTGGGTAATCTCAGAGTTATTATGACGCCAAATTACTTCCGTAATTACCATCATATTATTCCCCACTTTCCGTCCTTCGACTCTCTGACGACCGTCACAGGACCCGTTTTTGGAATCCAGAATACATACATACAACGGTAATCTTACTCCAAATTGCTATTTGGGATGTGACAAAGTCATACTACAAAGTCATGTATATAAAATCACAACATTCCTGTAGGCCTAAATGTAGAGAATGCCATCACTTTAGAAATTGAATTATATATTTTTTTCTAACTTTTGATATCCTTCTCACAATGAAAAAATAATTTCATATGAGAATATCATGGGATATGACACAACAAAAATACTTGTCATAGCAGAAATGTTAAAAATTGAAGTACAGTTTTTACAGTAATTTTCCTTATTAATATTGTGTAGTAGCGAAACTTTGTTTATATGACTTTATCATATGACAAAGTCACATGACATGTTAACATTACTTAGTGTATATTTCCCAATATGTTTTTGAAATTCGAGTATTTAATTCTTAATTTTTGGTTAACCTAATTTGTTGATTGTTTAAAAAATATTTGTTTCAGGAGTGCATAATGCTTTGGTACATTTTCCCCAATTCCTCCTACCTTGAAAAAGATGAGACTCTCAGAATACAGTGCGGTAGGTGACAACGACAAGAGTAGAATGCAAACGAGGAAAACCTCACTAAAAAGTACCACAAAGTGTGAGAAAATAGCCAAGAGGGATACATAAAAGTCCAAATTCTACCATTAGTTTTTCCCATAGTGAGCATCTCTCGGTGTCACTACTTTAATTTATGGGGTTTATCCATTTTAGAGATTGGAATGTGAACACTTTCCAAAAGAGTATTTTCTCGTTTGTTGATTTGCATGAATGTGTCCCTGGTCACTTTGCTATTCAGTCCCATGCCAAGAGCTAAAACCATCTCTTGTGGAGGATGCCCATTTTGCACATGAGAGAACTCACCCACTGTTCACATCACAAAACGGAAAACACTTATTATTGTGGGGCCAGGAGCATATATACCATACAAATATTGTGTTGGATAATTAATTAAAGTATGGCGTCAGACGTTGTGTCTCTTTTAGAAATGCTCTGTGAAAATTTTCCTCATACCAAATTGAACAAATTTCTAATTTAGTCCAGTTAAAGTTTTAGATAGGAAAAGTGCAATTTAATTAAATAAATCCTCAGGCAACACTGGGACACGTTTCACGCATTTTTTCCCATTTGTCCTTTTTTTTCTCCATTGTCCATTGATACCAGTTGGGATGTTGCTACTTTTTTTTGCTGCCTTTTGGAAAGCATGACGGTTCATATCCTTCCTCACAATCACAGTCCTGACGAGATGAGTGTCATTCTGCTTTCCGCTTCGCTTGTGCAATCAATTTTACTGCCTCAATTCTTACTCCATTACACAAAGCACTGTTTCATCCTACCTCCGCGATACATTTGTCAGACCTAACTATCCCACCCTTCAGTCACTGACCTAACAATTTCTTCTGCGTGAAGCTCAATGGCAAAAAGCTCCCAGTGGAAAGTACAAAGATTCCAAAGAAATTCCAAAGCTCTAAATATTAACTCGGAAATGTTATTTAATTAGACACACTAAATTTTGATTGCATTTCCACAGCATTGTGAATGAATAAATTGTAGAATAGTGCTACAAAAGCTTTGGAAATAGGTGAAATTTTCATTTCCTATTTAGAACGTACTAACAGCAAAAACTACTGAATAATTGGAAATTCTAGTTTCATCAGTGATTATTTTAGGAGTATTCAATGGATCACAATCATACCAAATGATTTATAATGAAATTGACCTACATTCCAATATAATGACAATCCCAATTTCCTCATCAAAACTCTGGAAAATTGCTTGCAAAATCATTTAAATCCACAAAGGAGAGCTATATGCTTTCATAATTCCTAATGCTAATTTATTTAAAACATGTGTATAGAATTAATTGTGATTTTATATATACTGTTTAGGCAGAATTTTGACATTAGACTGATTCTGCAATTAATTTTATATAATATGAGGTGAGATATAAGCTATCTACCATCCTCAGATGGATATCAAAATGGAACCGTGTTTATGTAGTCCCTTCCTTTGTGTTCCTGACTTAATCCGACTACTTATGAATATGATTTACCGATGATTTCAAACTTTAAGATGGTTAATGGAGCTATCACATAAATAGACTTATATGATTTTCTATTAAACATTTGATTCCATTTGCATCACATTGGATTTCACTTAGGAGAAGGCCATCAGGCTTCACATAAATTCTGGCTTCGAGCACTTCAGTTTTTCTATATTCCTTTAATAATGCATCTGACTTATGGTAACAGGATGAGTCAATTGGACTGCAACTAAATATAGACCGCTATAACTTTGAAACTGTTTGGGACAGCATACTCAAATTTTGCATAAAGTTAGTTCATTTTATTAGTTACAAGCCCACAAGAGCATTTATGAAAATCCTTTTGTGATTCTTTTATATCCATAATGTTACTCAAACATGATGTCGCGATTGCACTATATTTAATCGGAAAGGTCCCAATGATCAACAATAGGGAAATCCAGAAGTCGTCGGGAAGAGACAATCATTCAGGGAAACACATCAACTATCTCCAGAGCTTTCGACTCGGTCTCCAAGCCTTCATCAGTGGTCAAGTCTTGCAATTTTTTCACTGAGACTCGTTCAGAGTTTTGGTCAGGATTACAACAGGGCATGAGAGGGAACGGGGGAACTATTCTTACACTGTCTTTTTTAATTTTTTTTTTGTAATATTTGGCACAATTTTTGGGTTTTCTTCTTCGTCTTCTGCCTGAATGGGATTAAATCTTTTGAATTTTGAAAGACAACTCGATACAGGGATTCTGCCAACATTATAAAAGGCTATAGCGGATGTTGAGAAAAAATTGCATTATTGTCAACCATCGTCCTTAGACTGGCTTCAGACCTAAAGTTTAGCCCAGTTCCCGATAATCTCGAAATACAAAATAGCAACCAATTTTACAGCTTTTTCAAAATTTAATGGATCACTTGCCATGGTTGTACAATCTTAAGTGATAATTTTCCAAAAAATCTTGATTTATAAGAAATTAGAGAAGTTAAGCCATATGGCTAAGCCTTAGGTCTGAAGCCCATATTAAGGTTAAGAAGCGAATTGAACAAAATTCGCGTCATATAGATAAATGGTCCCTGAGACGCACGTATCGCAAATACCCATGTAACAAATGTCTGAAAAGGACCTGTATGTGAAGACTTAAAAATTTCAAAAATCATAAGATTATCGATATTCAAGAAAAAATTATGCTCGATTAGGTGAATGAGTTGCTTTGCTTGGTCGTTAGAGGCCAATTGTTGAAGATAAACTTCTCTGATGGGCAAAATTTTCCAATTGAGCAATCCGTGAATAAATAAAATGATTGTGCCTACTTAAGGGAAAGGTAAATACTATAATTTCAACATTTGAACGTCCACCGGAAGTCAAGCACCATATTTTTTATGATATGGACTTCCGCGATGTCAAATTACCGCTTTCTTTTGGCATGGGGTCAAAATGAATATCAATGTGTATCGAGAAATTATCCTGGAGGAAGCTCTGAAGCCGTGAGTACAAAAAAATCTGTTAGAAATAGTGAACATTCCAATAAATCTCGGAACCATTACAGAAATCGCGCGTCAAAGAAGATTGACTAAAAAACAACATTTCGTTATTGATTTCGAGCGCATGTTGGCCCCCACGATCATCGAATGCAAATTCTTTCGACTTCTCCAAAAGGGGCATTTTGTTGGTCAATGTCATGACAAAAAAATACCAAAGTGTCAATCCACTGAAGGCAGCCCTTCGTCTTGAATAGGTTGACATGCCGGAGTCTCATCTTCGGGCAGCGAGCGATGCGTTCTTAAAAAAATGTATGTTATTCATTCCAAATGTGATTTTATTCAAAATTTTAAATAGATTTTCAAATGTTGACTATTTTCTGACTTTTTGTCTTTGACGTCCATAAATTTCATTTTCAATTAAAAACAAAGCGTCCCAGCTTTGCAGAATGCTCGAACTCACGAGATAGAGCTCACCGTGAATTAGTTTTGTTTGCATAATCTTTTGGTATCACTGATCAACTAGGGACCAAATTGATTCGTAAATCACAAAAACATTTGAAAATCTAAAAATCGGTACTTAACCGATTCATTACCAATGAAGACCGATAGACCCGCATTAGAAATTGCAATACCTTTCCAAAAAATTGAAATTTAACTAAATCGGTTGAAAAATGAGCCTTACAAAGTGGTTGACTTTTGACCTTCAATACTTCAAAATGGCGAATTTTTCAGTCATAGGTGGTATGTTCGAAATGTTCGTCTGGACTAGCTCTCAAACATATCCAAAAATCATTGAAAAAACTTGGGCCAATTTTGAGAAAACCGAAAAAACATTATTTTTAGGGAATTTTAATTATTGGGGATGTAAAATTATTCAAAAATCGGTACTTAACCGGTTCATTACCGATGAAAACCAACGCAACCGCGTTATAAATTGCAATACTTTTCCAAAAAATCCAAATTTAAACAAATCGGTTGAAAAATGGACCCTCCAAAGCGGTTGACTTTTGACCTTCAATAATTCAAAACGGCGAATTTTCCGGTCATAGGTATTGTTCAGACCTGAACATGGCTTTCACTAATTTATCTTATTTTTAATCCGATCTTGTGCGGAAGATCTTTATATTTAAATAATAATTTCCTAACTAAAGTATTTTTACTATTTTTAAATATACGGACAAGAAGTTTCATTCATTAACTGTCAATAGTTTGCTGAATATTAACAATTAAAGTTGTAATGTTTACTATAGGTCAGTATATCTATACATGTGACTGTGTAGATATACACAACCGATTGAATTTGCCTAGTCATTATATATGAAATTAATTTCTCCCATTTCTCCCTACACTTTCGGAGGCGTGCACTTTTATGCACTTTTTCCCCAATTTTCTCCCACCTCAATTTGTATATTTTAGAACTAAGTACCTTTGTATAAATAGGCAATTATGCCGAATAAAGACACCTTTTGATCATAAAACCCCGAAGACTTCTCATTGCGGAGCTAAGCATAGAAACCCATATTTGGGCGATGCTGTAGGAGTTTTAAGAGAAAGAGGTCAAGACAAGCAGTTAAGTGAAGTTGAGATTAGTAAGACGTCTAAAATCCCTAGCAGATGAACTCCAGAGGACTAAGAAGCCGAAGGAGTTACCAGAGACATCAAGATTTGAGTAAGATATTCTTCCCAAGAATAATTTTTGTGAGACGCTTTGCGCTCCTGAAATTATTCTTTTCCCCCCACTTCAAGTGTAGCGATACACGCTCCTTAAATTGGGTCCTAGCTCACGGGAGCACATCCCTACACTTCCCCTTTATTAGCTCTGCCACTGAACAGGTATGTTTCGGCGAAATGTTCGCCTGGACTGGCTCTAAAACATATCCGAAAATCACTGAAAAAGCTTGGGCCAATTTTGAGAAAAAAACCAAAAACATGGTTTTGGATTGGATAGAGGGGTGTGGTGAGGGGGAAAAACAAACGTCGAGAGATTTTGTTTTTTATTGGGGGTCATCGAATACTGGAAGTCGATATCTCTTAGCGTTTAAGCTCCAGAACAGTGACAAGTTGAAAAAAATTTCGATTATATAACTGCTCTCTCTTTGAGTTCGAGCAGTAAAATAGAGTGCTTTCAAAAGTTAAGCTTATTCACACATTTCCTGAAAAAAGAGATCACTTTTATAAAAGAAACATGAAGACAGAGTATGTGCGAAGTCTGAAAACCTTTCTCTACTAGACAGAAAAAAATATTTTGTAAATTTTTTTTGTAAAAGTTTGTGAATTCCTATTGGGAACTTACAAAATGCTTGTAAAACGTATAACCGACAAACAAGTTCATAAAAGTTTGTACTTTTTCACAAATATTGTTCGTAAGATGATCAGATCATTTGACGAACATTTTTGTATGTTTACAAACATTAGATCGTAAATGTTCGTAGACATATAATAATGTTCGTAAAATTTTGTCATTTTGTAAATTTTTTGTATCTAGCAAAAAATACGTATACAATTGACAAAATTCTACTAACATTTTTTGTGTGTTTACGAACATTTACGGATAAATGTTTGTAAAAGTACAAAAAATGCTCGTCAAATGATCATGTTACGAACAATATTTTTGAAAAAAGTATGAACTTTTACGAACTTGTTTGTGGGTTATACGTTTTACAAGCATTTTTTTAGTCCCCAATAATTCACAAACATTTGCGAGCAATTTTACAAAATATTTTTATCTGTGTATTGTCATATTTGGCAATAGAAAAATAATTTGTGTTAATGTTTATGTTGAAAATCATACATTCCAACATACAACAACCTTATAACTCAAGGATGCAACTCAAGAAATATTTTATCCCTATTATTTTAAAATTAATTGTTTTCTCTAATGGAAATTTACCGAAGACCGGAAGTCAATATCTCTTCCGTTCGAGATCCGGGCTAGACTGGTGACAAGTTAAGAATAGAGTATTCTATATACTGCTTCGTGAGAATAACCACTAAAAAAAGCTTAAGAGTTTATTGATTTAAATTAATCTTCTTCCTGTACTTTGCAACTCTCGAAAAACTATTTCATATTGAAAAGTCGTTTTTACATGTAAACCGCAGGAAATCGCATAATAAAAGTCAAATGAGCTTTTTCTTGTTCTAGTTATCTAAAAGGATTGCTTCATCAGTTGAGGATTAAATGAGAGAGTTTTTCAGAGTTGGGGATAACAAAAATAAATCCTGCTCTGTCTTGTGACTTTTAAAAAGGGCACTAGAGCAAAAAATCATTAAGAGTATTTGGGGGTCGAATCATCGAGGTTAATCTCCAAGTCAGGAAGCATTTAATGGTTATTTTGTTCTGGTTGACATAACCCACCGAAATATCTCATAATCCATTTTTACTGGAGGGCACAGTGCTGTGTTTGATGCGATTGTACCCGTTTTGTTTCAGCACCAAACACTCATTCACCACAGTCCTGCCAAAGACATTATATGTACGATGACAGGCAAGGAAGGACAGAAGAGATTTTAAGGAAGTGTGTCAGCCATACCCCAAGTCATCTTATAGCATGAGACCCTATGGGTGAAGGGATGGAGGGACTTGAGCAGCAAGATTTCGATCTCTGCGTGTATGTGGCGACATTTTCTTCAGATATGTATTCCATCAATAGCATTGTATACCCTATTCTTGCAGTAAACCCAGGAGAGGGTTGAAAACTGAGCTTTGTGGCCTTCTATCCCTCTCCTTGGGAATCCTCCGAGTCATTCTAATGACAACACCCGTCCATCCGTGCCATTATTGCCAGGGAGTTGCCGCCCCCAGAAGGATTGCAATGGTGTTCACGTTCTCGGGACGTGCGGTGGTGACTCGGTGTAAATTCTATCGTGGCAAGGATTACCACCCTCTCAGCACCATGCTCTAACTGCATATAATAGCCGATATGGGTTATTGGGACGGATACTCCAAAAAAAAATTATTTATTGTAGTCTGAAACTTGTAAGTGTTCACAGAAAACTTTCCTCAGTTTTGGATTTAGAAAGCAGTTTGAGGAAAGAAATGCAATAGAAGGTACATTCAAAGTGTTCTTTTTTTGAAAATATCCATCAAAGCGTTTGTTCTGTATTTGATCAAAAACGAAACCTCAAAAGAAAAATTTATTTCAGTTCTTTCAGTTTGAATTTTATTCTTTCATCCTAATGGTCTTCGCAGAAAAGTTTCATTTTGGAAAGATATTTTTTTTCTGTTTCATATAGGGGCGACTGTGTCTGCAACTGTCATATCTATTTGATAAGTTTTTAGAAGATAACATAGTTATAATTGTTTTTAAATGACATACTCAAAAATTTTTAAAACAAATTGAATTCTATAATCGAAAAAAAATGCTAGGGGAAAGCGCGCTATCTTCGGACGATTTATGCTTCGCATGAATAATTTTTTTCAATGTGTTATAAATGGATTTGGTTCATTATAATGTCATGTTTTAATAGCTAGTCTATTGACTCAAATTTTCAAAAAAAGAGCTATGGGCGAAATCCATAAGGAACATACACTGAGAAAAAAATGGCGGTGTAATTAACTTTTTTTCCTCATAACTTAAACATTTTTTAGTTGTAAAAATATATCAACATTTTTTAATGTTAATTTTACACCTTTTTAAGGGTAAAATTAACATGAAAAAAGGTAACTTTAACCCTTAATACACCTAAAAAGCATAATATTTACACCGATTTTGGATCAATACTTCAGGGTAAAATAAATATTTCCGGAATGTTATTTTAACTTTTTCGGTTTTCTCTCAGTGTAGAGAAAAAAATGAATTATCCGAAGCTTAAGTCGTCCGAAGGTAGAGCGCTTTCCTCTAGTACGAGAAATTTAGATTTTAACTTCTGTCCTTTCAAGAGGTCATATTTTGGTAGAATTTTTGAGTTTTTTTATTTTAGAGAAAAATTACGTTTCACCATTCTCTTTCTACCTAAAGAAAAGGCCCTGTAGCATTTACAAAATTTAGTGCCAAATGAGATGGTATCACGGTTTTCAATTAGCAAATCATTCTTAAATTGTTGTTATGGCTAAAACCCATACCCCGAAAAGAATAAGCCACGCCCCTTTAATATTACAGTTTAAAAATCAATTTGTGAAAATTGACCCCAGCTGTCTTATTAAACATAAGCTGTATCTCATGTTCAATAAGATAATTCAATGGAATATCGTAATGAAAATACTTATTTCCAGCCCGAGGATGACAATGAGAAAAATACCTTTCAGAAAGACACGCCCGACACGCCCATTTGTGTTAATTGTCCCCACCCGATTTCCCATTTATTCGTCATTGTTCTGTAAGATTGCTTAAAAACTGGAAAATAAGAAAGGTTTGGCTTTCATTCTGTAAAAAATTGCTATGCTTTTGTTCTTTATCAAACATAATGAGATGTGAATTATTTTTCAGTAGACGTAATCTTTTCGACTTCGCTTAAGAAGAAGGATCATATTCGAAAAGACACTGCTGTCTTGCACTTACTGCTTTCCTTGCATGCTGCTTTGCACATACTGCTTTCCTACAAAAAAGTATTACAAAAGGTATAGTATTGTTAATAGAATTAATCTGATGTGAAAATGTTGATTTAAAAACTTAACTGTGAGATTTAAATAAGCGAGGTGTTGGAAAGCGAGTACAGTAACCGACTGGTCGTAGCGGTCCAACAAAGAATACTCTTTAGGGTGTTTCAAAAAAAAAAAGTCTTTTTGGCCCAGGCGGAAAAATGTTCTATATGATGAGACAATTAAATGCTTCTTAGACATGAAAAATATCGGACGTTGTTTAGAGGTGCTCCAAGGCCACTTTAGGTACAGTGAAAATCACCAAAAATTCATAAATTCGGCCGGAATAAATTTCTCAACGACAAACTACTGAGAATTTTATCTCAATATTTTTGTGGAATATTGCTAATTTAGTAGACAATGTTTTTGCAAAATTTCATTGAGATCGGATAAGAAATAGATTTTTAAAAAAACAATTGGTAAGTTCAAAACTTTAAGAAATAAGAATGTGCCAACTCACATATTCGCTAATAATTCATCTTCTAGTGATCAGAAGTTAATTAATGATAGCTCATTGGAAAGGTAATGAGTTGTACTACAATGTTTGTAAACATACCAAGTTTGGAAAATCACCGCAAGGTGGCTCAAACATGAAATGTCAGTAAAATTTGCCAAAATTTTACCCTAGGGTTGGTAACTTGAAAATTCATCTATAGAAAACTTAACAAAATATTGAAGTACTGTCTTTTGCTGATCGTAAAGG
The DNA here is from genome assembly GCF_024763615.1 of Phlebotomus papatasi. NCBI lineage: Eukaryota > Metazoa > Arthropoda > Insecta > Diptera > Psychodidae > Phlebotomus > Phlebotomus papatasi. The sequence goes on from NC_077222.1 coordinate 22,593,924, forward strand.
ATACTTAGGATTACTTATTAACTATATGACCCCCCGTTCCGACCACTATAAATGCATGATTTGTGTGATAGAGGCTTTTCCTACAAAAATACAAACACTCTAGCTTAGAGCAAAATTCACTGGAAATTGTCTAGAGCGCACTGAAAATGTAATTCTATGGAAACTCTATCAAGTGGAATTCTTCAGGGGCCACCTTGATTAGAATCAAGCGTCAATTTGATCTTTAACATCTACTTATTAAGCACAAAGGAAATTTCTTGAGGACATAGGACGTTCCAAACATTTTATTTTCTTTTTTTTCCTCACTTTTTAAATTGATCTAAAAAGTAACAAAAAATGTCCTAATGTTTTCTTATGTTTTCAGACATAAGAAAAAGATTGGGCGCTGTTTAAAAGTGGTACAATGGATTTTAAATTGGTTAAAAATTAAGAAAAATAAGTACGATTGTCAAGAAATCAATTTCTATACTGAAACTCAAATAAAATATTTAAGAAGTCTCTTTTTCTTCTTGTAAGGAACACATAGTACTGCATTTCGTTTGTCTACGAACTCCTGCTCTGATTATATAAAAGGTCCCATTTCAGTGATAAAGGCATGGATAGAGTCACCGGAGTTACCTTAAATATAAAAATTGAAATCTGTCTTATCCCTTTTAGAGAAATTTTGTTTTCCACTTTACTTCAAGATATTTAAAAAGAATGCCTTAATTTCTAATTCTTTTACAGTGCTATTACACAAGGCTTTCCACAATTTAACTTTACATTAAATTTTGAGCATTAAGATGTTACAATGATAATGATTTTACAATTTAATTGTTTTTACAATGGCCTAAAACGCAAAATCCTTTCCTCCTAAGACCTGTCCTTGACAAATTTCTTTTAACCCCCAAAAGAAATCTTCATGTAAATTTTTTACGAAGCTTTTTTTTAATTTACCCAAGTGGCAAAATATTTTTCTTTTATTTTTCTTGACCCGGTCTTTACATCGTCCTAAAACACAATGTCCTTTCATCCTAAGACATATAATAATGATAAATTTTTTCTAGCCCCCCAAGACGTTTTCAAGTAAATTTTTTACGAAGTTTTGTTTTTAATTTACCAAAGAAGCAAAATCTTTGTTTTTTTAAATTTTTTTTACCCTGTTTTTACATCGACCTAAATCACAAAATCTTTTCCTCCTAAGACCTGTCCTTGATATTTTTTTTAGCCCCCAGAAGACGTTTTCATATAAATTTTTTACGAAGCTTTTTTTTAATTTACCCAAGAAGCATCTTTGTTTTTTTACCCTGATTTTACATCGACCTAAACCACAAAATCTTTTCCTCCTAAGACCTGTCCTTGATATTTTTTTTAGCCCCCAGAAGACGTTGTCACGTAAATTTTTCACGAAGCCTTTTTCTTTAATTTACCCAAGTAGCCAAATATTTTTTTAATTGACCCTGTCTTTACGTCGACCTAAAACAAAACACAAAATTCTTTCCTCGTAAGACCTGTCCTTGATAATTTTTTTTAGCCCCCAGAAGACGTTTTCACGTAAATTTTTTACGAAGCTTTTTTTAATTTACCCAAGAAGCAAAATCTTTGTTTTTTTTAACCCTGTTTTTACATAGACCTAAACCACAAAATCTTTTCCTCCTAAGACCTGTCCTTGATATTTTTTTAGCCCCCAGAAGACGTTTTCACGTAAATTTTTCACGAAGCTTTTTTCTTTATTTTACACAAGTAGCAAATTTTTTTTTAATTGACCCTGTCTTTACGTCGATCTGAAACAAAACACAAAATTCTTTCCTCGTAAGACCTGTCCTTAATTTTTTTTTTCAGCCCCCAGAAGACGTTTTCACGTAAATTTTTTACGAAGCTTTTTTTTTAATTTACCCAAGAAGGAAAATCTTTGTTTTTTTACCCAATTTTTACATCGACCTAAACCACAAAATTCTTTCCTCGTAAGACCTGTCCTTGATATTTTTTTTATCCCCCAGAAGACGTTTTCACGTAAATTTTTTACGAAGCTTTTTTTTATTTAGTCAAGTAGCAAAATATTTTTTTTTTTTAAATTTTTTTTACCCTTTTTTTACATCGACCTAAACCACAAAATTCTTTCCTCCTAAGACCTGTCCTTGACAAATTTCTTTTAACCACCAAAAGACTTCTTCATGTAAATTTTTCACGAAGCTTTTTTTTTTAATTTACCCAAGTGGTAAAATCTTTTTTTTTAAATTTTTTTGACCTTGTTTTTACATCGACCTAAAACACAAAATCCTTTCCTCCTAAGACATGTCCTTGACAAATTTCTTTAAATCCCCAAAAAACATTTTCACATAAATTTTTCACTTAAATCATTTTATCCCATTTTATGGACAATATAATGGAGATATCAACTTGGAATATTCTGAGTTCCCCCCATAAGTCGATCCAGTAACTTCAGTTTCATCCCAATGTCTATTCTTCCCCTCTAGAGATCACTATTTTGGACATATCTTCAGATCGAAACCATCGATCCTTTTCATTTTTGGATATGTTTTAGATATAGCTAAGGCGAACATTTTATCCTCAGACATCAATATCGTTCAGAAAATACTATTTGGAATGTAGGAGATAAGCTTTTAAACTTTTACAGCAGTGAATTTCAGCATAAAAAATTTAACCAAATAAACGGGAGGCAGAGCGTCCCAGGCTTGGCGAACCGCTCGAACACCAGAGAAAAATCTTTGCCTTTATGCATTTTCGAAATTCTTCTGGTGCATATAAAATTATTGACGAATTTAATTTGTCTATAAATCACCACAAAACCGTCTTGAAGTTGAAAATTGTTCATGAAGAGGGTTTCAAAATTCAAGTTTTAAGTAATTAATTGACCAAATCGGGTGAAAATTAGGCCTTTGACCTTTGAAAACTGACACTGACGATTTTTTCGGTAAAAGGTGTCAAAGGACGAAATCTTCAACTGGACTACCTCTAAAACATTTCCAAAAATGAGCGAAATCGCCAAGGCCAATTGTTTTCAAAGTCAAAAACATGTTTTTGGAGGGGATAAAGGAGTGGGGGTAATTTTGGTAAATCAGTTCGATAGAAAATGTTGACTCGTGGGGGTGGGGTCAGCGAAGGCCGGAAGTCAATATCTCTTACCGTTTGGTAACCAGGATCGAGATATCGTCGGTTCCGAAGAAGACTATTGTAAGTCCAAAATGTAAACTTTACAGGAGAAAGGTTTGAAGTTTGACAGCTAAAATTTATTTTCATTAATTTCACTGCAATTAGTATACTTTCAGCTTTTGAAACTATTTTATCATACTTACGCATTGAATATCTCCTAGTTAACACTACTTTTAAATTAATTATAGCAAAATTGTGGGCAAAAAACTCAATAATTGGGCTCGCTGATTTTAAGTTCTTTTCTTGTAACTTTTGCAGGAATATCTTAATCAACATAAAATTTTGTGGGGTTATAGATCTAAGGTTTCTGCATCCAATAATACCATCTTTTTATACTATTGTAAGTAGACTTACAATAGTCTTCTTCGGAACCGACGATATGTTGATAAAACACGATTGTTAAAACTGTTCTTTCTTGACGTTTGAGCAGTTAAAATTGATCGAACGTGTGTAAAACTTCAAGATCTATCAGAAAAAACTACATTTCTACATTTCGTCTAAATCAGTTAAAAATACATACGGAATTTTTTCATTGGCCTTGAAAATTCCAAGTCGTATAATACAATGACAAAAAATGAAACTAATTTTCAAGCGCTCTTGCAGCAAAAAGAGAACAAATAAAAAAAACATTGAAAAAATTGAATTGAAATAATTATTTTTATTTATTTATTTTATTTTATTCTGTATTACTTTATTACTCTTACCAGGACCGAATTCGCGTGGGTTCCCAAGGATCTCTGGCACCAGATCTCAATATCTAATGTTTTATAAAAGCATGTAAATTTTGGTTTTTTTTTTAATCCAATGATGTCTCATTGAATTATCACACCTTCTTCCTAATTCCCCCAATTAGGGACTTGATAAACCCACGGTTTTGAACGGATTTCTAACACTTCCTATCAAAATCTGGTAAGCTTTCAGATGTCTGACCCATTTTCCTGAGATTTGTCTTCAAAATTCCCCAGTATTTCTTAATCTTCTAGAGTGAAGGACGGGTTAAATATGTTTCCCATAGCCTTGAAACCTTTGAAAAGATGAACGTTAAGTTTCCGCAACCTTGTTTTAGCATTTTGACGCTGTTTTTCGGTCCAATGGGAACAGCCTGAAGTTTGAAAGTTATTAAATCATTCCTCCTCTTGATTTTATGAACGAAGCTCCAATGTATTCCCATTTATTTGCCAACATTTTACAAGAAAAGATCGAATTGCTTCTCAAAAACCTCTTGCACTTTCTGTTACATCCTTTTGTCCTGAATATTAGAGGTTCGGCCACTTAGTCCTGGCTTCTCAGCAACAGTCATAAAATTCTTGAATAATCTTATTATAATCTTTCAGATAGTGGTATGACACACCTTCCGGTTAATTTCTCGATTTCAGCATTACTTACATTTGGACTCTTAAGATATCTGTCAAATTTCAATTCTCGCAAGGAAAGGATTTTGCGTTTTAGGACGATTCAAAAGCAGGATAAAAAAAATATTTTGCTTCTTGGGTAAATTAAAAAAAAAGCTTCGTGAAAAATTCACGTGAAAACATCTTCTGGTGGCTAAAAAAATATCAAGGACAGGTCTTTAGAGGAAACGATTTTGTGGTTTAGGTCGATGTAAAAATAGGGTAAAAAAACAAAGATTTTGCTTCTTGGGTAAATTAAAAAAAAAGCTTCGTGAAAAATTTACGTGAAAACGTCTTTTGGGGGCTAAAAAAAATATCAAGGACAGGTCTTAGGAGGAAAAGATTTTGTGGTTTAGGTCTATGTAAAAACAGGATTAAAAAACAAAGCTTTTCCTTCTTGGGTAAATTAAAAAAAAAGCTTCTAAAAAATTTACGTGAAAACGTCTTCTGGGGGCTGAAAAAAAATATCAAGGACAGGTCTTACGAGGAAAGAATTTTGTGTTTTAGGTCTATGTAAAAACAGGGTTAAGAAAACAAAGATTTTCCTTCTTGGGTAAATTAAAAAAAAAAAGCTTCGTGAAAAATTTACGTGACAACGTCTTCTGGGGGCTAAAAAAAATATCAAGGACAGATCTTAGGAGGAAAAGATTTTGTGTTTTAGGTCTATGTAAAAACAGGGTTAAGAAAACAAAGATTTTGCTTCTTGGGTAAATTAAAAAAAAAAAGCTTCGTAAAAAATTTATATGAAAACGTCTAATGGGCGCTAAAAAAAATTATCAAGGACAGGTCTTACGAGGAAAGAATTTTGTGTTTTGTCTTAGGTCGACGTAAAGACAGGGTTAAAAAAACAAAGATTTTGCTTCTTGGGTAAATTAAGAAAAAAAGCTTCGTAAAAAATTTACGTGAAAACGTCTTCTGGGGGCTAAAAAAAATATCAAGGACAGGTCTTAGGAGGAAAAGATTTTGTGATTTAGGTCGATGTAAAAACAGGGTAAAAAAAAATTTAAAAAAAACAAAGATTTTGCTTCTTGGGTAAATTAAAAAAAAAAGGTTCGTAAAAAATTTACGTGAAAACGTCTTCTTGGGGCTAAAAAAATATCAAGGACAGGTCTTAGGAGGAAAAGATTTTGTGGTTTAGGTCGATGTAAAAACAGGGTGAAAAAACAAAGATTTTGCTTCTTGGGTAAATTAAAAAAGCTTCGTAAAAAATTTATATGAAAACGTCTTCTGGGGGCTAAAAAAAATTATCAAGGACAGGTCTTACGAGGAAAGAATTTTGTGTTTTGTTTTAGGTCGACGTAAAGACAGGGTCAATTAAAAAAATATTTGGCTACTTGGGTAAATTAAAAAAAAAGCTTCGTAAAAAATTTATATGAAAACGTCTTCTGGGGGCTAAAAAAAAATATCAAGGACAGGTCTTAGGAGGAAAAGATTTTGTGATTTAGGTCGATGTAAAAACAGGGTAAAAAAAATTTAAAAAAAAACAAAGATTTTGCTTCTTTGGTAAATTAAAAACAAAACTTCGTAAAAAATTTACTTGAAAACGTCTTGGGGGGCTAGAAAAAATTTATCATTATTATATGTCTTAGGATGAAAGGACATTGTGTTTTAGGACGATGTAAAGACCGGGTCAAGAAAAATAAAAGAAAAATATTTTGCCACTTGGGTAAATTAAAAAAAAGCTTCGTAAAAAATTTACATGAAGATTTCTTTTGGGGGTTAAAAGAAATTTGTCAAGGACAGGTCTTAGGAGGAAAGGATTTTGCGTTTTAGGCCATTGTAAAAACAATTAAATTGTAAAATCATTATCATTGTAACATCTTAATGCTCAAAATTTAATGTAAAGTTAAATTGTGGAAAGCCTTGTGTAATAGCACTGTAAAAGAATTAGAAATTAAGGCATTCTTTTTAAATATCTTGAAGTAAAGTGGAAAGACAGATTTAAAATCCACAATTTAAAATCCATTGTACCACTTTTAAACAGCGCCCAATCTTTTTCTTATGTCTGAAAACATAGGAAAACATTAGGACATTTTTTGTTACTTTTTAGATCAATTTAAAAAGTGAGGAAAAAAAAGAAAATAAAATGTTTGGAACGTCCTATGTCCTCAAGAAATTTCCTTTGTGCTTAATAAGTAGATGTTAAAGATCAAATTGACGCTTGATTCTAATCAAGGTGGCCCCTGAAGAATTCCACTTGATAGAGTTTCCATAGAATTACATTTTCAGTGCGCTCTAGACAATTTCCAGTGAATTTTGCTCTAAGCTAGAGTGTTTGTATTTTTGTAGGAAAAGCCTCTATCACACAAATCATGCATTTATAGTGGTCGGAACGGGGGGTCATATAGTTAATAAGTAATCCTAAGTATCCTTTACGATCAGCAAAAGACAGTACTTCAATATTTTGTTAAGTTTTCTATAGATGAATTTTCAAGTTACCAACCCTAGGGTAAAATTTTGGCAAATTTTACTGACATTTCATGTTTGAGCCACCTTGCGGTGATTTTCCAAACTTGGTATGTTTTCAAACATTGTAGTACAACTCATTACCTTTCCAATGAGCTATCATTAATTAACTTCTGATCACTAGAAGATGAATTATTAGCGAATATGTGAGTTGGCACATTCTTATTTCTTAAAGTTTTGAACTTACCAATTGTTTTTTTAAAAATCTATTTCTTATCCGATCTCAATGAAATTTTGCAAAAACATTGTCTACTAAATTAGCAATATTCCACAAAAATATTGAGATAAAATTCTCAGTAGTTTGTCGTTGAGAAATTTATTCCGGCCGAATTTATGAATTTTTGGTGATTTTCACTGTACCTAAAGTGGCCTTGGAGCACCTCTAAACAACGTCCGATATTTTTCATGTCTAAGAAGCATTTAATTGTCTCATCATATAGAACATTTTTCCGCCTGGGCCAAAAAGATCTAAAAAAAATTTTTTATTTTGACACACCCTAATACTCTTGTTAAGGGTGTTAACGTAGTCACAGCTCAGGGTTAATTGAGTGGCTGAAGAGTGTTATACTGGATATACCATTAGGAGGCATAAGTGTCCATGCCCATAATCTTGCTCACATCGGAAGGTATGTTGACTATCAGGCTGTATACCATTCACCTCCCTGTCAGAGGGCAAAACCCCTGGTACAAAACACACAGTCTTTAAGTATTCAAAATAACGGTAGGGACTAGCCGCGGAACCAATTCGTTATACATAACTAAATAGCAGCTTTGCCAATACTAAAACAAAATTCTTACAGAAATTTACAATTTTAAATGTGAAATAGGATACTCAAAGAAAAATAACATGGTAAAAATTATCATCCTCCATTCATAATTTTAATAGGCAGATAGTAGTCACCCAGAAATCGGGGTATTAGATCGGACAAACAAATATTGAAGAGCATACATGCACGTCTATGCTGCACGTTGAGGATAGTATTTTCCACTTTTTTTTGGGGCAGTAGAATCTAGTAGTCAGCAGCAACTTCGGCAATATCTACAGAGAGCATCGGTCAAACAGGGCTCCCGATGGGGGACTACAACTTTGAAGTTGTCAACTCCTTCGTGTACCTTGGGCCAACAATCACAGCCGACAACAACATCTAAGCAAAAGTCCGCGCACGGCTGCTGAAAGCCAACAAAGCCTATTTCAGTCTATCAAGAGTTTTCCGGTCTAGAACCTTAAGCATAAAGAAAGACTAAGCTACTGCTGTATAGGACTATGATCCTGCCAGTCCCTCACATATTCGTCTAAGACGTGGGTCCTCAGCAAACAGAATTGCGAACTCTTAGCCGCGTTTGAGAGGAGGGCCTACGACGTATTTTTGACCCCATATGTGAGGAGGGACGATTCCGGAGCCTGTACAACCATGAGGTTGTACGAGGTAACTGTCGTCAAGCAAATACGACTCAATAAGCTCCGGTGGGCTGGTCATCTGGTTCGCAAGGATGAGGACGACCCAGCCTGGAAAGTCTTTAGGGGCGGACTCTATGCTACGAGGAGACGAGGTCGACCCAGCCTCAGATGGACCGACGGCGTGGACCAGGACGCCAGCTCATTAAGGGTGCGGAATTGGAGAACAGTGGCGCGTAACAGGCTCAGGCTCGAGTGGCGACGGGTCCTGAGTCAAGACCAGTAATTGGTTGTAGCGCCGGATAAGTAAGTATGTAAGAATCTAAAGGCACTTTACGTACTTAGGCGGCTATAAGGTCCCTTTAAGAGACTGAGCCTTTCGTACTAACCTCTTCCAATTCTTGCGATTCTCCGCCATTTTCATGCAGTAATTCAACACTTCCAACCGTTTAAGTTTTAATTATTGGTGTTTTCCGATGGCTAATTCAAGTATTATTAATTCCGATAAGCATCGGGGGATGGGGCAGCTAAAAAAAAATGATTCTTCCCAAAGCTTTCGGCTCAGACTCCAAGCCTCTGAGAAAGGCCACTGAGGAAGACCATTGAGGAAGGCCACTGAGTTTAAGTTAATACACTGTCCACTACTTTCTTTCATAATTTTCTGGGATGTCCTCTCATCTTTGTCCCTTCATTATCAATGTTACGCAGCATAGGTCGTTGCAGTAAAGTATATCCTATCCGAGTTTCCGCATCAATCATGCTTTTACAGGAAGGAGTTGGTAGGCTTCCGCTCAACCTTCTCTAGAAGGACAAGATCCCTTGTTCGTTAGCCTTAAGTTCGTGACTTCCCACTGGGGTTGGTTACACCTTTCATCACTCACCTATGTGTACCGGATCCTACCCGGCATCTAGCCCGCTTGGAGGTGAACATAGAAAACACAATTCGTTTTTAAAACACCATCTAATTTTTCCTCAGTGTAGAGAAGGGGTAGGTTAGTCTTATACAGAACCTCGAATTGAAATATTTTTAATTAAAATAATATAAATAGGCTTTCGATTTATCTTGAGCGCAAAGAATAAAATTATAATACGGACTTCAGACCTAAAGCTTAGCTATCTGTCTTAACTCCTGTAATTCCTTATGAGGCATGATTTTTTAGGAAACTGTTGTTTAGGAATGGATATTAACGGTGGATGATCCATTTAGATTTTGAAAAATCAATAAAATTGCTTGTTATTTAGATTTTTGAGACCTTCGGAAGCTGGGCTAAAACTCCAGTCTGAAACCAACATAAGATAGTAACTTGGATAATACATTGAAAATTAATTGTGAGAGTATTAAGGAGAACTTCCGTATCTCATATTTATGAAGAAAATCCATTTGGAGCAGGTTCTGAATTAGGCCATTCTACCATAGTTTAAATTCAGAAGACAAAATAATGAGAAATAAGGAAATATTGATTTTCATAAAATATTTCAGTACCGAGGGTTGTGATTTATTAGAGCTTTTAATGCTTTTAAGTTCTAGCCAACCAAAAATCGTAAGGAGAAAAATGCAAAGAATATTTTATGGAATTTATATTTATTTAATTTGCACTTGGTTAATGCTTAAGAGATGGTAATAGAGTGACAAAAAATTAAGATATATTGATCAATTTCATTTTCAGATGATTTTTTGCCATGCGTTATTTTGCATTAAAAATCATTTGAATTGATGCTTTCGCTCATTTATTGATATATACTAAGACTTGGCCCACCAAAACATGTTTAAACACGCTAAAATAGCACAAATGTGGTTGCTGAATAAAATTTTAAATTCAGCAAATTAAAATGTTCAAATTGCTCATTAATTTCAATTTTATTGTAGTTAAACAAGTAATCTTTTGAACCAAATTGTTCTTATTAAATTTATTTACTCGCAATAATTATTATTTGTGTCCAAAAAATAAGATAAGTACAGTAATTTAGTGATAAACTTGTACGAGAGTGAAGCATCAGTATCGGGAGTAATTTGCTAATTTCCTCCAGAGGCATTATTGAGCCAAGAAATCTCCTATTTATATGACTTCTCACAGATTTTCAACAAGATGTATGAGAGTAGCTTCATCAGGCCTTTCCCTACAAATCTTTCTTCTGGCTTTGGGGATCTGTCTGAATAACAGATAAGTGACTTATAAGACATTTTATGTACTATCACACATTTTCCGGAGTCATTCACAATTAAAAATCTCGCGGCAATATTTAAAATTGAGCAATTTTCTTGCAAAATGTGTCCTGGCTGTGAGAATTTTCAAGTAAATTCTAGAAATCTTTTAATGCTCAATTGGCTCAATTGAATTTATATTTAAATTGTGAAAATCCTAGTGTGATAGCACCGTTAGATCTAGATCTAGAGTTATTTGTGGTAAAAATTTTTATTCTAGAAAGATATCAAATTGGTATAAATTTAAGATTTTGCCCTACTTTCTTTTTTAGTTTAAAACAATAAAACTAAAGTTCGCAAGTGTAAAAGTTCATGAAGAAAAAATACAAAATACTCCGGTATTTAAATTCTTCTGTAGAATACTCAAGTATTTTAAATATTTTTTTCTGGGCCACAGTGGCAAGACAGAATTTCTTCTGAATAATTAATTCGCAAAGAATTTACATGAATCGATTGGTCTTCTTATTGATTTCCATGGAATATTGAAACTGTCTTCAGAATAAGAAAAATTGGGGCATTGGATAGTATTCCATGGGGAGTAGTAAGGGTTGAAGCAAGACCAAGAAATTAATATTAAATTGACTACAAATAGAGTGAACTAGGGCACTAACTCTCATGCTATTGAGACCGTCTTTATGTCTTGAAGTGTCACCTTTGGGAAGATTATAAAATTTGGGGTTGTTTGCTATACTTTTCTTTTTTTATATCGGAAGGTGCCAAGAGGATACGAAAAAAAATGAAGAAAGGTTGATGGGGTGTAGTTATCACGTTCTCCTAGGAGACCCTCTACCCTCAAAATCCATGAGGTTGGCGGGAAAAAAGCGAGATTCTCACAGAGACTTTTATTGTAACATGACATAAAGCATGTCTTTCCGACACGTTAAAATTCAAACCACGTGAATTTCACACACTTTTGGTGGATGCTCGAATAAATTTGTGTTATCGCACACAATTCAGATTGTGTGGTGGAAAATACCATTATAAAAGTTGCACTCCCACACAAAATCCATTAAATCCCAGCCAATGTAGCCACTCATGAATGCTGAGAATTCATGAGTGGTCACTTTATGTTCTTAATAATAGCCAAAAAAGGTGGATTTCTACTAGCCTAACTCTATGTTGGATACTCAATTCCATTTTTCCCCAGAAGTTTATACATAAGACTTGGAAATGGGTGAGCTTTCGCCATTGGATTATCAAACTGTTACAATAAAACTTTGAAGTGTTATAAATCTCAAAGCTTTCAACATATTTCTGTATGGAAGACTAAAATGTTATACAGTATAAAACACTAATATTTAACTATTTAAATGGAAGATAATGTTGCTATGGAAAATTCAATTTTGATTTCACAATATAGTTTGAAAGTTATTTTAATTCCTGTATTTCATTAATTTCATGAGAGTTAGATCCTAAACTTTTGCATTTGCTACTAGAGTTTATAAACAAATTTTTATATCCAAAACTTCGTTGTTCTATTTTATACATGTTAGTTAAACTCGGGAACCTATCGATTTAAATATATTTAATATTTATAAATCAATTTTTATAAATATTTACTAATTTCAAAAACTAATCTCTAAATAATTAGAAAATCAGTAACAGTAATTTTGATTTAAATTAATTGAATACTCCATCTCCCATTTAAAGAAATACATGAAGAAATTATCTTACAATTCGGTTCAATTTATGTAAATTAATTATTTGCAAGCTTATGAAAGCTTTCGTTAGATATTAATACATATTTATTTATTTATTTCAAATTTATATAAATATTTAATTGAATAACAATGCTCAGGGCATATAGAATACCTTTAATACCTTGCAATCCGACGCTTTATCAAGGTGTTTAATCTTTTCATATACATGTTTCAGAAATAATTCGCCAAAATATAATATTTTACTAAAATAGAAAAAGAAAACAAAGTGGACGAAATATCGTCCACATTGAGTGTAACATCGGACAGAGTAAACAAAAAGATTAAACTTATTGAATAATCTTTGAATATTTAATGAATAGTGTTTCATTTTTAAATATTATATTTGTTTTGAAAATAATTTGAATTAAAATTTTTCATTGAAATTTAGGTATTAAAATTTTTTTTTCCATAAAATGCTACAAATGCAAACAGTGCTTGTTTGAATGAAGTAAAATTTGCTTTTTAATTTATTAGGGTGTCTCATAAATTACTCAAGCAAGATTTTAATTAAATAAAAAACACATTTTATTCTCAATTACATTTTTTCTAAATTGAAAAATAAAGTACATAATATAGGGTTTATGTATTAAATATCGCATCCAGTAGTTAACCTCCATGGCTTTGTTGGCATATGAATCCTTTCGTCTAAGGTTTTCATGACCTTTTTGGACAAATGTGGCTAAATTTCGATAATTCAGGGTTAAAAGTCCTGTTTTAATGGATAAAGATGAATGTAGGCCTGTTGGCTTAGGCTTGTGACTTCGAAAAACCAAATAAAAAAAATGTTATTGTCTAAAATTACATGATCCAAATGGACCAATTCTGATCACCATTAGAGAAAATCACAATCAGGAAATGTCTTATGCAGGAATTGCATTCCTTTATAGGCTATATGAAATGTCACACTATCCTGCTAAATTCACATTTCCTCAATATTAATGAATTCATAATTAATTAATTTTTAATGAACAAATTATTCAATTTAGGCTTTATAAACATGGTTATCATGTCGCAATATCGAGCGTCAGTGACAGTAACGCTTGATCAGGTTTATTTTTGTATAATAGGGGAAAGTGCGCTACCCTCGGACGGAACAAGCTTAGGACGATTCAATTTTTCCTCTATGTTTCGTATGGATTTTACCCATAGCTTTTTTCTGAAAATTTGAGGTAATCTAGCCCATCTGAAAATTTGAGGGGACTAGCTAATAAAATATAATATTATAGTGGGCCAAATTTATTTATAACACATTGAAAAAAAAAAAAAGATTTGGGCGAAGCATTAATCGTCCGAAGGTAGCGCGCTTTCCCCTATACTGACACGATATTATTAATCATTTTAAGGGCTTGTTTTTGGATGGCAAGTGTATTTAGCACCCACAATTAATTCAGTTCTGTGAATTTTTGAATTAGACTCTTCATAGTTGACGAAGTTAAGTCTATTTTCTGACCATTCTCGAACCAAATTATTTAATTATTTTTGAAATATTTTTTAAGAACAAAAAAGCGTTGGTCTGTCATTTAGTGATGGATTTTTAATAACCCTAATCTATAAACTGTCACGTAGTATTTTTACTATTCGTTAGGAACCTTTATTTCAGAAACGCCGCTCAATTTAAATCTTGCGTGATTTCTGGGACACCCATTATTTACATCGATTGTGTTTGGTTTTGAATTTATATTTTTATATCGTCTACTTGTTTTATTTATCAAAAATAATGAAATTTTTTTTTGAATGTCTGATTCGTACAATGTTAAAAAAGAAACAGAATAAAACATTGACTCTACGATCGAGATGTTCTAAGAAATCTCTAAGAGGAGTTCCTGAAGGACAAGGGTCTACGAAAATCTTGGTATACGATATTACACAGAAAGTGGACGATATTACCTTAGACAAATTCTACGTATTTACTTCTAAATTTAAATATTATACTTTTAGAATACCATAAATGATAAACCCCTTTTTAAGGTTCCGAATAACGAATTTAAATTATATTATAAATGTAACATCTTAAAATTAAAATAATTACGCTTTTAACCTCCCTAAAATATTCTTTCCTTTCTCTGAATTTCATTCAAAGACATCTGGCGTACTCAATGAACACTCATGTTAGGAATACCGACACATATTTTCTTCTAGAATCCATGAAATCCATGGAATTACTCGGAAAATTCCAATGGAATCTGAAATGGAAACAATGCGAAAATCCTTAAAATCAACTGGAATCACAGAATCCAATTGCCATCACGCAGTCAGAATCGCTTATGACGGTCAAGTGCTGAGTGCTGACCTTTATCGGCCCAAATACCTATTTCATATTCTCAATCGGCCGTATAAGGCAACGTTTGATATTCGCGAAATTCGAACAGAGGGATCAACAGAATCACAAATGGAGTAATTGGGGATAACGGCATATCTCTTTGAAACATTAACAGAATAATGCAGCTTCGGAAAACATTGGAATGTGTTGAAGTAACAGAATAGGGACACAGATTTTCGACCTTACTATTGGTTGTAATAAGAACTGTGGTTTATGTAGGTTTCTTTTGGGTATTGCTATATGAAAATGTACAGCATAATACTTGAATAATTACTGTTCCAAAACCGTGTATTTCCGATGATATATGAGTAAAATTTCGCTATCCTTCCTTATTCTAAAATAATTAGATGAAGCCTTTCATAGCCAGAGTCTCGATTAGTCTCTATAAATAAAAATTAAATAGTCTAATTAATTTAATTAATATAACTAGTGTAATTTAGTTAATTAGTAAATTGGACAGAATTTTATTATTATCTACATTCTTCAAACTTGTTAACGAATTCCTCTTAATTAATATTAAAATACAATTATGTGACATTTTTAACTCTAAAAAATTAAATTGTTTTCAATGTTTCTAAATTAATCATTGAACTGTTTTGTGAATAGCACGTTGAAACCCTCTAAAGTAGTTTCAGAGTATTTAGACTGCTAGTTTTAGTTATGGTTTTATGATTCAATCAGGAATTCACTGAACGTGCGTCTTCTCTCAATTTACCAATCCTAATAGTTAAACCTGTACTACAAATAGAACTTATGTAGAATATTGATAATAATAATAATAATTAGTAGTCCTATAAGATAGGGAAACTTATCTTCATTCGGTTTCTGAAAGCAGGGACTACTAAGGGAAGTCAGGTAGGGGAAAGTAGGGCATCTTTGAATTAGAGTACCTTTGAAATAGGGTGTTTTATATTTTTCAATGGAACTGGACTTTATATCTAAATTCCTATAGCTCCCAATTCCTTTGAAAAATAGGAGAAAAATGCCGAACCCTTAGCCTGCTTCTAAACGAGGGTATTTTAAAAATGCACTTCACTGTGCTATGCACCGGCGAGTCTTGGAAAATCTCCCCTTGTGGTTTGTGTCTGAATAAAATCTCCCAGTTACCTGTTATAATACTCCCATTTGTGTCTTGACTAAAATAGAAAGTCTAGCAGACTTTCTATTTTATTCCGAAACGTTTCGAACTTGCTTTGAGGTACGTTGTATTGACAATAAAATTTAATAGAAGTTAAAGGGTTACCAAGTAAATATTAATGGTTGATGAAAAATAAATTAAAAGAGATGTTGTATCAAACTCGTCTCACCGCAGGGTTTTATGACATGTTGTCAGGAATTTTAGGAAACATCGTCAGTTGCTTTTCAGTTCGAAAACGTTTTGCTAATGAAGTTGCTTTACAATAGCTAATGTTTAGTTTTCCTTTATATTATTCATGATAACCATTGAGTAAGCTCAGTGCAATATTTTGTGCGCCAGAAGGTAGGCAATTGTCACTGAGAGAAAGCTCAGTGCGATATTTTGTCCACCAGATATTACGCAAAATGACACGATGAGAAAGCTCATTGAGACATTTTTATTTCGAAAGAACAGTTTCGAATCAAAAGTCCCCCCTATAAATACAGCCTTATTGACACTTTTATCAAAATCTTAAAATTTATTTAATGTATCTAATAAAATGTAAATCGTATGACGTATTTCAATTAATCTACATTTTCTGATAAGGATAGGTGTTCGAATTCCGTATTACAAATGATACAGATTAGTGTGCTAAAAAATCCTGAGACGAGTTCTCAAAGTGGTTCTCTTTAAACCTTTTCCAATTCAAAGATGTCCCACTTCCCCCTAGCTTTGAAACGGGGAACCTTTGAAATTGAGCTTTTTCTCCCAAAATAGGATTGACCTTATTTAAATTCAATTATGAGCCTTTTAATAATTTGTGAAACTAATTTATATCATAGTAAGGTCTAGTTCTATTTAAAAATAGAACAAGAAACCTTTTTTAATGCCATGGCCAATGGTTATCCCTCTTGCCCGTAGTTTGAGTCAATATTGCGCGACAAAATGAATATTTTAGTGAACTGCTAGTTTTAATTTAGAAATCGACATATGAAAAAATACTAATTTAGTTTCAGTTTAAATTTAAAACATTCAGAGTTTTAGCCAATTAAAGAATACAATGAATCTAAAATATTTTGAGGGTTTAAATATTTAAATTTGCAGGAGAATGGGAATCATTTTGGTGAAAATAGTCAGTAGGAGATCCTGGAATTTCAATCCTTCTAAGGTGACGAGATATTTGTATCGTGAAGGAACCGATGAGCGTCTGGAATATGGGGCTCCGCCGCTCTCCGGTTTCTTCAAGAATCGTCAGTAAGAATCAACTTTGGTTATTTTATTTATTTTTTAGTCCTTTCGATTGATTTACTTATTAAATAACTGTCTGCGAAAACAATAAGTACTGTCTAGCTTTTTGGTTGGTCGCTCCTTTAAGGCTCCTGAATATTTTTCTCAAAGGAATTTCTAGTCCATCACGTCAAATTTCTGAGAAGGCTTTAGATCAAGATCTTTAAGAAATTCACAGAAATATTCTACGAAACTTGTTTTACCTCAAAAATTGTACATATTATTATGTTAATGTCATGGTCTCAAAGGATGATTGGTAGAGGAAGACTCGATGAAGATTTTCCTAGAACAAACCATCTCCCTGTTTCTTCATTTTCCCTGAAATTTTCCAGTTGTCTTTATAAATCCTTAAGGAATATCATAAATCTAGTAAAAGATTGGATGGGGTACCTAGTCTCCTTCATTCAAATGTTCTCTGTAAAAAACCTATTGCGTCCAAATGTTGAGATCATAGAGTCGAGAAAGACGGGGTTATCAAGGAAATTTTAATCATAATTCAGGACAAAATATTCTCATTTTAAGGTGATGATAAGGTAAAGTGCCTCCGAGTCGGCCAGTTTCTCGACTCGACGATGGTTAATATTTCGTCAGTTGGATTAGCAATTGTCGTAACTTTCTCATCACCTCATCAGCAGTTCATGTATAGTTTGTATATTCCCATGGTGTTAGAAGAAGTGCTGATGAGGCGATGAGGAAGTTACGACAAATGCTGATCCAACTGACGATTTAAATATTTTAATCAGGGGGGTGATATTAGCTCTAAAAAATGCGACCGGTTTTAGTGTAAATTTTCTCCTGTTTTCGTACACATTTCACGAGATATCTTCAAAACTACGTAAATTGCCAATTTGGGGTTTTTGGTTGCCTATTCGTTATTAAATTGGCTTTTATTTTGTATTTGTATTTGTTGCTAATTCATTCTACATTGACGGAAAACAGTTAATAAACTCAAAAGTTTTTTCGGCACGCTAGAAACATATGGGAAACATAGGAAACGTGATGACCCTGGTTTTAATGATGACTTTCTATAAAATTGTTACTAATTTGTATTTATTTATGGAATAATTAACCTATTGATGTTGACAAAATTTAGTGCAAATATAAATAAATTGAATAAATAACTCTACCGGTCGAATTAAGGAACTGGTCGACTTGAGGGCACTTTACCTTATTATTTGATAAATAAAATCTTGATACCGATGTTTTTCAAATTGATTTTTTTCTTAATATTTCCATCCTCAAAGATAATGTTGTGAACGTTGTGAACATGAAACAATAAATATATAAATAAAAATTATTAAATAATCAGAAAAATTGAAAATAGAATTAATCTTTCATTTTTGTCATATTTGGTTTAAATGCCAATTTATCAAACATAAAACTGTTTGAAAATTATTGCTTTGCCCTAAATAGGAAAGCTCTGTACGCGGTAGTGTGTAATCAAAGCTCAGGATTTCATGGTTATGCCTCGTAACCAAAAATGAAGTTGAAGAACTCTGATTGTATTGAATGATAGTAAACGTTGCTCTCGGCAAGGGAAAGAAATTTGAGTGGTGCTTTTCGATCTCTGATACTGGCTGTGTCTCGACGGAAAAATACTTGGGGAGAGCTTTTGGGGACAGCCCTCCCACAGAAGTTTGGTGGTGAATTTATGATTTCCCATCGACATGCGCAAATAGAAGACAATGTAGGGTGGAATATCTATCCCCTGACAACGAGAAGAATCACATTGAAGATCAGTCGTCTTCTGTTTGGCGTACGAATGAGTTTGTTCTTCGGATGCTCACTTCCTCGACTTTTCCCGGCTTCTGGGTGGCATGTTATAGGGCAAGTATCTGAAGGGGAACTTTTTCACTTACTGCCGGAAGAAAGTTTTGAACCTTTCGTGAACCTTCTGGTATTGAATGGTGAGTAGCTTGGCAAGGAGAAAAGACATTGCCCAAGAATGTGTGATGAATTACAGTTGAACATTGTTTGAAGGGTTAGAGGTGAAAGTTTTTAGGGTGGGTGGTATATATATATATATAGCAAAAGTGCTCAAAGTGTGAAGCATCAGAAAAGCTCTGCCAAAAGAGAGGCGTGAAGTGGTGAGGAAAAGTGGAGAGTCGACAGTTAAGTGGGTGCACAATGTGACTCTGGGATTTTCCGAGATGAATCCTAGAATTATGGATATTTTGTGTGTTTTTGTGATTAAATGTGCGAGTGGGTGAAGGCAGAAAAATTGTGTGGAAATGTGAAAAATGGATGAATATGACAAAGCAGCTTGAATCATTTTTTCCAAGGCATAAATCCAAAACAATCCAGAGATGGAAATAGCTGAAAGTGATTTTGTCTGCTTGAAGGTATATTAATTTGTTAAATTTTATTGATAATTATTTTCCACTTTTTCGAGCGCCTACCTATCATTTTTCCCTACCTGAATTTCCACATGGAAATACGTAGAAAAACATGTCAGTAGCAGAATTACTTTGATATTTGTTGCCAAAATAAATTGAATGTAGAACACCAACAAAAGTAGAATTATGCTTCGAGCTACATCAAATTTAATTATTGTTTCAGTTTTAGAAGAACGCAATGTGCGCAAAAGTTTAAATTTTCGCATCTCCAAAAACAGATATTTTGGAAGCTTTTTCAGGAACAATTTTAATTTATATCCGCCTCATGGATTTCCCGCAGGAAGAAAATTCTTGTCTCAAAGATAGAACAGCAAGCTCAGTCTTGAGATAAGAATAGAATAAGAGCAAAAGATGCAGCATGGCACAGAAGTACCCATATTGCTTCAATTTATGCCTCAAGAGGGTTACAACTGACAATTTAGGGGTTGACTACACAGCAAAATAATGAGAAAATTCTTTTATATATTACCCCATGGGATAAATCATAAAACAATTCTCCAGTAAATTCATTAGCCTGAATGAAATGAACTTTTGTGCTCGGCATAAAAATGCTAGTAAAATAGGAGAAAGTGGGGCAATTTCGGATATCAGAGCTTAATAAAAAAAATTATTTAAGTTTTGAGTTCAAATGCTATGTTAATTTTCCAATTCTCTGTTACGATTGTAATCTGGAAAACTAAAGTTATTGCAAAATTATTTTGAAATTATTTGGAACAGAAAAATTAGTGGATTAATCAAAACTAAACAATTTAATTTTATTTTATAAGGGGTACAAATATGTTCTCGCTGTTCTCGCATGAGAAATCTTTTTCTGCTGTTGCTCAGCTTTGAACCCAAGACCTCGCAGTCATAGAGCTGCTACTCTATCCACTGACCCACTCGAGGCTCCCAGGCGGTATTTGTAACTAACGTCAAAATGATTCTATATCAATAGATTGTATTTGGTAGTACATTTGTTTTGGAAAGTGTGAACAAGATATTTCTTCATAAAGTTTAAAATGACGAGTAAACTTCTGTTGTTCTGATTTCGCCAAAAGAAATCTGCGGCTGAAGCACATTGAAATCTTATAGAGACTTACGGCGTTATCACACTTGCACATTAAAATTTTAATGTGATTCACATTATTTGTCGCTTGTGAGCGTCCAAATATGTTATTTGTGTCTTTGAGTCACTTAATATTTGGGGTTTTTCTATTTATTGATAAAGAAGTAGACTTGGCCTGCAAAAATAAGTTTAAAATTACCTAAAGCATAAAAATTTTTCACATTAAAATATTAAAGAGACAATTGCATTAATTTTTCGAATTAATGCTATAAATCAATTTATATCAAATTTTGCGGTCCAAGTCTACCTTTCTATCAAAAAATAGATCAAATTTTGAATATAAAATGATTCAAACACACAAATTACACATTTGGACTCTCACCAGCGACAATTAATGTGAATCATATTAAAATTTTAATGTGCAAGTGTGATAACACAGTTACAGCGATCATGATCCATCAGAAACAACATGCAGAGATTGGTTTAGACGCTTCAAAAAGAATAACTTACATATATATATACAATACATGTATATATATAATATATATAATATGGACAATATTTTGAATGAAATTTTCTAATTTTCTTTAATAAAACTAGAATTTTCACACAAAAAAGAAACAGCCAGAACTTTTTTGTACACCCAAAAATCCAATTTAGGGTAAGTGTTCCAAATTTCGGCCAGCTACTAATTTCGACCACTTTGAGTGTAATTTCGGCCATGCAAATAAATTAATTAAAATTATGTATGTAATCTTCTAATAGTCACTGAATTCATTTTGCTTTTAAATATTTATTCACTTTGGGGTGTATTAACACAAAGATCGTTAAATTTTAAGTATAATTATAATTTAAATTCTGTTGTAAAAACTCAGTGTGGAAAGAGTATTACAAAAAATGTCACAGATCGATTGTGTTTCTAGCAGTCTTACGATTTGTGATGAAGTGCAAGAGGTTTACCTTCGGTGTTTTTCATGAAAATTGATTAGTTTTCATAAAAGATTTTTTTTGTTTATGTTAATAGTGAATTAATCTTTAAATTTCGGGTAAAATTTCCGAGCTGGATCCTGTTTTTCGCGTAAAAAAGTGTATACTTTGTGAGCGTCTCTCCGGTGAGGTAGTGTTGCCTATTCCGGCAACATCTTTTGCTTTCCTAAATTTCTTATTCATTTTACGTTTTTCTTTTTTTTTCAATTTCTGAGTTCTACAATGTCTAGAGAAAAAAACCACGCTTCTACGAAAAAGATGATGTGGAAAAGGCTTTGGGAGAGTTCAGAAAAGGCAAATTGCTACGGGAATCTGCGCGTAAATTTGAGATGCTACTCTGATGAGTAGCAGGGCAAATTACACGGAAGATTTCAGGGCTTGTGGGTCATATAAATGTATTAAACTAAATATTAAACTCGTTCCGTCTGACGTTTTGTAATTTTCTATCCGTTGCGTCACAAAAGGTGGTCAGAAAAAAGGTGGCCGGAATTTCACTCAAAGTGGCCGGAATACTACCCAAAGCAATGTCCATATTATTATTATTTTTCAATATTTTAGGAAGTGATTTAAAGACAACAAAGATAATAAACTAGTTTTCAAGGTTCCACACAACCTTTCGGAAAAGGAAGCAACAAAAAATATCAATATGAATTAAAAATATTGCATTTCAACCTTAGGGCTTCGGTGTTTATTTGCAACTATGCCGAAATTTGGCACACTTACCATAAGCTTTTCTTTTATGGTTTTCGTTTTATGGTTTAATAAAATTAGTTTAAAATTACTTAAGTCCCTCAAAGAGTAATCAGAGAATTGATGAACCAAAAATCCGGAAATATGTTTTCTTCTGATAATTTTTTTTTGTATGAAAATCTTATAAAAAAATACTACAAAAATTTCTACTTAGCTTAATTAAAAGTTGTTTCAATTAAGGAAATTTCGAAATACTATTTTTTAAAGTTATTTAGTAAAAATTGAAGCTACAAAAAGCTCCAAAAAGGTTTTTTCAAGTCTTTATCAAAGGTTTTATTCAAGTTTTTTTCATGTCATAATTTTATATTAATTAATTAGAAATGAATGAAGGTTGTAAAAAATTAGCCAGTAGATTTGAAAAAAAATCTTAGTAAAATTGAAACGAAATATTAAATTGTAAATGTACGCAAAACTAGTGAAATATTTTTTGCAAAGAGAAATTTCGAAATACTATTTTTTAAAGTTATTTAGTAAAAATTGAAGCTACAAAAAGCTACAAAAAGGTTTTTTCAAGTTTTTATTAAAGGTTTTATTCAAGTTTTATCATGTCATAATTTTATATTAATTAATTAGAAATGAATGAGGGTTGTAAAAAATTAGCCAGTAGATTTGAAAAAAAAAATCTTAGTAAAATTGAAACGAAATATTAAATTGTAAATGTACGCAAAACTAGTGAAATATTTTTTGCAAAGAGAAAATTAAGGAAATATGAACAATTTCAGCATTTTCTATTCAATTTAAAAGGATTTAAGAACAGTTTTTCGTCTTCTATTGAGTAAAAAAGAATTTTTACTCATATGAGAACCGGTGAACGTCGAGGGCATAGGGTAGCTTAGAAAAGAACACTGTTTTTTTCCAAAGCTTTCGGCTCGGACTCCAAGCCTTCCTTAGTGGTCAAATCTTCAGATTTCTGAACTTTTGCAAGACGTCCGGGTTGTTCACAGAGCATCGGATTTATGGACTGCACTTTACAATATTTTACTTTATCACGAATTTTTGTTCTAGTAACTATACTTTTTTTTCTTCTCTTGTGGGCTTCTTTGTGAGCACTTCAGTTCTCCCTAGTTCACAGGAAGGCTTGGAATCTGAGTCGAAAGCTTTGGGAAGAATCTGTGTTTTTTCTAAGCAGCCCTACGCCCCCGACGCTCACCGGTTCTCATATGAGTAAATTATTCGTCGGCATTCACTAACCACAGAATTTTTACTGATCAATTTTTTATTGATCTTTTTAAATTTACTTACTGATAAATATGATTCTATTACATAAAGTATGCATATAATGGATGGCATAAAAAATGTTGATATTTTTGAAAAAAATTGTTGCACTCTTAATTATTGTATTATAGAGCGAGTGCTAGATCTTCTGCAAATATAGATCAATTCAGATTATTTGCTTTTGTCATTTACGATTAACATTTTTTTTAATCACCTTTATATTCAATTTAATTTTGTTAGTTTAGTTATTGGTTTTTTTTTGTAAAAATATAGCAAATTTATTTTATTTTACCCTTATGATAACTTTTTATTTATTTCAGAAACTTTAATAAGCAATGAAATCTTAAAAGTGAACACTTACTCGTAAGTGCTACTGTTAATATCATAAGGCATCAAAAATATTTTTTCTTTGAAATACGATATTTTAACGAATAGTACGTTCAATTCGATGTGAATAATACAATAACTGAGCTAAATATTTTTATAGTTCCCCAAGCAATGAAAGTCAACCTGGTATAGTTCATCATCAGAATGCCCCCCTTTCCACCCTTCTATTTTGAAAAGCGGATGTGGAATATATTACAGTGTCTCAAACACCCTGCACCTTCCCTATTTCAAAAGCTTCACATTTTCTGCTTTGTATGAAGCAAAATGAAGCACTTTCCATATTATTTCCGCACAAAAACATGGTAAATTTTTTTGTCTAGGAAATTTTTAGTTTGTTTATACAATCTCTAATGTAATCACTTTGAAACTTTTGCCAAATGAAAAGTGTTTTATATTATGTGTTATGACTGAAACTTCTCAGAGTGAGCAATATAATTTAATGCCTCGAATCCTCCAAGAGCCCAAGACATCGTAATTTTGGGCATTTGGTAAATCATAAGTTTCAAAAGCAGTAACATTACGCTTTCAGTATGTTCATCTGGCTGTTAGCAGAGATCAGATAATAAGGCTAAAGATTAGAGATATCAACTTGAGGTATTCGGATTTTCTTCCTTAAACTTTCTAAGATTTTTAAGACATGATTATCAGAGTTTTTGAGCTCTTATTTGTGGATGTTATGAAAATAGTTTTGGATAATTTTTTCTAGCCTCTTCCTCAAACTTCAGTTAAATAAAACTATTTCAATAATAAAATTTCGGTTCAAAATTTCTTGCTCTTCGTAATGTTTTTTCAAAATTCCAATTTTTTTCCATATGCAAACGGTAGATTCTCAAGATTCGAGAAAATATTACGAACATAGTAAAAAAGACTTACTATTTTTCCATGATTTTTATTGTAAATTTGCATAAATATATAATTTTGGTGAACTGCTATACATTTATCTAACCTTTACACAATTTTAAAATCAATTAAATTGTGCACAAAATTTATACAAGTGTATAATCGGTTTACCGATTTTCCAAATTGGCCGTGCCATTACATAAAGTTTCTCATCACATGAAATTTACACTAAAAAGATATTACACATTTTAAAATTACACATTTCCCTGAAGTACATATTTGTGTGACTTTCTCAGCAATATTTGCGCTAAAGGGGCAAACTTATGATTACCTGTTACACGTTAATGTAATTATTTGTCTCCAACTATTACACATTTATGTACACATCCTGTAGAAATTACACAAAAAGTACACTTCCATGCAATCAGTTGCTAATCAGTTGCCATCTAATTACACGGTTTACCATTGCACAGAATTTGTATCACACACTTTTCTAAGGTACATATTTGTGTAATTCTATAACAATAAGTCAACACTGAAACAATTATTTCGTAAAATTGTCCGTAAATATTTGTGAATTCCTATTGGAGATTTACGAAATGCTTGCAAGGGCAGAATCACATGGACAATGAAATGCTCGCCGTAGCCTCACCGTATTTCGTTTATTTACTCATTTTCATTGCAATTCTTACGCAAATTTTCCATTACCGTATTACCTTATACTCGGTGACACTAGGTGAAAATAATATAAGAAAATTAAAGAAATAAAACGAAAATTCGATAAACGGTGAGTAAAAAAAAACTGTACGATTAATTTCTCTTACAGTTTTTTTTACTCACCGTTTATCGAATTTTCGTTTTATTTATTCAATTTTCTTATATTATTTTCACCTAAGTGCCACCGAGTATGAGATAAGGTAATACGGTAATGGAAAATTTGCGTAAGAATTGCAATGAAAATGCGTAAATTAACGAAATGCGGTGTGCATTTTATTGTCAATGTGATTCTGCCCTAAATCGTATAACCCACAAACAAGTTCGTAAAAGTTTGATTTTTTCACAAACATTGTTCGTAATAAGATCACTTGAGGAGCATTTTTTGTACTTTTACAAACATTTGTTTGTATATGTTCGTAAACACACAAAAACTGTTCATAAAATTTTGTCATTTGTTAGTATATTTTGTCTGAGGAACATTTTACGAACATTTACGGACAAATGACAAAATTTTACAAACATTTTTGTATGTTTACGAATATTTACAAACAAAATGTTTGTAAAAGTACAAACAATGCTCCTCAAGTGATCATATTACGAACAGTGTTTGTAAAAAAAACTATAAACTTTTACGACCTTCTTTGTGGGTTATAATATTACAGGATCGTAAGTCCCTAATAGGAATTCACAAATATTTACGAAAAATTTTACGAAATATTTTTTTCTGTGAAGTACTTTAAAATAATTAAATTTCGTAAGATTGAAAGTTTAAAAGTGGTTATTAAACTATCCAATATTTATGAAAAATATAGAAGAGTAGCATCACTTTATCAGACTCTATTTGGTACCATTTTAAATAAATTTATATTTTCCAAAACGGCAGAACTAAGTGGGTCATCGCACTTAGCGGTTCTATTGACCTAGTATTTGTGTATTCAGATGCTCCATCCTTTATGCTGATCACTTTGAAATTTTATTAAACATTTTCCAATTGAATTTTTCTATTGCTTTATGACCCCCTAGTAACTATTTTGATACTTTCTCTATTTTGGGTGCGGAATAGTGGAGTTGGGCTTAAAATTAAATTTGTATATTTTACGTCTATGTCTAAAGAATTTACAAATTCAATTGGATTCCTTCACAAATTGAATACTCTGACGGATAATGTGGCAGAGGGTGTTTTGAGTAAAATTGGACTAAATCCAGATGCTGAATGTGCAGTGAAAACTTGATAATTCTACTTTTCTGCAACTTTTTGACTTTTGCTCTCCATCATGTGCTACCTCCAGATCACAAAATGATGAGGGACTGCTTTTAAAAGAGGGGCAAATTTATGTTACAAAGTCTAAAGTATGGTACGACGAAGTAGAAAAAAAATATATAAGAAGCAAGCATGTAAGATGAAACTTTTTCAAAAGGAATTTATTTAGCTGTCGAAACTTTCTTCCTTGTTAATATTGTATTTTGTACCATCTTTTGACTCAAACAGAAAATGCGTTAAGAATTTGCAGAATAATTCCGTATAGAATATTCTTTTATTTACAAAATCACATAGAAAATAAAATAGATATTTCTTGGAGTTTCCTTTTTATTGCGTCTCTACTTCTTTCATTGACAGGGAGAAAAAGAAAATGTAAAATCTAAATTCTTGCACAAATTCAATAAATTGAATTCTTTAATTTCACATCTAGCTCCTCAACACCTACAGTGAAAACTTTGCCACATTCCTTAGCAAATTTCTACCATTGAAGGCAAATATCTTTTATATTGACATTCCATGTTGGCACTTACCTTTATGCAATTCTCCATTGTTATCCGCTGAGTGTCATCGCAGCATCGAAAAGGTGAATGAATAATTGAACATTTTTGAATATATTTTTTTATACTATTATTGAAAAGAAGATTCTCCTTTGTACCAAATGGCAATAAATTGAGATATTTATTAGGAGAGAGAAGTCCATGTCAATATCATACATAGAGAGCATCCTTTTGTAATGGTCTATGCTATTCACACAATGTCGCATTCTATTTTATCCTGTTTTAAATTTCAAAACACTCTGAGAAAGGAGTTATGTGGGCTATATATAGGAGCCAAGGTGAATACAGTTCTGAGATTAATACGTACACCATCCTGTTTGACAGTTCAATTTTTTTTAATATAAACTTCAAAGTGTTTTATTTATTAAAATCGAATTAATTCGATTATTGAAAAATGTATGAGAAAAAGGATAACGATGTACCACCCATCGCAATATCGGAAGAAAGCAGAATTAAAAAAAAACTCGATTTATTTTATTCCTCTTCGAAGTCGACAGACACCTCGTATACCTGATAAAGTGGGTGATTGATGAGAGTTTATATGCGACAAACACGCATCATCGTTATGAGTGATGTTCAAGCAATTTAATGCGTATGTTGTCAACTGAAGAATACGATCCGAGCATGGGTATATCTCGAAGAGATCCTTAATATTCAATGGTGGTATTAATAGGAAGAGAGGTAAAATGTAGAAGGAGCAGTCACACATGATGAAAAGCCTCATCTTTAGCATACCATACACCACATTTTATTCACCACATAATACAGCATATCCCCTCGTAAATCATTCAAGGGAAAATTCTATGAAAAGAAAAACTGCTCTTCTCTGGTGAACTAGTGGTCACTTCACTGAAGCAGAATAGTACATGGTTTAGTGCAACCATTTTACTAATTATACTGATGCATTTCGATATGCTAAATAAGCTTTAATGATGGGAAAATATTTATGTTTACCCCATTAAGATGTATGATATAGGAATATCATAAGTGTGCTCACAATGTCTTAATAAAAGGTTGTTTATTATCTAAAAGTGTTTTGCATAAAACGAAGATGGAACTCTATTTGCAGAAAATGTCGTTGATGTTCGAAAAATTCAAACTCAGTTTCGGATTTTAAATATAAATTCAAACAGAAAGTAGGAAAGATTATTAAATTATCACACTAAAGAGACTTTTGAAAGTATTACTTCTAGTACTGACAACACAGCCAAATCAAATACATTTTGATACTCAATACACATCGAGATTCGAATTTTCGAATTCGAAGATTTTGTTAGAATTTAAGGTCGAAGAAACACCTATTGGCACTTTAAGAAATCATGTCCCGACCTATTGGCATTATATTTTGTACAATCATTTGGAATAAAAAATTTCAACACTTATCCTTATAGAAAAAAGCAGTTTAATGAAAAAACATCATATCGACGGCTCAGAATATAAAACGAACAACTCGATTTTTTACAAAAATCGTTTTATTCGCTTTTTGCATACTTCTTTATACCTTCTACGTTCCCGGTGAATATTATACTTGAAAGATAATTATTTTCAAAGTTATAGAGATTTTAAATCTAAAAATTCCTATACTCTGCATGTAAAATCTCAGCTTTAAATCGATCTCCTGTAAAATTTGCCCATTGTGAGTTATTCGTTTCTTATTCTGAGCGATCGATATTACTTGAATTTTATTAGATACAGTAAATGAATTTTAATATTTTTACAAAATTGCCAATATGTGTTTCATGCTGAATAGATATTTCTTCGACAGGGCCGTAGCGCTGGAGGCATTGAGGGGCAATGCCCTACCTTAAAATTTCTAATGCTCTACTTTAAAAACCATAAACTAAGATAATGTTCTAAGTAAACTGTTCGTAGTATGATATGGTACAGAAGAAATGAATCTCCTATTAAATGGCCTGATACGTATAATCTAGAGTGATCGATTGAAGTGCTTAATGCAATTGGTTAAAATCGTGTGGAAAGTCAAGCGATAATTTTCTGAAAAATTTAAATATTTTTTCAAACATCTTAAAAAATTAAAATATCCTCGCATATCCTAATAATTCCTTTATTAAATTACGGATCCAACAAATCTTTGAATAATACCCAACATAAGGTTACAATCGGTTTTGTACAGCATCTAATGTTAAAATTTAAAATTTCCTCTTTGTTGTAGATGAGCAAAAAGAAAAATAAGAAAACCACTTCACAGTGTTTATGCCCAGCTTCAAATTCAAAATTATATTCTATGTAAAAGTCGCTAATTGCATTCCATGTACAATCAGGAGAGACAACTTTAAAATTTGACAATTTAATTAAAATTATTTATATTTTCTATTTCGTTATATAGGTCAATATTTCAGCTTTGTTAAGCCGCAGTCAGTAAACAATGTTTTGATACAATTTTCCCAACCAATATTTTTCCAATAAGAAGCTAACACAATTTAGGAAAAAATTGGGGAAAAATAAATGTTTTTGAAACGAGCTAATAGCCACAAGAGGGAGGAATAATAAAATGTAGAAAAAAATGAAAATTTTTAATTTGAAGTCAATTATAACAAATACGCATAATTAATTGAATTATGATTATGTTTTTATTATTATTCTCATTATTATAGTTTGTATTTTTGTTACGAATTGAGTAGAAAGTGTTTAATTTAAGGAATTTAAACGATCATGGAAAAATGTAGGATAAAGTGCCCTTATTTCATACGATCCCAAGCTTCGTCATGACTAAATTTTTCTTATGTTTCTGAATGAATTTGACTCAGCAAAATGTTAAAAAAATGGCCACTTTAACCTAGTTTTTAAAGTATGGGTGCGATGAGTCAAAAGGAACATAGGAAAAATTAGTCATTACGAAGTTTGGGAGCGTACGAAATATGGGTATTTTCCCCTAGTCAAGAATTTTTATCATACTGATTAATTTGTTTTCAATTTTAGAAAAAATGTGAAAATTGCATTGTCCGAAATATCCTTATCGTTTTCAAAATATTTAATAAAAGATTTTATGGTATAAGGTAAAGTGATACAAGTTGGGCATAGTGTTACAAGTTGCACAATTCGCCGGTACATGTTGGACAGGGATTTTTTCTTGATAAATACAATACTACGTTTTTTTTAAGTGCAAGGAACCAAATTATAACACTAAAGCATTAAAAATATACAAATAAAAATGAAGTACTAAATTTATCAAGAAAATAAGCCCTGTCCAACTTGTACCACTTTACCCTATTTAATTTTGGTCATAAAGTGACCTAGCAACAAGTTGTCAGTAGGGGAAAGTACTCTTCCTTCGAACGTTCATGCCTTCACTGAGAAAAAAGGGGTACAATTAACTTTTTTTCCTCATAACTTTAACACTCTTTAGGTGTAAAAATATATCAACATTTTTTAATGTTAATTTTACACCTTTTTAAGGGT
The DNA here is from genome assembly GCF_024763615.1 of Phlebotomus papatasi. Taxonomy (NCBI): domain Eukaryota; kingdom Metazoa; phylum Arthropoda; class Insecta; order Diptera; family Psychodidae; genus Phlebotomus; species Phlebotomus papatasi. Next base: position 22,624,532 of record NC_077222.1, read on the forward strand.
AAAATTAACATGAAAAAGGGTAACTTTAACCCCCAATACACCTAAAAAGGGTAATATTTACACCGACTTTGGATTAATACTGCAGGGTAAAATTAACATTTCCGGAATGTTATTTCAACTTTTCCGGATTTCTCTCAGTGTTCGAATAATGCCAATCTTCCTTTATTTTAATAAGAGACTTACACATATTTATCAGATAATTATCAATAATTGATAATAAGCTAACTAATATTTAAAAAAAAAAGATGTGTAAGTGTCTTAGGAAAAATAATTAAAAAAAATACATTTTTCAAAGACATGAACGTTCGAAGGGAGAGTATTTTCCCTTAGTAATTCGCGATAGCCATCCAAAAGTGAACTCCACTTGTTCAAACATATAACTAGAACTTCGCATAATTCACAATTAAAATACATCATGTACAGCAGCATAAACGTTCTCTTTTTTGGCATATTTTCTATTTGCAGATGATATCATAAGCTGATGAAATACACTGAACTTGTGAGGCAATTTGGGATGGGAATGAGCTACATTTTGCTGTCCCTCCTCCAGCTTCGATCAGCTGCATGTGCGATGTAATTGAAAAATTCATCGAGATAATTTGCTGGGCATTGAGCCACATATTGCAACTCAACACTTTTCCCTCGATGTTTGTGTGAAACATTTTCAATTTCCATTGTGAGTGGTCGATTGACAAATTGTGGCTAAAAATTTATAGTGAAACTGGTTTAGTGGGAATAAACATAAATCTAGATGGTGAAATGTGTATCCCTGCCATTTTTTTTTTGGCACAAAAGTGAATTTGAACAGAATTTACGTTGATTTTGATTGAAGAGGGAACACAGAGATTCCAGGTGAATTTCAAATAAGATGCAAAACGGCCAAAATGTTTGTCATTGCAAATGTTGGGGTGGCGATGTAGCAAGTGCTGGAGATACCACAGAATCTGCCCCACACCCCAATACTATCACAGTCAGCATGAAGAGACTTCAACTCGACACAATGCCAGGCTTGTCTTCACCCACAAGAGTCATGAAACGATGGCCAAATTGTCATATGGCAGCCACCAAGTGGATGAGAATAATTCTACTGAGTCTCCTCTTTCGCTACAGCAATTGTAAGTATTGACAATACCATAGAAATTTCTCCATGTGTGCTTAAATTCAATTGAGAGACGTTGCCGAAAGCTCAAAGCTCCTTCAACCAGATGCAAAACTATCGAAGCTCAACTGAATGCATATAGGGTGGAATAACCGGCTATCGCCATGTTTAGGAAAAAATTAAATTCATTTAATCATAACTTTTGAATCCTTGTTACAAGATAAGTCAAATTTGACACAAAGTTACTTAGATGTATTGGCTCTAGATACGTGAAAACAATAATCCTAGAACATAACGCTGGACTACTTAAAAAACTGATTTTTATTAATAATGCAAAAATAACCATTTCGTCGCCACTTTTTACCACTTTTCGCCAGTTTTGTAAAATTTGTAACCACTTCTCGCCACCCACTTGAAAAGAACCACACTCGGTTATTTTAGGCAATGCTATGAAAAGAATACATTCACCATTTCTCTTGCCTTGTGATCACTTTATTATTACTCTCTTTAAATGATTTTTCTTCACTTTTATTTGAGAAATCAAATTATGGGGCTTTTGCAGAAAGTAAACAATGCAGATTTGACAACTGAGAATGTACGAAGTGAAGTTAGCGTCGCCTATTGAAAAGATATGGCGACAGGTGGTAAAATCAATTCCAGAATATTACCACTTCTCGCCATGCCTCATTTTTATACAAAAATAATATAAAATGAAATATTAATTGACTAAATACAAATTTTATGTATTCCACAAGTGCAATTAAATATTCAATAGACAAATTATTTACCCAAATAGGTATTTTTGGCCTGATGAAAATTTGACGACACTTAGTACATTTGGTAAGAGATGTTGGATTCGATGCACTTGCTTAAAATATTGCTCTAAAAAGTGATCAAAATCGTGAATCCAAAACGAATAATTATTATTTTTCGATTCTATGCGTAGAAGCAGAAACAATACAAAAAAATTGCGACTCATTTATTTCATAAATTGCGAAAAATAGCGATTTCAATGTAAGTAGCGAGAAGTGGGGCACTGGCGAGAACTGGTGATTCCACCCTATCGACCCTTCCATTTCATCCTATTCTATCTTAAACCTTTAATTTTTCAAAAAAAAAAAACATTTAAAATTAAACACTCCTATTGTGGGAATAAGCTGACGTTAATTGCAATCAATAATAAGGAAATCCGGAAGTCGTCGGGAAGAGACAATCACTCAGGAAAACACATCAACTATCTCCAGAGCATTCTTCGACTATGTACGGTCTGGTGGAGTGCAATATTTAGTGAAAACGGAGTAAGACCCTATTTCGCCTCTTTCAATTTTTATTCGCTACAACGTTTCGGGAATACGATGTCCCCTTCATCAGGTATAGAATAATTAAGGAAGAAACACGTAAGGTATATATCGTTACACTTGATTTGCACTGGAGTTGGTGGACAAGGTTGGATCACGGAGCTCATCACCATGGAGAGGATAGACACAGAATCTGTGTCTTACGTGTTTCTTCCTTAATTATTCTATACCTGATGAAGGGGACATCGTATTCCCGAAACGTTGTAGCGAATAAAAATTGAAAGAGGCGAAATAGGGTCTTACTCCGTTTTCACTAAATATCTCCAGAGCTTTCGGCTCGGTCTCCAAGCATTCATCAGTGGTCAAGTCTTGCAATTTTTTCACTGAGACTCGTTCAGAATTTTGGTCAGGATTACAACAGGGCAAGAGAGGGAACGGGGGCACTATTCTTACACTGTCTTTTTTATTTTTTTTTGTAATATTTGGCACAAATTTTGGGTTTTCTTCTTCGTTTGGGTTTTCTTCAGCAAGACACAAGACGAAGAAGAAAACCCAAAAAAAAAAAAATTAAAAAAGACAGTGTAAGAATAGTGCCCCCGTTCCTTCTCTTGCCCTGTTGTAATTCTGACCAAAACCCTGAACGAGTCTCAGTGGAAAAATTGCAAGACTTGACCACTGATGAAGACTTGGAGACCGAGCCGAAAGCTCTGGAGATAGTTGATGTGTTCCCCTGAGTGATTGTCTCTTCCCGACGACTTCCGGATTTCCCTATTATTGATAAAGACTCCTATTTTGTTTTAACAATTTTAAATCAAATAAAGCAAACTCGGTATCTCAAATAAAATTACTATAGTCAAGTTTGCTAATCCGGGCGCTTCACTATCTGGATCGTTTATGATTAATCCACTTAAAATAATATTTTTATTTTTATTTGCGTAATATAGTCACTACAGTAACATAATATAGGGGAATGTGGGCATGGTTCGCACAGAGTAAACCTTCAAACTATGCGAATTTTCTCTTTGTTTGCGAAGAGCAGGTTTACCATTTCTCACTAAAAATTTTGTATCAGTGATATATTCGCTAATGAAAGCTGGTTATTTGAAAAGATTTATTGCTTTTTCCTTGTAAAAAAGTATTTTAAATCCAAAGATTTAATTGAAAGTGAATTAGCGAAAAGGCGACCCAGTTAGTGCATGCTGACTTATTTCAGTATTATCATTATTTTATAAATTTTCTTCAATATTTTTGATATTTTTTTAATATTATATTTCTGAATGAAACAGTGAATAATTCTATGGATTTAGAAGAAGTAAAAAAGAATTTCATCAGTCCAAAAACAAGCGTTTAAGTAGCACTCTTCGGAAAACGATCCAGTTACCCCACCTTACTATAGCCCACTTAGAATACAATAGAAATATATGATCGATAAATACTCAACAGCTTAATTTAATTTTGAAGAAAGCATTTACTACCTAGAATTGTATCACGAGAATATGCAATATCATTCCTCTTTCATCATATATCATTTCAAGAGGATCACTAAACTAAGCTTGTTGTAGGCTGAACTTTCATTGAACTAAACAATAATTTACAGTTATCAAAATTTAATTTAATTGAAAAAGAAGGAATTTTATGAAATTTTGCATTTCACTCTATTTAAATATAATTTGGTCCACAGCCTACTAATTAACATGGTATCATTTGATTGATAGAATAAATTATTAATTATGACTATTCATTCAAACTTCAAACATTTTGAAATGAAAGAAGCTAGGGTAAGTGTGCCAAATTTGGCATAGTTGCATGCAAGCGCCAAAGTCTCAAGTTTGAAATGTAATATCTTTAATAGAAATTGATTTTTTTATTACTTCTTTTTAAGGAGTGTTGCTTAGAACCTAGTTGACAGTTTGTCGTCTTTATTTACTCCAAAATCATTCTTAATACATTTTAAAATGAATAAAAATGTAGACATAGCTCTGGTGCCCTATTTCGGCCACCTTCATTCTCATAGTTTCTTGCCCTTCAAGAATTCTTCCAATGCCTTCTTCACGTCATCTCGTTTGTCGAAGCTACTTTTTTTGTTAGTATGCAAAAACTAAAAATTCATGGAAATTCGAAGAACAAAAAAGGTGGCCGAAATTGCAAGCTGGCCGGAATTTGGCACACTTACCCTATATACTTACCAAGAGTACATGAAGTTTTAATTACAATCGAAAAACAAATTATGCGCGCTGCATACAAAAGTGGAAATAGTCGAAATAATATAATTGGTATTCATAATTTAGATTAGGGGGAAATGAGGTATTTTTGAATTGAAGCACCTTTGAAATAGGAATTTCCCCCTATTTAAATGGAACTGGATCTTACTATGGTACAATTAAGCTCCAAAAACTAATTGTGAAGCTCAATTGCATTTTGATAAGGATCAGTTCCATTTGAATATGAGAAAAAACTATTTCAAAGTACCCCAAATCAAAGGCGCCTCTCTTTCCCCTAGACAAAATAATTTCAAAATTGTCATAGGGGTTCTTGCTTCATACGATCCTAAGCATAGTAATTAATGACTAATTTTTGCCTATAACTTCGAATAAATGTGTCTCACATTTATTCGAACTGGGAACTTTCTCCTAGTTTTTGAAATATGGATGCAATTTATCACAATTATTGAGAAGCATAGGAAAAATTTAGTCATTTCGAAGCTTGGAATCGTAGAAAGCATGAGCACTTGCCCCTAATTATATTAGTTATCATATTAATTTCTACCTCAATTTCTATAAACAAAAAAACACAACAATTTATAAAACATGGACTGCAGCTTGATAATAACATTTTCTTCTAAAATAACGAGATTTTATTCATTTATGTCATTTCATTATAGAAAAAAATAAAATTGCACTACATCTGTATTAAAAATATGTTCATTCTAATATTAATACATTTTTTAAGTGATTCACATTGTTTTTAAATCATAATAATAATTTATTAAATTAACAATAATAGGGTTATTATTAAAGACCGCGTTCATATTAACTTAACACATAGAGTTTCAAAAATTTGTAGATCGATTTTGAAGGCTAAAAAGCAAAGCATTTTTTTCGTTTCGCCTGCGTGGTGGCTGAAATACTCCTTGTCCAAATTTCGGAGTGTTTCAAGTGTAAGTCCTTGTTGTAAGGAAAAATCAAGCATTGATGTACATAACATTATTGTTCCATTTTGTAATACTCCTCATAATCAATAAATTAATTCTTTTAGCAACTTTCTCAGTAATATTTCACAAATTTTCATAATGTTGTTAGAAAATTTAGTTTATAAAATTTCGAAATTGGATTTGAATTCTTCGAACATCAATGGCAATTGGACTAACTCATAATTGGAGAATCAAGGTTTATCTATGAATCTATTCATTCACAGAACAATTTCGAACTTCAAAGTCAACTTCTAATTTTTAAACCAAATTTTCGCTCAAAGTTGAGAAGATTTGTGATATATAAATAGTATTAAGAAGATGTTAAATGAGTTACTCGGTGATTAATGAGAGGAATTGTAATAGAAACAAAAATATAATAAGCGTATTTTCTTCGTTTTTGCCCATATACTAAATTTTCCTATAAATTTAAGTACTTGTGTTTTTGAAAGACTAAGTCATTCGAACCCTTCAAAAACATGCAGTACTCACTGAGAAGAAAGAGGGGGTGCGATTAACTTTTTTTCCTCGCCAATTTAACACTTCTTAGGTGTAAAAATATATCAACATTTTTTAATGTTAATTTTACACTTTTTTAAGTGTAAAATTGTGTAATTTTACACCTTTTTAAGTGTAAAATTGTGTAATTTTACACCTTTTTAAATGTAAAAATAACACGAAAAAGGGTAACTTTAACCCATAATACACCTAAAAAGCATAATATTTACACAGATTTCGGATCAATACTACAGGGTAAAATTTACATTTCCGCAATGTTATTTTAACTTTTTCGGATTTCTCTCACAGTGTACTGCATTTTTTCTTTTTACAGGACTAAATCTGTATAAAACGGTATAAACATCAATTAATTTTACTTATTTTAGAAACTCATTTAGTCTAATATACATATATAAATTATCAAGACATTATATTTCTCTTAAAATTGTTAAAAATCATGCAAATTTGTCAGGTCAACATTTTTCAAGGGGTGACTCAATTCGGGGAACTCGAGCCAATCTGGCCAACATTGAGAAAAAAAAGGGTGCGATTAACATTTTTTCTTTAGAAATTTAACACTTTTAAGGTGTAAAAATATATCAACATTTTTTATGTTAATTTTACACCTTATTAAGGGTAAAATTAACATGAAAAAGATACCTTTAACACCTTTTTTTTTGTTCCCCCCCCTTAAATCCCTTTGCTCAGGTCTTAGGCCATAGGCCTATTTTGACCGAAATCCTGTCCAATAAAAAAACCTAAAAAGGATCAAACTGTCAATAACTTAAAAAATAAATAAATAATCAATAAATAACAGAAACGTACTACAACAGACTTAAAAATCCACTACTATGAGTGTAACTAGCCAGACTAGTCCTTTAACACCTAATACACCTAAAAAGGGTAATATTAGGTGAGATTCTTAACAAAATCTCACCTACTATAATCCTAACAAAATTTCATGTCGTCCGATCGACCTCAAATTTGGCCAAAATGTGTTTCGCCACTTCCTGATTCCGAATATATATGTGGCTAAGTTACGTTCCCGGCCGGCCGCTCTTTGGAGCTTAATAGCTACTAAACTAAAAAAGATATCGACTTGCGGTTTTCGGCAAAGGTTATATATCGGGTGAAAATTGCAACTTGGTGCATAGACCCCCCACCCCCCACCCCTCCTTCCGCCATTTTGAAGACCCCCATTTTTTTGTTTTCTCAATAGCTCCGCCCCTATGGCATCGAGCGGGCTCAAATTTTAGTATGTTATAGCTGGGCCTTAGAGCTTTCCATCAATACCAAACTTAAGGTCCCCCGACCCCCCCGACCCGAGCTATAAGGGTCCAAAAAAAATTTCTTAAAATGGCCATAACTCCGGTTCTAATTGTCAGAATTTAAAAAGTGAGGGCTTTTTGGAAAGCTCTCGTGAAATGCCACTTCCCCTTCTAACATCGCAAGTTCATAAAACCACCGCTAGGGGCGCTTTTTTTAAAAAGAAAATTTTTAAATCTTAAAAGTTAAATAACTCAAAAATTCCATTGTGCATCGGGCTGAAAATTTAGTATGTTGTAGCCGTTGATTATACCTATCAAACAAAAAAAACCTTAAGTCGATCCATAACCCCTGACCCGAGCTATAAGGGGTCAAAGTTCGAACATTGACCGGCCTCTATCTCCGGTTCTAATTAACATAGCGACCTAAATTTTACCTTTTTGGTTTCGTCTCGATGAGCACTTTCAGATGGAAGTTCAAAAAGTCACCACAGGTGGCGCTGTGATAGCGTCAAAATTCATCGAAATTCAAAGTCACTTTTCTCAAAAACGGCATTGTGCAAGTTAATGAAATTTTAGTATGTTGTAGTCCAGTCTAGGACGTTTCCAAAATGGTGCGTATGCGCGCTGTGGTTAAAACAGAACCGGAGACATGAGGGGTCAAAGTTCACAAAATTCAAAAAATCATATCTCCGGTTCTATGTGACCGATTTTGATGAATGAGGGCTTAAACGAAAGATCTCATCAAATGCTACAACTTTCTAGAATATTTGAACTTCGTGGGACCAACACCAGGGGCGCCACAGTCGAAAAACCAATTTCAATACTACATAACCTCAATTATCTCGACTGTCGCTGAACCGATTTTGATGATTACTTCAACATAATTGTAGAGCACATTTGTCTCTACATTTCGTCCATACATCATTTTCCACGCAGACTACGCTATCACTCCGATTTTGCCGTTTAAGTGTGAAAAAATTGATTTTTCCAATAATAACGCTTTGAAATCACTCAGATGCCAATTTGACTGCCTCTACTCCACAAAGACACTTAAAATAGGGGTTTAAATGGAAATTCCCGCAAAATACAACAATTCTTTGATTTAGTTGAAGTTCAACAAATGACTACTTGGGGCACTCTGGATGAAAAAACGAGTTAAGAAACAAAAAACCTCGCTTATCTTGGCTTCTGAGTAATCGATGAGATCATGTTCTACGGGAAAATTATAGAGAACGTTCTGGTCTACATTTCACCCATATAACACTTTTCTGTCAGTTCATCCAAATCCTTGATATTTTGGTTTAAATATAAAATTTGTATAATTTCACGAATTTGATTCAAGATAACTGAATGGCGTCTCCCAACTTCAGCTCTAAATCGAATTTGCATGCACTCCTAGCTAGCTCACGTTAAGAATCTCACCTACATAAGCCGGTTAGGATTATCTGTCCTTTACACCGATTTTGGATTAATACTGCAGGGTCAAAGTAACATTTCCGGAATGTTATTTTAACTTTTTCGGATTTATCTCAGTGATGGAACCCAGGGAATCCATAACTTACCCGGAGAACCCAAAAATTTCTGATTGTTTATGAATTACCCTTTGGCATTTTTCTTGTTTTATTGCTCTTATTATTTTATTATTAAATACATTTCATTAAAAAATAATAATATAATTGAATGAAAATATAATAAAAATATTTTATTACAGATTGAGATAGATTAATTCAGGTTGAAAATTTCAGGATCTTTACAAAAAATAGAAATTAGAGAAATTCTGATAAAAATGAGAGCTCCAAACGGATGAACTTTGACGGTCCTAAGTTAAAAATGAGGAATTTTTCGGTCATATCTGAAAGTAAATGACAGTTATTTAAAAAAATAAAATTCGAAGAACATAATTTTGAAAGGAATGGTCAGAGATCTGGAGGTAAAGCCGACTTTGGAATACCGAAAGTCAATATTCTTTACCATTTGAGCTAAACCGGTGACATATTGAAAAGCTGATCGGATTATGTAGAACTCTCTTTTTGAGCGATAAAATGACAAAATGAAGGGATCGACACAATAGGGTGCCTCTACCCTACAAGCACCATCTTTTGTGCATCAATTAAAATTATATTTGATTCTTGAATTGTAATTCTAAAGTGCAACGTTCTGAGTACGAATTATACTTGAGCTGAATAATGCAACCACTCTGAAATATAATAAATGAAATGAAATATCCTGAAAACACGATGTGAAGGACAAAATGAATTTTTGTAGCTACTCAAAGGATTTTTCAGGAGACAATCACTTTGGGAAACTTTTGTGTTTGAAAACATTAAGCTGTCGCGAAGGTTTCTGCCTCTCAAGTGTACTTTTTGTGGGGTATTCTTTCTACTGCACAAGGCTGCCTTTTATGAGAAACTCAAGAACGTATAACCAGTAAAAATGTGTAGAAGACGGGTATTGCTATTTTTATTCTCACCTATTATTCATTTTATGTCGCAGATGAATATATAGAGCAATTGTAGGTGGTGTGAATGCAGTCTAAGAGGCATGACAATGGTTCTGTTCTCAATACCAAAATGGCATAGTGAAGAGATACAAACAGTGCAGAATGCTTCTTTGAGGGGATGAGGATAAAAAGTAAGAATGAATTGTTGTGCCGCTTGTGGTTAACCACTTCACACTCTGGGATTCGTTCTAAGGGTTATGGAGCTGGGAAAGAGGGTGGTAGGATGATCGGTGGATGGAGTCGTAAAAGCCACCCATTTAGATAATGGTGATGACAATATTCTGTGGTGGTGATAATGAGTCGTCCAGCTGACTATTCATTAATGCAGAAATCACCACAAATCCACCCACCCTCTGCCCTATCTCTGCAATAGTTACAGTATTAGAGTTGCGGCAATGTTTCTTTGCCATTTATTCCTCCCACGTGCTGCCTTAATATGAACCAATAAAACTTTATCGTGTGTTCAGTCACGATAAAAACACTTTTCACAAATGCAAAAAATTTATATAAATACCCAAAAAGTCTCTTTTAGTGTGACATCCCATCCCATTTCAAAAAATTAAAGCTATTCGGTAAACATGCAACAAAACTTTTCGTACAACTCCCTAATTCTCACATCTTTCACATCCCAACATCATGCTAATCCGTAGCTTGTGATGAGAAATTTTTCACTTATCATTCTAGAAGACTGCTCGAGCATGAATCTTCTCTTCAAATTTGTCTCAAAATTTATGGAAATCCTCAACATAAATTCTAGACGACTTCCCCAAAATGAAACATACTATATGCAGAATTGGGTATCTACAAGTAAAATTTTCACGAAATTCCTCAAACTTAGGCATTTGCCATACTCTTCGTATCATTTGGCACAGAGATTGCTCATACCAAAATAATTATGAATCATGCCTCAAATTTCGAATTTACTATTCAGACCACAATCCACATAAACTCTGAATTGTTGTGTCCTGATTGACTATCAAAGTTTACTTTTGGTATTACTCTTGGATTAGAATTGCTGAAATTTTTTCTCAACACTAGATGAAAATCATAAAAGTCCACTATTTGAAGTAGAATTTAGGGAAGAGTGGGATGAATTTACGTAGAGTTACAATCGAAAATATTTTTCAAGATATTAAAATAATGTCCTAAACTTATCGATACATTTTTTAAAATTGAAGCCTGAAATGCCTTTAAGCTAATCGGTGTGCTCACAGCTGGAGTTTGAATCTCTAAAAATGTCTCAGCTTAACCCTTTAAAGACGATTGGAACACCCGTGTCCCAGAAAGAAAATGATTTTACTAACTACCTTAAGTTATTTATTTCTAGTGTTTGTACGTAATTGCAAAGTAGAAGGTTGAAGGAATCTAGAATATTTTTTGCAAGTCTCTAGCTTCTTGCTATGTGGAAAATATTTAAGCACAAAAATGACGATTTTTTAAATTCTTAAATTCATAATCGATTTTATTTATTTTCTATACTTCCAGTTTTTTTTTAGCAAAACCCTTTTAGGATTAAAAACTACAATACTCGCATGTAATATTTTTTATTAGAGCGAAAATTATTATTCATTGGTATTGTCAAAAAAAAAATACTTAAATTTTTGGGCTAATTTTGTCCCTATCGTTCATAGAGGCAAAAAATACACCGAGTCAGACTCCTGTTGGACTTTCCAAGGTTAGATGTAAGACTTATCATTGATTATGTTTACCAATTTCATTTTTATTGTTGATTTTCAGTCCGTAAAAAATGCTTCGTCCTTAAAGGGTTGAAGGTTACTGGTTAATAGCTTTCTATTCGCACAAAATGTCGTTGATGTTTGAAAAATTCAAATAGCGTATAGAATTTGCGTAATAAAAATCGTTCAGGTTATAAAAAAATTATGAAATAATTCAGTTAGAAGGTGTCAAGGGTGTCAAAGATTTAAGAAGTGATTTAGTAATGGGATAAGGATATTATGAGTTTAATTCCTTTGATTTTTCTCATAAAACTGTGAACACTAGAAAGATTTCGAATTTCGAACAAACGGACCACGCAGGAAGTAAAAAAAGTCTTTTGTTTAACCATTAACAAGTCTAAATCATAAAATTTGAATTTACAATCTTTTTTTTATTTTTTTTTTTGTAATTCTTTTGCCAGTTTTTTTAAATGTGGTATTTCATAAATTTTCCCCACTTTGTGCGGAAATTTAGTGTAAATTCTGTACTGAGTTTAAATTCTTCGAACATCAACGAATTTTTGTGCAAATAGAGTTCTATTTACCTTTCAGTCGGAGAATCAAACTCCACTTGCGTGTGTGTACCTTCTTTGGTTTCTGAAAGCGATTTTCGAATGACCGTCTCTTTGGAAAGCTCCGATTGTGAGATTTCGGAATTCCTATTTTCTGATAAATGCTTTTCAATTTTAAAGTATCAAGTTTCTTTAAGATTAATCGAATTAATAATTAATTAATCGATTAATTGAACTATTAAAATCAATAAGAACTTTGAGGTGAGCTTGTGACTTTGGTCTTTACTCGTAAGGTAAGGATCTAGTAATCGTGCCGGCACTCGATAGGTCAAATAGTCGGGTACTAGCTCTTTGATGCAAATGTACCGGTTTTGAATCCTCTTTACAGAGCATTTGGAATTTTTCTGGCGTTAAAAAAGTTTGAATTACATATTAAGTATCGCTGTACTTGATTCTACGGGACAAAAGACTGCTGACCCATCCTTGAATTAAAAAAAAAATGTAGTGCATTTTTAGTTATTTCGCTTGAAGGAAGGCTTAGTTACTTAATGGAACGTTATACCAGAATTCTGAAAAACAGTACCTAACATGAAACAATCAGCAGTAAAAGCTTAAATATATTTTATATTCATTTGGAAAAATAGCTATAGAAAACTATGGTAAAGCCTCCCAGCCTTGCAGAATTTTTGAACTCATAATTCAGATATTACCCAATCTAGTTTTGATCTAATATTTATATTTTACTAAAGTTTGTTTGTTAAATACTAGAATTGTATTCATGAGTTCCGATTTTTTAATTAAATTCTTTTTCATATTAGAAATTTTCCTTTATATTTTATTGTTCAAAACCTTTTTAAATTAATCCTTTTTGTTTCAACTATATTGTCGCATTTCTCATAAAAAATAATTATCAGTTCATTATCAACTGGAACAGATTTAAATGTGTCTGGGTTTCCAATACCTTTTCAATGAATCCAAACTTATGCCAATATGTTGAGAAATATGCTTTATAGAGCTATTAAACATGTATCCTTGAAGAACGGTAATAAGGAATCGTTCAAAGGCATATTCTTAAATGGTAAAACATCCGCCTGAAAAACTTCTAAACCATATCCATAGATTATTGCTTCAGAATGGAAATCTTTTAGCGATTTGATACGATTAAGTCGGGAGGAGTCAAGAACATAATTCCATTTAAAAGTCTCCATATAATTTTGTAATTGGATAAACTACCAATGAACAAAACTATTTTACCAAAAATCATATGACATTATCCAAATAGCTAAAAACTTTAAAGTTTTACTTTCAAAATAGCTCTGCTTAAGGATCTCAATTATTTCAATATGTTCCTCAAGCTTGCACATTTTTTCAAAACCATTCTCAAATCTAAGTTCATAAAATGAAAGTTTAAACTATCAAAAAATCTCATTATTTTAGCTAAGACTCTTCAAAGTTTGAATAACTTTATTTAACTATAAAGTACAGCATCTTAGAAAGTTCACATAGAAAGTTTTAAACCACAATATAGTAGTAGTTGAAGTTATTGAGAATTAAGGTTGTTGTATTAAAGAGTAAACAATTGGAAAAGATGGAAACTTAGAAAGTTTCTAATACTGCTACACTTTAAACTTTTTACAGTTTAGAACGGGTATATAGCAATAGAAAATTTTTGTGTACATAAGAAGTAAATGATTGTAAATTACAAGAAGTTTTTCAACACTACGACGTCTAATAACAGCAAATTGATCTGTTTTTGCAGACAACATGGAATTTCTGGCTTTTCTCAAGTTCACTTTTTGTGATTTTCCCTCAAAATCCCTGCAAATAGGGCAACTTCGAAAATAAAATAGTCAAAAAGCTTAAGTCCCAAAGCAGTATTTAAGACTTAATTGGGGTAATCCTCTGGTAGAATTTTCAGGATAAAAATTGATTTTTAATTATATTCTCTCATAGAGTGAATGTTTGGAGTTTGGTGAGGTTAAAAGTTTCTAGAAAATAGCTCCATGGGAGCTTTTAATTTGGCCCACATTTACGGTAACATTCTGTAAACAAGTGGGGCAAATTTATGCGCGATTTTCCCACATTATAGGGTACATTGACCGCTTTTTGCTATTTTTATTACGAAAAATTAAGAGTAAACGTTTCATTACCCCCATCTAATCTGAATAAATATTTCATTTCGTTAAATAAATTTAGACTCATTATATTTTTTGATTGGTTAGTACTCAAACAACCAAAAGTTTTATCCAATCAAAATATCAGATTGGATTTGAATAATTGGATTAAAAAGCTTTAAGCTTAACAAGAATAATTCAAAACGAGCAAATGACTGATTTTTTTAGCAAGATAAATATTTATATTTAAACTACATATTTAGACATAAATTATAATTTTTCAACAGAATATTCAGAAAATGTTTTCACTATTCACATTTTAACTCTGAGCCCGTAAGAGTCAAAATCGTTCAAATTGATATTCGAATTCGAAAACATGGTATTATTATATTGGGAAATTAAGATCACGATTTGAATCCCGTCTTTTATCTTGAAATGTTGATTACTATGACAAAAAATTAAAATATTTTAACATTTAGAAAATCCAGAAACTAACTAAGATTTATTAAAAGGCCTCTTTCACATTTGAAGAAATACGTAAATTGCATCAGAATGCTCTACTTTTACTAAAATTTTTGAGGTATGTCAAAAGGCGCAAACATATTGAAAAGTTTAACCCATTCAGTCAATGTACCAGAAATGCTTGAGATAGAATGTTCATATTTTGGGATTAGTTTCCCACAGGTTAATAGATGATTTTTTTTGAAAAGAAATAATTTTTATCCTTCATGGGGGCGCTGGGAGCCGCCCTCAAACACGTGTCTTAACGGTCACTGAATTTAAATTCTGTTCATTAATTCATTACAAACTCTATTGATTTAGATAAAGTAACTATCCAAGAAAACACATTGGCAACCAGAATTCAAATCAGGAAAGAGGATGAAGGTCAATTTTAACAAATTCGACGAGATGTCGCATTTTCCGTCCGCCATTTTGAGCAAAATTTTTGCATGACTTCACGTGAAGCGAGAAAAGAATAACAAAATGTATTCCCATCTCTGTCGGGCTATTTTTTCCAAGTAATTGAAGGACTAAAGTAACTAAAAATCCATTCCCGACAGAAACTCGAATATCAATTGCCCTGGAATAAATCTTCTAAAATCACTCAATTTGCGTATGATGTATAATACCATGGTAAGGAATGGGTTAATACGGATTCCGCTCATTTTTATCCTTTTTCGTTTATTTTAATTAAACATTATTGATTCGAAAAAAAATGGGGTATGAAACTCAACCATGCGACAACTTTTATGTTGCATAAGTACTTTTTAATTTTGAGAACTATAAGACTTGATGTTACTAGTCAAATATTTATTATCAACATTAAAAAATTTTCCTGGGGGAATCATCTTCCAGATGGACCCCTAATAAACAAACAAAAAAAATTTGTTTATGTCTTTTAAGTGCTTCAAAATTTCCCACAACCAACCAGCTTAAAATTTAAATTCGACTCAAAAAATTAAAATTCTTATTTCGATTTGAGTATTTTAATGTTCTTTTTTACACCATATTTTTCGTTTATTTCGAAAACGGCTCTACAGATTTTTTTTGGATACGATTTGCAGGTTTTAGAATAAAGGTATTAGAAAATTTCGTCCATACATACCAATGATCAGAAAAATCGCCATTTTGAATTATTGAAGTTCAAAGATTAATAATTTTGGAGGGCTCATTTGTTAACCCTTTAAGAACGATTGGAACACCGGTGTTCCATAAAGAAAATAATTTTTTCTGACTTTCCTGACTACCTAAAGTGATTTTTTTCTTATTTTTGTACGTAATTGCAAAGTAGAAGGTTGAAGGAATTTAGGATATTTTTTGCAAGTCTCCAACTATTTGCTATATAGTAAATTTTTAATCTCAAAAATTTAATGAGGAATTTTTAAATTTTCATATTGAAAATTGATTTTAATTATTTTTTATACTTCCAATTTTTTTTAAGCAAAACCGTTTTGGAACAAGAAACTACAATACTCAAACATAATATTTTTCATTAGAGTGAAAATTATCTGTCGTTGGTATCGTCAGAAAAAATTACATAAATTTTTTGGCTATTTTTGTCCCTATCGTTCATAGAGGCAAGAAATACACTGAATCAGAATATGTTGGCTTTTCGAAGGTTAGATGTAAGACCTTTTACTGATTTTGTTTATCGGTTTCATTTTTATTGCTGATTTTCGGTCAATGAAAATTGTCTCGTCGTTAGAGGGTTAACCGAGTTGATTAAATTCGGGTTTTATTTAGACAGATATTGAAATTTCGAACATGGCTGCATCGGTTTTCATGGGTAATAAGTGACTTAAGTACCGATAATTTTTTTTCTTAATTTTTGAATCAATTTGATCGGTAGAAAATCAGTCATAATAATAATAATAATAATAATAATAATAATAATAATAATAATAATAATAATAATAATAATAATAATAATAATAATAATAATAATAATAATAATAATAATAATAATAATAATAATAATAATAATAATAATAATAATAATAATAATAATAATAATAATAATAATAATAATAATAATAATAATAATAATAATAATAATAATAATAATAATAATAATAATAATAATAATAATGGTGGCACTACGTTCCATAGAGGAACACAGGCTTTCCCGCAAAGGAGAGTTCGGAAAATCCACTATTATCATTACTTATATAAGGCTGTGTGAGTCAGTCTCATTTCCCGTGGAATCAAGTACAGTGAAGCTCACTAAATGCAATTCGAACTTCGAACACCTTTAACGTCAGAAAAAATTCTGGTAATCTAAAGGGGATACGAACCCGAGACACTTACATCATAGAGAAAGTGCTCTACTACTTAACTTATTGAGTAGTTAAATACCGATAATTTTGTTTTAAATGTATGAATCAATTTAATCGGTACGTAAAACCTTCTTCACATAACTTCAAATTTTACATTTTGAAATCAACCATCGGTCGCGTCATTCCTATTTGAGAAATTTTACTTTATGCTTTTCCAAGAATCGCATTTAATTGAAATATTATTAATGCGTTTAGAATCTTTGAAATCTACTAAATTTTAGCAAAATTTGCTATTGTGCCAATTCTGAGATTAAATTAAAAATACTTATCGGAGAATTTGAATTAGTTTTTCAAAGTTGATTAAAACATTTAACCATTAAAGATTTATCTCAGAATTGAGAGGAATTATCTCCAAGATTTTCATTATATACTCAATGTTCACGAAGTATTGTTATTAATATTTATGATATTTTGTTAAGTGATAATGGCGGAAAGTGGTGAATAGTGGCGAATAGTGGTTATCACACCCTACGTATGCTTTATGAGGCTAAGAGGGAGAGCATAATCCGAATTTAAAGTTAATTTAATTCTCTCAAATGATTCACTTTTAGTTTTGTGGGGAGTGGCGTCCACCAATTTAATTGTGTGGCTGTGTCTGCCTCTGCAAAATGGGGTCTAATTTCTGAATTTAACTTTGAACTCTTCCACCGACATTCCATCTGCTCTTGAACAATTGGATGGCTGTATGCAATGGTGTATTATGCTGAAAGTAGAATATAACCTAAGCATTCATCATTGAAGGAAGAAAATTAGTTTTTGAATAGAAAATGGGAAAAACACTTCACAGAAGCATCATTGAGTTTTTCTTTGACAACTCCCGTTTATATGACCGTGTTCTTGGCAAAAGTAGCAATTTGTCTTGACTTCGAAAGACAATATCTGCGTGACAAACGACATGGTGTGTGACGTGGAAAAAAGGTAATCGGTATTATGTTGGAATTGTGGGCCAAATTTCACATTGACCAAGCACAAACAATCGATATTTATCTTGGCCAGAGTAAATCCCATTCATTCCTTCATGTTGGACAACCTCAAATCCCAGGCTCTGTCTCCTCCGCAGGATGACGATGCTGGAATAAGGGGAAAAAAACAACAAGTAATGCATTTAACATCCCATTAACTTTATTTATCAGGCCAACACAAGACGCCTGGGCTTGAAGCACAAGGACCACGAAGAATGTTGAATCCATGAATTCCAAGCCAACGTCATCAAAATGATAAATTATGGCCATTTCCAGACTAAATCAAATTTTATTTTACTTTTGTATTTGCCACCAAATACATCTCGTTCAGTACAGCTACCAAAAATATACTGAAATTATGTGGAAAATCGAAATTTTCTGCGTAGATGCTGCAATGCTTCTCAATGGAAGATTGGAGGCAATTGAGATTGAAGTACCATGCTATTTTCGCACTTTTTCTCTGTCTCAACACTAAAATACCACCCCATTGAGCTCATTCGTCCCACAATGAAAACCCATTTGTAATCTATTTGATCTGCTTCAACTTGGCACCCGGAGGACAAACACAGAAATTTTTCATCATCAATTCCGGGGAGGATGCTCCACAAAGAGTGATTTCTGGGAGTATGGGGATCATTTCCAGTTCTATTGATTCTTCATGAAAATTGTATTCAAAGATGCCATTCAGTCATTTTAGAAAAAAAAACACTCAAGCAGAAAAGTGCTTTTTACTTTAGTATAAAATTCACAATTTAAAATTAATCAATTTTAACATATTTTCCCAGCGATGTTTAATTAAATAATTATTTATTGTAATCAACTGATTATTGCACAGGTCAACATTAGCATACAGATTTAATAAACTAATTCATCTGGATTGAAAATATAATATCTGCTTTATTAATTTTTAATGTTGTGTCCTAATTAAATTTAATTTGAGGCTGTCCAATTAAAATAAAGCATTATACAGAAAAATGTAATTTACTAAATATAAATGATATTTTGCAGAACTATAATATAATATCTATTTTATTAATTTTTAATGACTTTTCCTAATTAAATTTAATTTTAGGTCATCCGATTATAGTAACGAACCATCTAGAAAATCGTATTATTCGCCAATAATATATTATTGCAATAATTATTTTGCGTTGTGTTTCATAGCCTATTTTTTACAAACTTTATTTATTTAATTACGGAAATAATTAATATTTCAATTTAATTATTTAACATGACTTTCTATTTCAGTCAATTTTTTTTTGAAAAATAATTTTAGGAAATTCGGTAAAGTAGTAAGATTCATTAAAAAATTTCAAAGATTTGTAACATCCCTTAGCTTTCTAATTATCCAAAAGAACCATTTTTTTTAGTTTAATTAGTTTAAGTTTAAACATTGCTGTTCTTATTGGGCTTACAAAGTTTCTAAAGACATGAATGCATTAGGGTGTTAAACGTAACTGAAATACTTAAAAGAAACATATGTTTTGTATTTTTTATCAAACTGCTACACATATTAAAATTTTATCATTATTTTCTTAATATTTCGATTAAAAAAAAATAAAAATTCAGCCCTTAGGACCTGATTTTAGGAGATCACTTTTAGAGAACTGTCTGCATTAGATAGTTGATTAATACGATTATTCTAAATAGATTCAAGTTAAAAACCAAGTATTTTGTTAATAAATAACCCTCATACTTAAGACAAGAATTTTTGGAAAAATTAAATTACGATTTTTAATGAAATTTGCTAAATTCAAGGAAATCGATGCATTTGTATGCTAGATATCTTGTCAACCGTTTTCAACAAATGAATTATTAAGAAAAATAAATGATTTAAGTTGACAACAAGAATGACTACAGAAAATTAAGAAAAATAATTTTTTTCCTTACTGCTTGAAACTTTCATAAAATATTTATGAAATGTTACACACTATTAAAAAAACACATTAAAAAACAGAAATTGTAAACCCCACGTAACCCTTAAACTTAGCCTTTATGTCACAAAATATTCAAAATTTTCAAAGTTTATAAAAAAATAAATCTTTTGAGTAGGGATGATTCAGTCAAAGTTGGGTCAGGATTCGGAGACCGAGCACTTTTTTGTTAAAGAAATTTCAATTTTATATAAATATTCTGTGTCTTGGGAAATTATTTTAAACATTTTCCTCCATATAATTTCTTTTAATTTGATGGTATTATAATCTGATTATTATTTTGATGATAATTCACGTTAAGTCGTCTCTCGTCTTAAGTCGTAAGTGCGTCTAGGGCATCCTGAAGCTGATGTTGTTTCAGACATCGATTTTGAATTAGCTAGCCAGTAGTTTAACCCTCGCCGAAAACGGAATTGGGCCTAAATACGATAATAAAGAGTTGTAAACTTTGAGTGCAGTCCGGATTTGATAATTTTACTGCTGAATTAACCATAGATACGTATGGTCACTGTGATATAGCCTACGTAATGTTTTGCAATCATTTTAACTGTTTGCCACAAATACAAAAATTTTCCTCCTTATCCCATAATACCCAGGTTGTTTTTCAGCCACGGTATTATATCCGAGAGATTTTAGTTATACTGGATTAAAATCCTATCCAATTATCTCAACAAATTTGGAAGATATTCAAAAAAGTCAAAAATTGGAACAAAGTTGTGTGGTAATGTAATTGAGCTTTTAGGAAACATTTTAGAGTTTGTGCATGGGTTTTCGAATAATGGAATTAAACAAATTGTTTTTATACAATGTATCTATAATTACAAGAAGACTAGAAGTTTTTGATTTGGACAACAATAGTTCAGGAAAACCTTCTTGCACAAAAGTAAATTATCAAACAAACGTGAGTTTAGTATTTTATTAAGAATATTTATTTAAAGACGACATGCAAGAAAATCTAAGTATTAAAATTGTCTAACATGTGTCAATTTTAAGCAGATTTAATTAAAAGTAAACTACCACAAAAATTTCTATGAAAAGTTCTATTAGAAAGACTTGTTTGTTGTCAGTTAGAGGGATTAATTCTCTAAAGAGGAACTTTGTTTTCTCAAATTTACCTAATAGTTCAGCAGTCCTATTTGTCCACTTGTGATAAGAGTCCAGTATCACTTCCCAATATTATTATTCCGAAGAGGTGTACAAATTATGGGGTATGGACGATGGGAAAGTTTGGGCAAATTGTGAGTGTCTAAAAAGATTGGTCCACTCTATATGCAAATGGTGTTATGTGTGAATAATCCCAAAAGTGTGTGTGGTGTATATGTCAAAATAGCCTCTGTGGATATGCTGGACATTTTGCTTTGGGAAAAGCCATACAAGTTTTGTATTGGATTTTGAGGGTCTTTTTGCCTGAAAATTGCCCACTCTCTCTTGAATAAATTGATAGATTCACCTAAATCTCAGCTTATAGAGTGACTTTGGCATTGGTTGGAAAGTTTGAAAATTGAGAATTGGCCTAACACAATTTTCTCACCATCACATTTCATCATTTTCAACTTTTACCATGTTACCAACAATCCAGCCTATAACACCATCGTTCTTTTTTTTCTACTTTCTCCATCAACATTCTGCTTTCACTATTCTGGAAAGACATGAAAGTGTGGATTTGTGCAGTGAGACGTAGGCAGGGTGTAAATTATACAAAACATATCCATTCCATATATATTGAAATTGCTCCCATAGTCTAGTTGGGAGAATGTTAAGTTCTTTTTGCGGTGGAGGCGCCGGGTTTTTTCCACAAAGCTTTCGAAACCACCATCAGGCATCTTCATTGCCACCACACTTGTTTTCATTGATATTCGTTCCATGTAGTCGCTTTTTTGTTGGCTTGTTGTTCCTGATGATGGCACGAGGAGTTGTGCAGAGTCGAAAAAAGGCGCTCCACAAGAATCAACAAAATGAAAGGGGGTGTGATATCACTTGTTCTTTCCCAGCTGACATACCACAAATGACAAGATACCACACGCGAAATATATACATAAACCTTGAATTTCAATACTTTTATTGTATTGTGTTTATTTTTCATCTTTATTGTGACTCCTGTAACATCCTTTGCGGCCATCGCCGTCTTAGTTTTGGTGACCAACCACAAGAGCCAATATAACCTTTGCCGAAAACCGCAAGTCGATATCTTTTTTAGTTTAGGAGCTATTGAGCTCCAAATAGCGGCCGGCCGGCCGGCCAGCCGGGAACTTAACTTACCCAAGAAGCAATTTTTTCTTAATATATTCTTGTAGAATTCCTTAAGAAAGGCACTATAGAACCAAAAATCTTTTTATTTGCTTATAACGCTCTTGGTTCCATCAGTGAGATTACTATAAGTAAAGTGGCGCACTCTTAAGGAACTTAAAAGCTTCTATAGGAATTTCATCAGAAAATTCTCACTTTAAGTCTTTTAAAAGTGCACTAAAAGACTTGTTTAACACTTGGTTCTATAAGGCAGCTATTTTGCTTCTTGGGTAGCCCCCCATATATTCGTGATCAGGAAGTGGCGAAACACATTTTGGCCAAGTTTGAGGTCGATCGGACGACATGAAATTTTGTTAGGATTATAGTAGGTGAGATTGTTAAGAATCTCACCTAATAGACTTGAAACAACTCTTCGTGCGAGTTGAATTAATTCGTCGGATATCCATGTAATTATTACTCTTTTTCGATGTAAAATTTCATCTCGACTGAAGTATATGCTTAAGTGTTTTCATTTTAAGAATATACTTCAGTCAAGAAGATTTTCATGTGACAAAGTTCATATGGAACATCAACTAGAAATATGCCGAACAGTGTTTCATGAAGACATGTGCGTGCATCATACGTGATATTTTGCTCGGAATACAGGGAACTTGAGTTAAAGAAAATATTAATAAATTAAATGATTAAATAAAAAAACATAAAATTGCAAAATCTATCCAATTTAGGATTTGAAAGAGTTATTTTAACTCTTAAAACAAGTTATTTTCAGTATTAAAAAGAGTTATTTACATTCTTTCGTCATGTAAATTTTAGCAAAAAAACTTAAAACAACTCTTCCGAATATTACACCTAAATAGAAGTAAAATCAACTCTAAAATATAGTTAATCGAAAATAACAACGAAAAAGAGTCAATTCAACATCGATTCGAGTAAGTTTCACTCGATTATTTTTATGAGTGTTGTTGGAAATTGATTAAAAAATTCAATAATTTATTTCATTTAAAAATTTCAATTCAAAATTTCAACATAAATTCAATGCCTAACTTTAAATTGCTCAATTTTTTTAATTTTCAAATCTATTTCACAGCCAACTTCACGTTACTTTTTTTGTAAAAATTTTTCATACAAAAAGTTCATGCTGCTCTGCCCTTCTTCTAACCTTGATTACTCTTCAAGTGGCTGTGAGCGAAAAAAGTTAATCAGAAAATTTGTCAGTTTATTTGTGATTTGTGGTAGAAATATATCGGTGGTGGGAAAAGGATAAAAGGTGATTTTTATTGCGCGATCAGGAAGACTGGAAGGAAGAGAGGAAGAAGCCAGATTGTGCGGGAACAAGGCAACGATTTTAATCGTCCGGAAGGCTTCTCTCACCGGGAAGGAAATTTTTTCTGGTCCTTGCGACCACGGATTAATAAATACACATTTCTCGTTAAAGGTGAGGCCAAGGACAAATCCATCGGGAAGCTAGAGAAGGAATTCTATTTAATTCGTATCCTTTGAATATCTTTAAGGTGAGGTCAAGGACAAGGCTGAGGGAAAGTATAGGGGAAATTGAATCTAATCTGTTACACCTTTGAATATCTTTAAGGTTGGTCAAAGTACATCCATTTTTCTGGTCCGTCATCGAGCCATCGCACTCAATCAGCTATCGCTCCAACGGTTTCTCCAACGGTCATCAATCCACTCACAATGGCCAAGCAGGTTCGGGAGGGAGTTGTGCAGGCACTTATTCGGGTCGAGTCTTTTTTGAAGGGTATCAGCGAGGCTGATCTCCAATACATGCAACGAAGCGTCATTGAGGCTCAAATGGAACAAGTTGCCACATTGAGGACACGATATGTGGCAGCGCAGGGGCAAATCATCGAAGAAGAAAGAGACTTAGAACAGAGAGATCTGGAGGAAACTGCAAGGGAGGTTTTCTTGAGCAAATGCGATGCGATCTATAAGAGACTCACGCAGATGCTCACCCATGTTCCATCGGGTTCCAGAGGATCTCCAAGACCCAATCAGGATGAATTCCTTTCATTCATGAAGGAATTCATGACACGAAGCCAGCAGACATTGGAGCAGAGTCAACAGCAAGTGAATCAGCTCATCACTACACTCTCAACAACGCAAGTATCCTCAATAATAGTAACAATTTGAGTAGAAATGGAGATGTAGTTTTGCATGACTCTGCCCAACCCACAAAACTCCCCCAAATTGCAATGCCCACCTTCAGTGGAAAGTATAGTGAGTGGATTCCCTTTAAGGAGAGGTTCCAATCCAGCGTCATGAAACACCCTCACCTGTCAAAAGTCCAACAACTTGACTACCTCAAATCTGCCTTATCTGGTGAGGCATTGTCCGTCATAAAAAACCTTCCCATTACTAATGCAAACCTGGACGTGGCATGGGAACTGTTGATAGAACAGTTCGAGTTAAAGCATGAAATTGTCGCTGATCATATTAGGACTTTCTATAATATGCCAAGTATCACCTCCAATGACCCACAATCCATCCGTCGTATATCCAGTATTTTATCTGAATCCATATCAGCCCTAGATGCCATTGAGGTCACAAATCGCGATCCGTGGCTAATTCAGTATACATTAGACAAGTTGGATTCAGAATCGAGGGTTTTATGGGGTCGGGAGTGCGGCAGCGAAATTCCAACAATGGAAAGGTTCCGAAAATTCCTTAATCAGCGATGTAGAGATGCCACAAACGCCACCAATATTTCCAATAAACTCACTACCAATAATTCCCGCTCACAACCTACCAAACCAAAGAAGCAGGTATCAGCCTTTCATGCTTCTGCAGCAGCATCAAATTGCCGATGTTGCAACGAGTCACCTCATCCACTGTACAAATGTGCACAGTTTATTTCCAAAACACCTGATGAGAGATTCGAAGTAGTAAAGAAACTTAATTTGTGTCGCAATTGCCTGTCCCCACATCCTACAAACACTTGTTCTTTCTATAAGTGCAAGAAATGCCAGGGGCGGCACAATATCCTGCTTCATGATAAATTTGTGGGCCAGCCTCCAGCCGATTCGCCGGCGTCCGAAAAACCGCCCACAAATCCTATTCCTGATACCACACCAAAGCTCCATTCTGAGTCATCCGACCCTCCAAAATCAAAGTTTGCCGTCACTCTTCCGGCTTCTACGGATCCCTCTAAATGCACCTCAACAGCTCCGAAAGTGCTCCTCGCTACCGCCACAGTTGACATTCTTACGTCGGATCACCATAGAATCCCATGTCGATTGATGTTGGATAGTGGTGCACAAGTGTGCATTATGACGACAAATTTGTATCAGAGGCTCAGACTTCCGAGAACCCCATCGGACATTACAATCTTGGGTGTAGGTAGTCAAGTGAACCCAGTAAAACACAAGGTTACGGCAACCATTTTCTCTAAAAGGAATGATCAGTCCTATAGTTTCGAGTGTTACATTCTCCCAAAAATCTCAGGCAACATTCCTAACTGGCCAATTGATGAACGTGCTATTCAGATTCCCTCAAATGTTCCATTGGCTGACCCATTGTGGAATGTTCAACGTCCTGTAGATCTTCTAGTTTGTGGGGATGCGTACTGGAGTAGTCTGTTGGCTGATACCATCAGTCTCGGAAGTGGTCTACCACACCTCCGGGAAACCACATTCGGATATGTAGTGGTGGGTGAATTAAATCCGCCTCCTCCAGCACGCTATGTTTGCCATAATGACGTCATTTCCATGAATTCTAACCTGGATGAGATCTTACGAAAATTCTGGGAAGTCGAAGATTTGCCAGATGAGCCTTCGGTCACAGATCTCCAGCTGGAAGCAGAGGCACACTTCGTAAAAACCCACATACGAGGTCCAGATGGTCGATTTGTGGTGAGACTCCCATTTCGAGAGAGTCCTGAATTATTGGGAGATTCCCGGCCACAAGCCATCAGACAATTTTTGGCACTCGAAAGACAATTTGATCGCAAACCCCAATTCAAGGCGCTCTATGTAGATGTTATGAGGGATTACATGAATCGGAAATGGTTGGAACTGGTTCCCCCTCAGGATATTGAAGCACCTTCATTTTATATGCCACACCACGGGGTTATGAAGGAGTCAAGTTTGACCACCAAGTTGAGGGTAGTTTATAATGCTAGCGCAAAGACTTCATCGGGTTATAGTTTAAACGACCTGTTGTTGATAGGCCCCACAATACAACCCGAACTCTCGGTCATCTTGCTTCAATTCCGTCTCCGTCCTTTTGCAATGACTGCGGATATTTCAAAAATGTATCTTCAACTGATCCTGGATCCTGAAGATGCGAATTTCCAGAGGTTAGTGTGGAGAGAATCACGTGACCAACCCATTCGTGATTATCGAATTTCCAGAGTCTGTTTTGGAGTCGCCAGTTCCCCATTTCTCGCTACCCGAGCACTCATGCAATTGGCTGATGACCATGAGGGAGAGTTTCCTTTGGCCAGTTCAGTTCTCCGCTCAAGTTTTTATGTGGACGATTGCATTTTTTCTGCTTCTTCTCTTGAGGAAGCTAGGGAGACACAGAAGCAATTAGTGGAAGTTCTTCTCCGTGGAGGCTTCCTCCTCACAAAATGGGTAGGCAACTATCCAGAACTGTGTCCACAATCTACTTCACAATCTTCTCCTGAGACTGTGACCATTGACTGTCCCACAACGAGTGCACTCGGAATAACTTGGGACTCCCTAGCAGACGAGTTCAAATTTCAATCTCCAGTGGAAGTGTCTGAAGATATTAAAACCAAGAGAAACATGGCGTCTGCCATTGCAAAATTGTTTGATCCAATTGGGTTGCTGGGACCTGTGATCGTGGAAGCTAAAATCATGCTACAGGATTTACACAGAATGAAGTCGGGTTGGGACAAACCAGTACCTTTAGAGGTCCGGGAAAAATGGAAGGCGTTTATTATTGGTCTCCAAGGAATTAGGAATATTGCTATTCCCCGTTGGATTTCCATTTTTCCTAAACCACTCCGCCTCGAACTTCATGCCTTCTGCGATGCGAGCATCCGTGCATATGGAGTTGCAGTTTACGCTGTCACTCAATGTGAAAACGAGTTCCACTCATGTCTCCTTTTGTCAAAATCCCGAGTAGCTCCCTTAAAGGAACTGACAGTCCCAAGATTGGAGCTCTGTGGAGCTTTGTTAGCCACTGAAACGATCGCTAAGTTCAGGGACGCTATAAAACCTGATGCTATTCAATTTTGGAGTGACTCAACAATCGTACTCCATTGGATCAACAGCCCACCAGATTCATACAAACAATTTATTGCCAATCGAATAAAACGAATTCGTGCATTATCCTCTCCGGAACAATGGCGTCATGTGGTGACCGGAGAGAATCCGGCTGATATTGTCTCTCGGGGTCTCAGTCCATCCCAACTCGAAAAGAGTGATTTGTGGTGGAGAGGTCCTGACTGGCTGCAGGAAGGAGAATCATGTTGGCCTGCACCATTTCATACAGCGGAAGTTGTTCCGGAAGAGGCAAGATGTTATCTAATAACGTCAGTTCTCGAAAATCAACTACTTGATTCCTTGTTAGAGAAATTCTCGTCCTTTGCTAAGATACAACGCATTGTTGCCTATTCATTGCGATTTGCCTATATTCGTGATAATCCAATTCCGAAGTCAGGACTATCTGTGAACGCGGAAGAGATGGAAAGAGCTTTATTCTGTCTTGTCAAGTTGGACCAACAAAAGCATCTCTCCGAAGTTTATTCACGGTTAGCTGATGGTAGGCCACTCTATCCAGACTTCAAATCATTGACTGGTCTTGCATTGTTTATGGATAGGAATGGATTGATCAGAGTGGGCGGAAGATTGAGAAAAGCTAATGAGCCGTTCGTAACCCGGCATCCAGTCCTACTCCCAAAATCCAAACTTACCCTCATAATAGCACGCAATGAACACATTAAACAGATGCATGCAGCCCCTACCCTACTACTTGCCTCCCTGCGACAAATATTCTGGCCAGTGGCAGGACGAAATTTAGTGAGAAAAGTAGTGCATGAGTGCTTCAAATGTTACCGCATGAAACCTAAACCGCTAGATCAGTTGATGGGAGATTTACCGGAACATAGGGTTAATCTTTTTCGACCATTTCAGGCCACCGGTGTTGATTACGCGGGGCCACTTCAAATGCTTTCGTCCGCAACCCGGGGAGCCCACTCACGAAAGACGGGCACTCAGAAGGTTTATATAGCAGTTTTTGTCTGTATGGCGACCAAGGCTGCTCATTTGGAATTGGTCACCTCTTTATCAACAGAGGCCTTCTTGGCTGCCTTGAGGCGGTTCTCGGCAAGACGTACTACCCCCAGACATATCTACTCCGATGGTGGAAAGAACTTTGCGGGAGCCGCAAATGAGCTGAGACGACTCTTAGCACAGGAGTGCTCTCAACAAGAACTAACCGATGGCACGCAAGGTGAAGGCATAGTCTGGCACTTCAACCCGCCAGCTTCCCCACACCATGGCGGATTATGGGAAGCGTGTGTCAAAAGCACCAAATACCATCTTGTGCGTGCCACAGGCTCGTCCCCACTGTCGTATGAAGAGCTCCAAACAGTTTTATGTCAAATTGAGGCAATCCTCAATAGTCGCCCTCTATGCATGATGTCTCCTGATCCCAACGAAGAGAGTTTTCTGACACCCGGACATTTTTTAGTTGGTGTCCCTGGGAATGCACCCCCCAATCCAGATCTGTCAGAGATTCCTGAAAACCGCCAAACTTACTGGCAACTATGTCAGCTGCGGGCTCAGGAATTTGGAAGAAGGTGGCGTCTTCAATACCTCAACACACTGCAGCAGAGACCTCGCTGGAAAATCACCAGAGAAAACCTCAAAGCTGAAGAACTGGTCCTCCTACTAGATGAATCTAGCAAGGAAGGATCCAAGTGGGTGTTGGGGAAAGTGGAGTCCCTGAACCCTGGGACTGATGGATTAGTTCGGGTAGCCCGTATTAAAACCAATCGGGGCATATACAAACGCCCTATCACCAAAATTGCAAGGCTCCCGCAAACAGACGAAGGATTCCTTGGACGTGCTACATCATCATCAGATGCATCAGTCCAACCCGGGGAGGATGTTGGAAATTGATTAAAAAATTCAATAATTTATTTCATTTAAAAATTTCAATTCAAAATTTCAACATAAATTCAATGCCTAACTTTAAATTGCTCAATTTTTTAAATTTCAAATCTATTTCACAGCCAACTTCACGTTACTTTTTTTGTAAAAATTTTTCATACAAAAAGTTCATGCTGCTCTGCCCTTCTTCTAACCTTGATTACTCTTCAAGTGGCTGTGAGCGAAAAAAGTTAATCAGAAAATTTGTCAGTTTATTTGTGATTTGTGGTAGAAATATATCGGTGGTGGGAAAAGGATAAAAGGTGATTTTTATTGCGCGATCAGGAAGACTGGAAGGAAGAGAGGAAGAAGCCAGATTGTGCGGGAACAAGGCAACGATTTTAATCGTCCGGAAGGCTTCTCTCACCGGGAAGGAAATTTTTTCTGGTCCTTGCGACCACGGATTAATAAATACACATTTCTCGTTAAAGGTGAGGCCAAGGACAAATCCATCGGGAAGCTAGAGAAGGAATTCTATTTAATTCGTATCCTTTGAATATCTTTAAGGTGAGGTCAAGGACAAGGCTGAGGGAAAGTATAGGGGAAATTGAATCTAATCTGTTACACCTTTGAATATCTTTAAGGTTGGTCAAAGTACATCCAAGTGTAATAGTTTTTTTTTTCGAAAAAATACTTGAAGTATGAAAAAAAAACATGAAATATTAATCATAAAGATTATAGTTTTACGCTCATTTTTTTATTTTCACTTTTTGAACCTATGAAGAAAGGTAGGGGGAAACTGGGGCACCACCAAACACGGGGTACCACCAAACAGTAATTTTTATTTTTACAAGCATCCCTATAGTGCCTACAGTGCTGTCTCTCTATATTCACAGTTTGGGTACTTTTTTGACAGTTCTCTCTCTGAATATACACAATTTTCTTGAAATTCCTAACGGCTTTTTTGTTTCTTTTAATAAATTATCATTTTTTTTGGTCCAGAATTTCCCGTGTTATTTTAAATATAATATGAGACAGAAAAAATAAAATTAAGAAAATTAAAAACAAGAAAAATTAGTTACCAAGAAAATAATTTTCTTTTTTACTTTGTCAAAATGTAAACAAATTGATTTTGAATGCAACCGACATAAAAGCTGTGCATATAGAGAGTGTGCATATAGAGAGACAGCACTCTATAAATTCCTATCCTCTGATATCCAATATCCGATTAAAAAATCGCAGTGTTTGGTGGTGCCCCAGTTTCCCCTATAGCTCCCAAACTTCTCAGGAAATACGTGGTACTGGATTGGCTATTAGAACATGGCCATAGATTAGATTCATTTAGTAAAATTGAAGAAAATTACCCTTTATGAAGGTGCAACTGTACAAAACTGCAAAGGTTTCTATTAGTATTTGAAATTTTTATTTGTTGACATGGTTGACACCGTTGACACTGTTGGAATCATACTGTATTTAGAAAATTTTCAATATTGAAAAAAATAGGGGAACTGTGCCAAATTTCGGCCAGCTTCTAATTTCGGCCACTTTGAGTGTAATTTCGGCCATGCAAATAAATTAATTAAAATTATGTATGTAATCTTCGAATAGTCAATGAATTCATTTTGCTTTCAAATATTTATTCATTTTAGGATGTATTAACACAAAGACCGTTAAATTTTAGGTATAATTTAAATTTAAATTGCGTTGTAAAAGCTCAGTGTGGAAAGAGTACAAAAATGTGACAGAAGTGCAGAGGGTTTTCCTTCGGTGTTTTTTATGAAAATTGAATAGTTTTCATTAAAGATTGTTTCTGTTTATGTTAATAGTGAATCAATCTTTAAATTTCGGGTAAAATTTTCCAGTTGGATCCTGCATTTCGAGTAAAAAAGTATATACTTTGTGAGCGTCTCTCCGGTGAGGTAGTGTTGCCTATTCCGGCAACATCTTTTACTCTCCTAAATTTCTTATT
The DNA here is from genome assembly GCF_024763615.1 of Phlebotomus papatasi. NCBI lineage: Eukaryota > Metazoa > Arthropoda > Insecta > Diptera > Psychodidae > Phlebotomus > Phlebotomus papatasi. Next base: position 22,655,745 of record NC_077222.1, read on the forward strand.
CATTTTGTGTTTTTTTTTTGAATATCTGAGTTCTACAATGTCCAGAGAAAAAAACCATAGTTTCTATGAAAAAGATGATGTGGAAAAGGCCTTGGAAGAGTTCAGGAAGGGCAAATTTCTACGGGAATCTACGCGTAAATTTGAGATGCTACTCTTCAGGTCTTCAGGACAAATTACACGGAAGATCTCAGGGCTTGTGGGTCATATAAACGTATTAAACTCGTTCAGTTTGACGTTTTGAAATTTTCTATCCGTCGCGTCACAAAAGGTGGTCAGAAAAAAGGTGGCCGGTATTTCACTCAAAGTGGCCGGAATGCTACCCAAAGCCATGTCCATATTATTATTAATTTTTCAATATTTTAGGAAGTCATTTATAGAAAACAAAGATGATAAGCTAGTTTTCAAGATTCCACACAACCTTCCCGAAAAGGAAGTAACAAAAAATATCAATATGAATTAAAAATATTGCATTTCAATCTTAGGACTTCGATGCTCATATGCAACTATGCCGAAATTTGGCACACTTACCCTATGTGTTCCTGTGATGTGCTTTTAATAAATAAGCAAGTTTTGAAGATTGAATTCTTTTTTTGGTCAATATAATGTATGAATAAGCTTTCAAAATCTAATTTAAAGATTGAAAAGCTTAACGGATAATCTCAAAATCACAGAGTATTTTGGGGAATTTTTGGAAATTGTTTTAGATTTAAGGTATGATTGACTTGTATTATTGTTATAGAACAAGACTGTAAATTTTATGAGCGTAGAAATTCTATGCTCAAATGTGGCTCTATGTAAATCGGAAGAGACATTTGGTGTAGAACGTCAACTGGGTTGTGGGTATGTTCCTTTTTTCTATGGTATCGCGTGACACCGCAAATAAAGGCGAAATATTGCATCTTGGATATTGTGAACTTTAGATTTATATGCAAAGTTTCCGTCATTTTCCGCGCTGGAAGTGTTAGATGAGCAGCAGCATGTGTGAGTTTGTTGTTTTGGTTGAGGAAATGGAAGCTTTTCTACCACGCAGAACCCCATCCTCCCCACACCATGCAAATCCCATGTCACTTTGTGTGAAAGCTCAGGGACAATTTAGAGGAGCACCAGGAGGGTGAAAGTGGTGGGTTTGGGGTGACAATGTGTGTAATATAGAAATTCCCGCCATTTAGACAATACCATACCCGACACTAAGATTTTTATCTCAAAACACCCGCTGAAAAGTGGGTGGATGGAAGTTTCCGCGAGACTGTCGAGGGCTGGGTTTGCAAAGTGATTTTGCTCATGAAATGCTGTACGAGATACGAAATATACTAAAATACTTGAAGAAATGTGTCGTCTGTGTATTTTAGTTGCTTGCACAAGAGACAAAACGCTATCTCCAAGAAGTGTTTACGGGAATACCAAGGAAAAGTGGCATCTTTCTCGATACTAAACTCCGTTGACATCTTCCGTCCACCCCATATTGTAATGTTACTGGCTTCTGGATATATTTTTTTCACAATTCGTCATCTCTTCATTTTCTGCCTAACCACCCCGCCAATCCCATTTCAGCCCTTGTCATTTGGGGCGCGTGTATGTTTTTGCCAACATGAGATTCACTAATAAATAAGAAAAATGTTTGGTGAAGGAAATTAAATAGAAATGCGGGCGATGGCGTATTTGTGACATGCTCGCATATTAACCATTATCTGAACAAATAAGGGATGCTGCTTGCTTATCTCGCATCCACAAAACTCGAGCCACTTCTTAGCACCAAACTTGGCTCATGAAACTTTATTCCTCCAAAAGAGATGCTTATAATGTGTCAGGCAGAAAGGGCAAACAATAAAAGGATGATTGAAATAAGCGATATTCTGAGCACACAAAGTTTCACTCTGAAAGCTCTATTGAAATTTCCGTTTGGATTGCATTTGTAATGCAATTTTTGAAATTTAAATATAGTTGTTCAAAATGACATTGATTGATCCACACAAGCTTTGAACTATTTTAGAAGACTATATCTTGCATTTTAAAATATTTTTGCACTCGAAAAAGAAAGCTCTAGACTAGAACATACTGTTTTGAGAGTTTCTGAAATTGAGAGTGCGGAAATCTCAAAATATGAAATTAGATTCTGTTCAGAATTACACTATTCTATCGCTATAAAAAATCATCAAAATTTGTAAGTATATTGGGTGGAAATTATATACAGAAGCGGGCGTGGCTTAAAATAAAAAGGCGTGGCAATATATCTATCTCTCTTTGACTTGTCTCACTATTACTTTTAATTTAGGAAGTAGAATTAAAATCGGATATTATTGAAATGGTGGATACTATTAGTGGATACTATTGAAATAATTGAGCGTGGCTTAACCCTTTGACGACGAGACATTTTCTACTAGCTGAAAATCAACAATAAAAATTAAACTGAAAAAGATAATCAATGATAAGTCTTATATCTATCCTTGGAAAGTCCAACAGAGTCTGATTCGGTGTATTTTGTGCTTCTATGAACGATAGGGACAAAAATAGCCCAAAAATTTAAGTAAATTTTCTGAAAATACTAATGAATAATATTTTTTTTTGCCTTAATGAAAAATATTACGTATAAGTATTGTAGTTCATACTGCCAAAAGGGTTTAAAAAAAAATTGTAAGTATAAAACATTAATAAAATCAATTATGAATATGAGAAGGGGCCTCAGTGGATCTTAATCTTAATGAATATGAGAATTTAAAAATCCGCCATTATTGAGCTTAAATATTTACCACATAGCAAATAGTTAGAGACTTGAAAAAAATATCCTAGATTGCTTCAACCTTCTACTTTACAATTATGTACAGATATAAGAAAAATTAACTTTAGGTAGTCAGGAAAAATTATTTTATTTATGGGACACCGGTGTTCCAATCGTCTTTAAGGGTTAAGACGAGAACATTTTTCTGAGAGCCGTGGCAGCTCAGTTTCTTCCTTGTTCCTCAATTCAATAAAGGCCTTTACAAATTGGGATAAATTTTTGTCAAAAATTGCTTTTAGGGCAGAATCACATTGACAGTAAAATGCTCACCGTACCGTTAAAGCCTCACCGTATTTCGTTAATTTACGTATTTTCATTGCAATTCTTTCGCAAAATCTCATTTACCGTATGACCTTATCTCATACTCGGTGGCATTAGGTGAAAATAATATAAGAAAATTGAAGAAATAAAACGTAAATGCGATAAACGGTGAGCAAAAAAAATCTGTACGAAAAACTGTAGCAAAAAAACCCTACAGTTTTTTTTGCTCACCGTTTATCGTATTTTCATTTTATTACTTCAATTTTCTTAGATTATTTTAACCTAATGCAACCGAGTATGAGATAAGGTTATACGGTAAATGAGAATTTGCGAAAGAATCGTAATGAAAATGCGTAAATTAAGGAAAAACGGTGAGGATTTGACGGTGACGGTGAGAATTTTACTGTCAATGTAATTCTTCCCTTGTAGATAAAAAGGTCAAAATTCTGTCAAAAAAACAATTTTTTATGAAAATCGCTCTCAATGTGTAGAAACATTTAATTTAAATTTTACATAGCAATTTTCAAAATTTCTATACAATTTGGCATGCCATGAAAATACAATACAGAGCCTGGACTATTTTTGTGTAGCAGGACCATTTAGATCTTGACCGAAATTCAGGTTTTGAAAAGGGTCTGTATCAAAAGTACTTTAGTATTCTTTCAATTAACATTTGAAAAATTAAGACAATTATAACTCATTTTTATTATTTATTCCCAATTCACCAAAATTGAACTAACAGTATGACTCGAACAGAGTCAACGCATTTGATTCTTGTATATCTGCTATATTCTAAGTTATTAATAGTTGTTGATACTATTTCACTCGTTAAAAATTTTCTCAAGTTCTTATAATAATAATAATAATGCTGGCACAACATTCCATAAAGGAACAAGACCTTACCCGTAAGGGGATTTTCTAGACATGCATTATTATTTTTCTTATACGGGATGAGATTGTTAGTACTATGCCCGTGGAATCAAGTGCAATGGAGCTCACTGGATGCAATTCGAACACATTTAACGCCAGAAAAATTCCTCGTCACATAAAGGGGATTCGAACCCGGAACACTTGCATCATAGAGCGAGTGCTCTACCACTTGAACCATTGAGCGCCCTTCTCAAGTTCTTACCTAACAAAATTAGTTCAAAAGTTTGATATTAAACTTGGAATTTTACAAACTTTTTCATGATCTTTAAAATTTTCAGGAATTGACTCTATCGGAGTCGTACTGTAATTGTATTGGATTTTCAGGGTTGTCTCTAATTTGTAAAATTTTCGCTTTATTCAATTACTTAAGATTCGAAAACCTTACATACAGTAAGTGTCGAAAGTTTGTTGTCTAATTTTGGGTAAAGAAATTAGGTGGAAATAATGACTGAAAGAAATACTTTTCAATTTTTTCTCTTTGGATATGAGTTGTCTCTAGTCTGTATATTTTATGTATTTCTGAAAAAAAAATAACTAATTTTATTTGATAAAAAAATATTGTTTTCTAGCAGTTGATCATTTTCAACGCGTCAAAAGTTTGTTGCCTTATATGCATTTGAGAGGCAAATACTGGGTTTAAAGTTGTTAATGGTAAATATATGTATTATTAAAGTGATGATAAATAATAAGAAATAATGTATTACTGCTCGAACTTTACGGAGAGAGCAGTAAAATCCTTCGATTTTTCGAGTGTATTTATCAACCGAATGGGGTCATGTTTGGGCTCGTTGGAAAGGTCTTGGAATATCCGATAAAAATGAACTGGTTCCAATCTATAACTGATTTAATTCTGATATTCAATTATATTTCTCCTGAGATATTTTGGGTAATGTTTTGAATGATTTATAAATCGCTTTAAATCGATTTATGAACCGGTTATGAACCGATAAGAAATTTTTATCCGAAAATCGATATTATTATTCTTAAAATTAGTTTACAAGATTTTTCGAATGATTTACGAATCGGTTTAAATCGGTTGTAATCCGGTAAACGGTAAATGATGCGAAAGTACTCTTAAAGGATAGTATCCAAGTCAAGAATTCGAGCACTTCGTAAAGTCTGGGACGCTTTGCTACCCCTTTTTTTTGATTATTTACAATTTACGTTTTAAAATGGTAAATTACAAGAAGTTAGAAAATGGAATGAACGGAATGAATCTGCGTTGTTAATTTTCGAATAGTATCACGACAGGTTATACATATGAAATACTTAATATCTATGGAGAAGAGGCACGAGTACATTCGGAAGAATCTACTAGCAGGCTCACGGATTTGTTACAGAGGATTGATAAAAACGTTATAAATATGTATATCTCTGATGGTGACCCTAAGATGTCTATCCCAAAAATTCATAGTCAGTTGATTAGCGAAGAAAAACAGATTTCAATTCTTACCGAAATTAACTCCAAATTAAAAGAAAATGTGAAAGTACCCAATCCTAACCTATATTAAGGTTGTTTTAATTGATTTTGTTTAATTATAATTATGATATTTTGAATAATGTGAAAGTCTACTAATTCAATTCGAGAGTTAAGAATGAAAGAACACGTTCTGCAAACAATATTAGTTCTTTTTGAGACTTCTATAAATTGTATTCAAATTTATTTGGGAAATTTCACATGAATTTGTTTAGGACTAGAAATAAACTCCCTTATACGGGCTTCAGACTTAAGGCTTATCCATAGGGGTTAACTTCTTCAATTTCTTATCAGTCAAGAATTTTTGGAAAATTTGTACTTAAGATTGGATTACTGAAGGCAAATGATTAACTACCTTCTCAAAAACCAATAAAATAATTGCTAATAAATATTTTGAGACCTTCGGGAACTGGGCTCTTAGTCTTAAGACCGCTTTAGCTCCCTTACATCAGCTGATCTTGTATCATTTGGTCTGCACCCTACTCTTATCGGAAATCCACATCGTATAAATTCCAGATATCGTTCTTGAATTTAGCAGTATAATTTTCATTTAAATCTTCATGAAATAATAATAATACCATCTAAAGCAATAATTCTTTCGACGAATTTAACACTAAAATTGTGACACTTATTGTGACGCTTAAGATAATTTCACATGATTTCTTTTCTCGTTCTAAGTATGTTAAATTGCCAAACATAGAAGATCTTGTACCAATTGTCGAAATACTTATCCAAAGTGGTCAAACATTTGTACTAGAGAACAACCCCTTGTATTGATTTTATCTTAAATCTTGATTTATGGTTCTCGTGTGGTCCAACAGCATTGCTCTTTGCTTCAATTGACGATTTTCATAGGGCAATATTTCTGGTGGTTCTTGGTGTGAAACTGAATAGCATCAGCACATTCTGCTGTATTTGCATGAGTCTCTGATTGTCGATGATATTCCTTTCCTGCCAATTCTCAACACATTGAGCTCCACTATCACCACAAAATCCCAAGAGACACTCTACCATTCCCTTCGCCACAATTTTCTAACACTTTTCCTCGTGTCTTTTCTCATCTGGGTGGAGAATCTCAAATTTCCTTCCTTTACAATCAAACCACAATTTTTCCCATTTTCTTCAGGTATATCCTCTTAAGGGAAACGAAAGTAATTTTGAAGGTCAGAAAGATATCATTTTTCCATAATGTCTTCAATTTCACTTGCCTCCTTCAAGGGATTTTCATTTTGGGGTAAACATTTTTATAGAGAAGTATCTTAATTGTGTTGTCTCCATGGCTTTTCGTCTTTAATATGGTTCTTCACCTAAGGGCAGTGATATTACCTTTGTTATTTATTTCGCTAGTAAAGAACAAATATTTATTCTAACAATATCTATAACATCAATAAATATCTTTAAAAATCTACTTTAAACACTTTAAGTATTCACTGGTGACCTTTGGGAGAAGATTATTGCATCCAAGAGAAAGAAATTCATACTTTTCGTTTTGAACAGAGAGGCTCTTGCAGTTCTTTTCGAATATATTTTAATTAACGAAATTCAACACATTGACAAATGTCATTCCTTTTACAAAAGGTGTCATGGGCAGAATATTTTGGGACTAGAAAGGCTAATTCAAAATTTAGAAAAAAAACTTTAATCGCACAAAATCTCACTGATGTTCGAAAATTTAGGGCAGAATCAAATTGGCAGTAAAATGCTTACTGTTTTTCGTTAATTTAAGCATTTTCATTGCAATTCTTACGTAAATTTTCTATTTCCGTATTACCTTATCTCATACTCGGTGACACTACGTGAAAATAATATAAGAAAATTGAAGAAATAAAAGAAAAATTCGATAAACGCTAAGTAAAAAAACTATACGATTGATTTCTCTTACAGTCTTTTTTGCTCACCGTTTATCGAATTTTCGTTTTATTTATTCAATTTTCTTATATTATTTTCACCTTGTGCCACCGAGTATGAGATAAGGTAATACGGTAATTGAGAATTTGCGTCAAAATTGCAATGAAAATGCGTGAATTAACGAAATACGGTGAGCATTTTACTGTCAATGTGATTCTGCCCTTAAACTGAATTTTCGTATGAAATTTCTGATATGAAACGTCATGATAAAATGGAATTTGACATAATGACCACTTAACGGATAAAGCGATAATTAATACACAGTTTTTTAAGGAATATAATCTGACTGTGTCTTTTTTAAGTTAGTAAAAATACTTATCTTAATATTAGAAAGCTCAAGACAAGTGCCTTTAATTCTATAGAAATTTAATTAATTTTCAAATTAGCAAGTTTTTAGGATAAAACTATCATTTCAGACATGCGATAATTTAGTGCTCGGCAAAAGTTGGACGATAAATCACAAAATGAGCATTAAATTTCCTAATATAAGAAACATGGAATTTGTCTCCATTGAGTCAGTAGTACGATGAAGAGAGTGAGTTACAGGACGCTATTGCGAGAAGTTCATTATTTCTAATTTTGAAATATGCATCTACATCACCATAGGAACTCATCAACTAAACCGCCAAATATGAACGTACAAATTCGCAAAGCGGAACTGATACAGCGATAAAATGATAGTGATGCGTTGTAGAGGAAACCGGGCAGGTTTTGCATATAACATCTCATTGTTGTTTCGCAAATGATAAACAAAGTGATGAATCCTTTTTGTCAGACATGCAAATAATCGGTTTTGCTGCGTATATGGCCTAAAATATGTCCATAAAGATAGGATTGATTTTCGTATTTGCGCGAAATTTCATACCTCGTACCTCAAAAACAAATTTCCCAAATGGGCTTCCAAATAGAAAATCACGATTTCAGTTTAAATATTGCACATTATAGCCTATAAAATGTTTATCTTAGATTAGAAAAATAAATTTGATTTTAAACTGTGCTAATTTAGTATTGTTTTACAGTTTTATGATGTTTTTATTTAATTTTAATGAATAACTGATTGTATTTCATTATTCAATTTGGAAAAATGTTAAATATCGACATTTTTTTAAGATAAAGTATACCATGGCCCGTAACCTTAGCATTTTAAGAGATTCGAACAAAGAATACAGAAAAACTGAATTTCTTAAACATATTATGCATATTACCTGCCTTAAAATTAGGACCGTAATGTGTTTTCCTAAAATATAATGTATTGTTTTCAGAACAATTTAGATGCGCTGAAAACGAATTTGTTGTTTATTTTAGAATTGTCTGAAAATCCTTAAAATTCTTTATGGGAAGGTTCAGAAAGGTTTCAAAAGGCCGACTTCAGACTAGAGGTTTAGCCCAGTTCCCGAATGTCTCAAAATCTTGAATTGCGAGCATTTTTATTGCTTTTTGAGAGCCTAATTGGTCATTTGTCTTTAATAATCCAATCCCGAGTTTAATTTTTCCAAAAAATCATAACTGATGAAAAAAAAGTAGTTAAGCCGAGTCCCGGTCAAAATCCCGAAAACCTAAATCCCGAAAGCCAAAATCCCGAACGCCAAAATCCCGAAAGCCAAAATCCCGAAAGCCAAAATCCTGAAAGCCAAAATCCCGAATTCATAAAATAGTTCATAGCTACTCTCACGATTGCACTTGTGCTTGCTGCTGGAGGCAAAGGGAAATCTTCCGTGCCTTGGGAAATTATTCTATATATTTTCCCCCATATAATTTCATCCTTACCACGATTTTGAACATTCGGGATTTTGGCTTTCGGGATTTTGTTTTTCGGGATTTTGGCTTTTAGGATTTTGGCCTTTTTGGGATCTTGGCGTTCGGGATTTAGGCTTTCGGGATTTTTACTTTCGGGATTTTAGCCTTTTCGGAATTTTGGCGTTCGGGATTTTGGCTTTCGGGATTTTGGCTTTCAAGATTTTGGCTTTCGGGATTTTGGCTTTCGGGTTTTTGGCTTTCGGGATTTTGGCCGTTTCGGGATTTTGGCGTTTGGGTTTTTGGCGTTCGGGATTTTGGCTTTCGGGATTTTGGCTACCACCGGTTAAGCCTTATAGCTAAGCCTTAGGTCTGAAGCCCATAAAAGCGCATTGGCCCATTTCGTCTTCAATAGGTATGAATTCTGAGATGCAGATAAATTCGAACGCTTAAGGAGTATTCTTGACATTTCTCACCTTCTAAATTCGAACGATTTTTTCAAAAACTAACGAGATTTGTGTGATATTAAATTGTACTTTCAATCAATTCCCCGTACTTTCTCGCAAGTCTTAGTGGTAACATACTTCCTTTTCATTTTATACGATCATAATGTATGTAAACATTCAGGAAGAAACACATAAATATGATTTTCAATTACCGTTGAATACGAACTTTCTAACATAACCTCACAATTGACATTTTGAATCCAAACGGCGTTCGAATTTGAGGGATTCAGATTTGAGAGACTCTACTCTACTGTATTAAAGCCATGAATTTCCCATGGGAAAAATTCACCATCTCAGAATTCATACCCACACTGAGAGAAATCCGAAAAAGTTAAAATAACATTCCGGAAATGTTAATTTTACCCTGCAGTATTGATCCGAAATCGGGGTAAATATTATGCATTTTAGGTGTATTAGGGGTTAAAGTTACCCTTTTTCATGTTAATTTTACCCTGAAAAAGGCGTAAAATTAACATTAAAAAATGTTGATATATTTTTACACCTAAAAAGTGTTAAAGTTATGAGGAAAAAAAGTTAATCGCACCCCCGTTTTTTTCTCAGTGCAGGCCATTTTTCTTGTCTCAAAAGTTTTTGGAAAATGGCTTGACGAGCTCATATCTTGATTAGATTGAATAAAATGCGAAAAGCATAGTTGTATAGCAGACTATCCGTGTATTGTCTTCTCGCATACTTTTTGGGTACATACCATTTTACTATCACGATTAAACTGATTGATAATTAAAAAAAAAATAACCATTCCGAAATAGGAAACTGCTTAAGAAAAGTAGGTTTTAAAATACTTTAACAGTAGTAACAAGCAAACGATCAAATGAAAAAGTAAATCTGAGAAAGGTAAAACTGGTAAATCATCTACGGGTATATTACTGATTCACTACTGATCAAGTCAGGTTGAAAATTTCCAGATCTTTCAAAAACATTTAAATTTAAGCAAATCGGTTGAAAAATAGGCCCTCCGAAGTGGTTAAACTGTGATGTTCGAAAATTCGATATCGAAATGGCGTTCAAACATAAGTGTCCAAGGACAAAATATTCACTTTGACTACCTCTAAAGCATATCCGAAAATGCAAAACAAAATAGGTATAATAAAAAAGAATCACATTTAATTCCTCAGATAGGAATTAAGTGATCACACCCAATGAATGGTAAAATTCACGGCCCTGGCAAGTTGCTTGAAATTTGAAGCCATTTTCTCATACTTCGATTGAAATTTATATGGAAATTTTTTTACACTCGCGACCGTTACACTAAATAACAAAAAAGTGAGAAGTTTTTCCGTATTATAAGATACCTTTCCGTATGGAGGGATAAGTCTACTAAATTTTTGTTTAAATAATTTTTTTCCTCGGAGCACTGTGAGCTGAGTCCGAGATCAATTTAGGAATTGGTTACAAATAGATCTATATAAAAAATTAACTTGCCACGTGCTTGGTAAAATTCATCTGAAATATCAAATAATCATGTGAGTGTTTTGTGAAAATATCACTATCCAGGCGTTTGGTATTTTTGGGAATCACAACTTCAATAAACAACATTTAACAAAATTTTATAAATTCATAAATATTCTTATAATGAAACATAATCAAAAATTTGCAAAATTTGGCTCCGGCACACCTTTTAGATCAGGAAAATTCATTAAGTCTAAATTCACATTCCTTTTTGTTTTTAAGTTTCACATATATCTATCTTACTTTTCACACTCTTCTTCTTATTTTGAACTTCACTTATGCAAGTCTTTTGAGAATGAAACAGAAGTGAATTTTGAATTCGTGATCATAATTCACTTCTGAATTTTGATCACGTGACTTTCTTCCTAGATGTATATGTCTATCCAAGCGCCTGGCAAGTTGGCATTTTTATATGGAGCTATTTGAAGCCAATTCCTAAATTGATCTCGGACTCAGCTCACAGTGCTCCAAGGAAAAAAAAATTATTTAAACAAAAATTTAGTATATTTATCCCTCCATACGGAAAGGTATCTTATAATACGGAAAAACTTCTCACTTTTTAAATATTTAGCATAACGATCACGAGTGCAGAAAAATTCCTTTTGTATGTGAAAGTACGAAATTGGCTTCAACTTTGAAGGCCACTCGCTGGGACTAGTGTCTATCCTACTGTTTTGCACTCTTCTTCTTCTTAATTTGAATATCACACCATAATAAATATAGTTCATTGCAATTTTGGGAGCGTAAGAGTGGGATAGACTTACACAAATCTTTTGAGGAAGAAAGAAGAGTGAATTTTGATTTCACGAAATTATACCGAGCCAAAAGGTATCTTAATTTTCGGATACTTTTTCAAAGAAACTTTATTTTCGGAGCACGGTGGTCAAGATCACTCTAAGACAGCGATGGATACATAAGAAGAAGAGAATGGAAATAATACATAACCCAAAGGAAAGCTCAATAACATTGCTAATTTATGTGAAAGTTACCCTAAAATCGTAGATTTGAGAATTAGCGGTTGAGCCTTGAGAATTGTGGTGAGAACCTGATGGTCCTTGTTACGAATTCTTGAATGTTTGAATGAACTTTTTGAGCTTTCTGGCAATTTCTCATTCAATAACATGAAATGCGAAAGTTTGCAGATGAATATTGTAAAATATATTTACTTTCTGTGTTTTCTGCAGGTCTTGCGGCGATTCATGAATTTCCGAAAGGTACAAATGTTGGTGCTGTCACAGACGTGATATCCCATACTGTTTCAGTTGGACATAATGTAACGAATCGCTTCATAAAAAATGTGTCAATCAGCTATAGTTATACACCGAAGAATAAGACAAATGCCCGAATAGACTTCTCACTGGGTTTGACCAATGGTTCAATTTCCGGTGCAAGGGTGCAGCCAACAGTGGCGAGTGATAGAGTGACAAGTGGGAAGAAGAGTAAGGTGGACAATGATAGTAGAAACAAACAAGAAATTAGTTTAGAAAATATGGACAAGCAGGCGAATCAATTGGGAAATAGTGATGACAGTCACAGTTCCGGAACGATTAATGGGAATAGTGAATTGGAAGAAATGTCGTTCGAAACACAAAACTACACCACAGTGACAACACAAATCGGATCAACATCCACAATGTTGACCTGCACTGTTCACAACATTGGGGAAGGAGTGGTAAGTCTCAAAATCTATGAAGCTTTTCAAACTTCCTCCGGGCTATTTTATACTCATGAACCTTTGTGAATGAGGGAGGGCCTGTGACAACCCCCCTACCTCCACCCAGAAAGACGAACTTTTGTGACGATTGAAAGCTACACTATTGGTACTGGTATGTAGGGACAGTGTTTGGGTGTTAGTCTGGAGAAAGCGAATGGATTAAATATAAAGTCTCGCAGCAACTTTTCTCAGCCATTTCCACCCAAGCCAAACTTGAAAATCCCTCGTCTTTTGTGCACATTTTACACTATTGCACTGTGAATGCCTTTCTCTATGGCTCACCGACCAGAGAAGTTAGTCTTTGACTCTACTATTTATCTTATTTTCCAATTCTGCACTTCAACTCCAACCCCTCATTTTAATCGAAACATTTGGTTGAATAACGTGTGAAGTGAATAGAAATTTAATTCATTATAGTCTAGCTCAAACAATTTCATGCTTTCATTTCATCACATTCACGTGACCAGTCAGACAAACTCAACCGAAAGGTCTGCAAAAATCATTAAAGGTATTTCCACTCCTGTATTACTCCATCGTACCTTTTCATTACATTTTCCAATAGAATTGCTAAATCAATTTTCATCATGAAAGTAATTTTCAATTACTTTAAACCGAAAAAATATCTTTAGAAATCGTGAGATTTTATCGCAATTCTGCAATTCTTTATTTGGCACCAAATCTCTTATAAAATTTGCAATAAAACACATTAAGAATGTAAAGAATTTCAGAGCTATTAATATAAGGAAAATTTATATTTCAGTTTAATTTTAGAGACCTTCCGTTTTTGAAATTGAAAATGAGGGAATGTAGGCATGGTATGGAGTAAACCTTCAAACGATGCGAGTTTTCTCTTTGTTTGGAAGGAGCTGACTTCATTTCTCATCTCGTCTCATGAGCTTAATAATTATGTATCTTATGGCTAAGAAATTAAGAACTAGCTCTTTGCAAACAAAGAGAAAGTTTGCTTTGTTTGAAGGTTCACTCTGTGCAAACCATGCCAACATTTCCCTATAAAATTGAAAAATTGACCATTTTCTGGTAATTAAATTAATATCTTCTTTATAAAAGATACTTTATAAAGTTAATTTAAAATTTAAACTATATAAAAATTAAGCCAGGGTTGTGCCTTTACATAGAAAAAAATATTTTTTACATTTTACATGTAAAAATTACGTAAAATAGAAAAAGGAAAATTCATCATTTTTGAATCTTTTAAACAATTTTTGTAAGCAATATCAATATTGATATTGCTTTCGAGGAATATAAAACATTCTTGGGAACGCCATGAACAAAATGTAGCAGAACTTCAACTTTAAACTTCAAAGTTTAAAATAATTTTACTTGTATGTAATACACTCATGGCTTCAACACGAAAATGTTAAAATTGCAAATAAAGAGCGCACAGTTTCAGCACAAAATGGTTAAAATTGAATATAAAATCCTCACAGCTTTCGAACGAAACGTTTAGCAATTTAGATCGTTATTATTCGGATTTTGTGCAGATTTTATTAATGTTTATTATTATTACATTATTATTTAATTATTATTACAGGCGGAAAATGGTTACACTTTTTTTGAATTAGATCACAGATTGCACTTTTAAGAACACAGAAAGACACAGAAATTCTGTGTCGATCAGTCGAATGGTGAACTTAAAAGTGCAATCTGTAATCCAAGTCCAAAAAAAGTGTAACCATTTCCCGCCTGTACGTGATTTTCCCAACAAAATTCGATACCTGATGAAGAGGACATTCATCCTCGAAACGTCGTAAAGAATAAAATTGCGAAAGTCAAGAAAGGTCTAGTGTTTCCGTCAATTCTTGCTACATCCCATCGGACCGAAATTCTTCAAAGAAAACAATATTTTTAAAAGCGAGCTATTACAGTTACTTTCCCGATCCATGACCGATTGTGACCGATGCAGTCGCAGTCAGAATTTCAAGACCTTGGAAAAAGTCCGAATTTAACCAAATTCTTTGAAAATTAGGCCCTCCAGGGTTGGTTGAACTTTGACCTTGAATAATTCAAGATGGCGATTTTTCCGCTGATAGATGTCAAAGGACGAAATGTTCGGTTGGACTACCTCCGAAACATATCTAAAAGTGAACGAAATCTTCAGGGTAGATTTTTTGCAAAGTTAAAAAATAATGTTTTTGGAGCGGATAGAAGGGGTGGGGGGTAATTTGGGTAAGTTAATTTGAGAGAGAATGTTGACTTGTGGGGGGGTCACCGAAGACCGGAAGTCAATATATCTTACCGTTTAGCAGCCAGGATGGAGGAGCAATTGAAGAACACGAAACACTTTGGTGTCTTAAGATTAAGATTTTAAAAGTTTTTTAGCAGTAATATTTGGAATCTGATAAATTCTAACTGAAATAGCACTGACTTAAGACGTATCTTGAGAATCAAGGAGATAAACTCCCTCCGGGTGCGTCAGGGGTGGTTATCCTTTTAGGACAAGAAAACACGGATATCTTTGCCAAAGCTTTCGGCGCTACAACGCGCCTTCATCAGTGGCGAAAATCATGAAATGTCTCTGAAATATGTATCTCTCAATTGCTCCACTCCTAATGAGGATGCACCAAACTGATAATCAGTTGGCCTCAATCCGATGTCCAGAGAAGTGTTACACCAGCAAAATCCCAAGTTTCCCCGGTGCATCCTCATTAGGAGTAGAGCAATTGGGAGAGACAAATTTCAGAGACATTTCACGATTTTCACCACTGATGAAGGTACGTTGTAGCGTCGAAAGCTTTGGAAAAGATATCCGTGTTTTCTTGTTCTGAAAGCATAACCACCCCTAACGCACCCGGAGGGAGTTTGTCTCCTTGATTCTCAAGATAAATTCTAACGTTCTTGAGTTTTTTAATATGTATAAAGATGTATGAATTAGATTTCATAATTTTATTTAAAAGAATGTAATATGCATGAAAATATACAAGAATTTAAGGTTATGTGAGGTTAGGGGAGAGCCTGCATTGTTGAATATGCGGGTACTTCGACACGCAGTGAATAAAATCTATACTAATGAGTACACTATTTCAAGATAATTTTATCAGTTTTAAAAATAATACCTAAAAGTCAAAAAACATAAGTGTCTGAAACATACCGGCTCTGCCCTATATTCAAAATATTTAATATGCTCTCTATTCAAACGGTTTTAGCTATTTTATGGACAAGTCTGTACATTGTAAAAGTATTGTCTGAGATTCTTTACATTTTTTTAATAATTAAATTAATTAAAATAAAAAGAATACTGCAGCTGGATGTACTTAAATTAAAACATTAAATAATTGAGATTATGTCCGGTATTTTGAAGCAACATGAGAATCCCTAGCGTTTGTGTGTTAAATATTAAAAATTTCATTTTATATTTCTTAGATAAATGAGTGTTCCGTAGACTGAAAGCATATCTGATTAAATATAATTAAGAGTTGTCCTATGGTTTATTTGAGGAAGCTTTAATATTCTTTAGCCCGTTTGTATTATAAAGATGTCTGTGACAAATTATAAGACTGAGTTGCAACTTATTGTGTCATAGCAAGATTTCTGACAAATCCTCACGACAAAGGAAAATCCGGAGTGGAAGAATAATGGGAAAATGTCTTTAATTGAAGTGCATGAGTAGATTTTCACTCACTCATATTTCTTCGGGAAAATTGTGAGGAAGAGGAACAAGAAAGTTAAAATGAAACCACATTTAAAACTTAATCCAAAAGAGTCATAAAAATGGAAAATTAGCATTTTGGATGAAATGCAGAAAACATCAAAGATGCTGAAAATTCTAGTTAGTGGGATTAAGTGGGTGAAAAGAAAAAAGGAAACTGATGAAACAAAGCGTTATTCTAGCATAATTTTTCATCATTTCTGACATCTAATTCCAAGTGAGCCATCTACCATGTCCTCGCCAAATTCTGGGCGAATTTAATAATTCTACCATGAGCTTTCTTATATCTTTCGCTTAGACTTTTTCCTTGTCGCTCTACGTCTTTGGTTCCTCGTGGGAGGGGTTGAGGCAAGTTTCTATGGCGATTTTCAAGAAAATGTGAATATTAATGGGATAATTTTTCTCTTCTCGCGCAATCCACCCCATAATCGAGACTGAGAGCCTGAAGATGGATCACATAAGTGGTGGGCAGAAGAAGTCCAAGCCTGTGCTAAATGAAGGGGGTTGAATGCAAGGGGCAAACAACTGGCGAGAATATATCATGAACCTGCGAATGCAACGTGAATATCAATATTTATTTTTAGAGATTTACAAAACACTCGAACTCGTGACCAAGATGCTATACCTTAAAAACAAGTTTATATATAATATTTTTTATTATTATTAACAATTTTTTTATTACAGTAGACTCTTGCTAATTCGGCTCTTTTAAGATCGGGATACTTTTTAATTCGCGCAGCAGTCATATTTAAAAAAAAATTGTTGACATTTTTCAAGCTTGATCTTAGTTATCGAATGAAGGAAATATGCTTAAATTTGCATTGGTTTGCCTTACTTATACTTTAAATTTAATGAGTATGCAAAGGTACAAAAAAAATCGTTGCATTTCAAAAACTTTATAGTCCGAATTTCTCTCTAATTCGTGTGACATTTTGGTCCCAAATGTCCGAATTTGAGAGAGTCTACTGTAGTCCATTTTATAAAAAAAAATCACCGTAAAAATGTTCATCGGTTCATAATCGATTTCAATCGATTTATAAACCACCTCAAAGATTGAACAAAAATAAGAACAATAAAATTTATTTTAATATAAAATTATTCATTGGTTCATAACCAAGTTCAGTTCAGACTCGTAAGGGGTTCAAAGGCCTTTTCCAACCTGCCTAAACTTACCCCAAATCCATCGAAAATGCTTAAGAAATACACTATCTAATCTTCAATTCTTTGACTTTAAAAACCCGTTACTATGAATGATTTAGTGGCATTGTCCCTTGCAGATGTGCAGTATCCCACAAAAGTATCCAAAATTGTAAAACAACATACTTATGTGCAAGACAATCTTACGAGTTAAGCCGAAAGACTGCGTAGCGTAATTATAATCAAAATAATGATCAGCCTATGTTCTGTTCAGTTTCCCATTAAGCCGATCCTCGACTTAAGCCGTAAGTTTGTCTAGGTCTAGGGCTTTAAACATTTTTGAGAATCCTGAAAGAATATATCGACCGCTCAGAATAAGAAACGAATAACTCGCAGTGGCAAATTTTACAAAAGAGCTATTTGAAGTTGAAATGTTACATACAGAGTATAGCATTTTTGAGATTTAAAATCTCCATAACTTTGAAAATAATTAACTTTCAAGTATAATATTGACAGGGAAGGTAGACGGTATAAAAAAGTCTCCAAAAAGCGAATAAAACGGTTTTTGTAAAAAATCGAGTTGTTCGACTTATATTCTGACAAGTCGATATTTTTAGAGGGAAAAAATAAGGGGTTTTAGAAAGATCTGTACTGTAAATATTAATTTAATTTAATTTATATTTATTCAATTAAAAGTACAGGTATACAATTTAAGTAAGTGTTCCAATTTTGATTTAATTGCTACTTCTTTAATTCAGAGTATATTATAAGTATTAAACAGAGATTTAGAATAGAAGAATATATAAAGTAGATTTAGGTGACTTTTACTTAAATCTGTACTTACTTACTGTAAATATTAATATATTACCTAATGTTAGAATACTTTATTTCCCAAAAAATAACTTTAAATGGAGTAGAAAAGCATCCCAGACTTTGTGAAGTGCTCGATCTCGTAACATAGATGCTATAGGGGAATTGGGGCACCACGAAACACGAGGTACCACCAAACAGTAATTTTTATTTCTAAACTACTTGGACTATCTCGACCATTCCTTCAGTGGACAAGCATCTCTACACTATATAGTGCCTATAAATTCCTATCGGTCTTATCCTCTAATATCCAATATCCGATTAAAAAATCGCAGTGTTTGGTGGTACCCCGTGTTTGGTGGTGCCCCAGTTTCCCCTATCTCTAAAGTACTTTCGCATCATTTACCGTTTCCCAGTTTTCAACCAAATGGAACCAATTCATGAATCACTCAAAAGGTCCCACAAAATTATTTTAAGAGTACTGTGAATGGGGTTGACTTCGGCCCCCTCATGTTCGTAATCTTTTCTTTAATTCTAGTATTAAAGAATGGTCATCACCGATCAAACATGTTAGATTGCATCGGAAAAGACACTCTGTAACTGGTTTATTACCGGTTTCAAATCGATTTGAAATATTCCCCAAAATATCTTATGAGTAATATAATAGATTTTTGGATAAACATTAGTTATGGGTTCTGAACCGGTGATGACTCAGTAGTTGGAAACGGTTCGGTTTTATCGGAAATTTTAATACCTTTCGATAGAGGCACAGTAACAGTAACAGTACAAAACTGGTCATTGTTTTCTATTTCAAAATTTGGAGATTTTCAGAAAAATTTAGCCAGGAATAATATCAATTATCTCATGCAACTCATCCTTTATATTTAATCCGAGACACTTTCCGACCTTCTAAATAGAGAAAATAGATTTGTACCTAAAAAAACCAGCTAAAATTTTCTCTGGTTTTGCTCATAAATTTATTCTGAGGACACATTATTTTAATAAGTTGTTCGCCCCTTGGTTGCACGTAGAAAGGGTTATCCGGAAATGAGGCTAAAGCAGATAATGACATAAGAAATGATTTTAATTTTAAAGGTGTCCTGGATCAGGAGAAGTAAGGACGACTATCACTTACTCACTGTGGGACTGACAACCTACAGCAGTGACGAACGCTTCAACGCCATCCACAGAGAAGACTCCGATGTAAGTTTCATTGAGAGGATTTATTTCATTCCAACCTATCACCCACCACCCCCTGGCCAGACGCTGAAAGAATTCCAGAAATGTTCATTCCCGTATAATGTACATTCCATATCAAAGTTTCGGCATTCATTAATGGTATTTTTTATTTGCTAATATCCTTTGTTAAATTATTATTAAGGGAATATACATACCGCTGAAATGGTATTTTCACCATAGAGCTTTTCGATTTCGTTTTTCCATTTGCTTTTTCATGGAATCGGAGGATAAATTGCAATTAAATTTCAAACATATTTTATTGGTAAAATGGGTAATTGCTTCAAAAGGAATTTTATTTGGACATTTGGACAAGACTGCCAAAATCTCGTTTACAAATATTCCTTTTTTCCAAACAATTCAAATACCATTCACAAAAACATTATCGATTATATTTGTTTGATACAATAGAATCAATTTTAATCAAAAAGTATATAAATAAATAAACACAATTGATGTTTTCAAATAATGCTTTACAAAAATATAAATAAATACCTAATGACCATGAGAAAATCACAACAGGAAACAAAATCCTGAAATTGCAAGGTATTACATTGAAAATATTATAATTGCAGAGTTTCGTAAAAAAAATACATTCGCGTACTAAATATTTAGGGTAGAGTCAGCCCTTTTGGCCATGTATGCACTTTTAGCCACCTAAAGTAAAATCACATTGTAAGGCATTTATGAGTTTATTCGGAACAGGAAAATGGGTCTTATTTCGTGACCCCTAATCTAACGCATCAGAAAACTATATTTGATTTTGTATCGACTTGATTAATTTTAAGTTATTGAAAGGAATTCTCGACAAGGTAAACAATCACTAAAAGAACATGGGATTCTTAAGAAACTTGTTAATGTTAAGAGAAATTGTTTTGCATAATTTCATGTTTTTTATGAAAATATTTGATGTTATTCAATGAAAGTCCATTTCTTAATTAACTAAATTTAATTCTGATATCATCCTTAATAAGATTTTCTAACAAATTAAATGAAAATCGGATGTGGCTAAAAGAGCTCACTTTTTTCGGTTGTGTAAGTACTTTTGGCCATTCATTTTCCCATACATTTTACACGTGGCGCACCTCGCGGATTTCAGTAAAAAAATCGTGACTTTTGACTTATTTTTACATCAAATAGAAAATGTACAAAAAATCGTTTAAAATACTCTAATAATCACATAAAATTGGTGTTAAATAAGAATAGGACATGTGCTGTGTATTTGTGAAAGTTTTCGAAAACTATTTCTTCTGTTATTTTATTAAAATTCTATTGGAAACAAGTGGCCAAAAGTGCTTACACACAATGGCCAAAAGTGCTTACAAAGTGGCCAAAAGTACTGACACATGTATAGTTGCATAAAATGAATTTTTCACTAAAATAACCAAAAAATTTTGGGAATTCTCTTAGATTATTAGGAAGAAACGGCTTTAAGGTATCTTTGTACAAAATTTCATTTTCGGGGCAATCATCTTCCAGATGGACCCCTAATAAAAAAAATCATTTTATTTAAATAAAGATTATAAAAATTACAAGCACATGAAAACTTAAAGTGGCCAAAAGTACTTACTCCACCCTAGTCCAGTGTTTTAGTAAATTTGTACCAATGACTCGTGGTTTCAGTTTCTAAATATGGCACAGTCAGTAAACATTAAATTTTGTAAGAAAAATTTTCATTAGAATTTTTTATTGTTTTCTTTTTAAATTTTTTTCTTAATAATTGTTTATTTCTAAAGAAATATGGAAAATTGAGAAATAGGGTAAGTGTGCCAAAGTTGCATGTAAGTGCCAAAGTCTCAAGTTTTAAATGAAATATTCTTAATACAAATTGTTTTTTTATTCTTTCTTTTGTAAGAGTGTTTCTTTGAACCTTGTAAAGAGTTTACCATCTTTATTTACTCTAAAATCATTCTTAATACATTTTAAAATGAATAAAAATATAGACATAGCCTTGGTGCCCTATGTCGACCACCTTTATTCTCATAGTTCCTTGCCTTTCGGAAATTCTTCCAATATCTTTTTCATGTCATCTTGTTTGTTGAAGCTACATTTTTTGTTATTCTTTTGCATTGTATAATCTCTAGAGTACGTAAAATCTAAAAGTTCATGGAAATTCGAGGAAAAAAAAGGTGGCCGAAATTGCAAGCTGGCCGGAATTTGGCACACATACCCTAAATTGATAATAAAATTGACTTTAAGATTTTTAAAGGACTGTCGTAGTGGAATTTAAACTTCCAATTTCACTTATTATTACACTTAGAAAAAAGAACGAGTCAAACTTACACGAATCGATGTTAAATTAACTCTTTTTCCTTGTGATTTTCAATTAAATATATTTTGGAGTTAATTTTTTAACTTCTATTTAGATGTAATATTCAGAGGAGCTGTTTCAATTTTTTCCCAGAGTAACCCTTACTCTTTTTGTCTTAAAATTTACTTGAAAATAGAGTTATAATAACTCTTTTCAAGGCTTAAAATAACTCGTTTCAAGAGTAAAAATAACATGTTTCAAGAGTTGAAGAAATTCCTTTTAAGACTTTATTTTAACGAAATTGTCAATATGCGTTCCCTGTCGAACAAGTGTTCCTTCGGCCCTGCCATAATTTTTTCTTATTCTGAAGTTTAAATTAAGAACATTAGTAGATTAATGGCCATAAATGATGAATTTAGTATTATTTTTAGTGAATATTTTAAGGAGTTTGGTGAAGTATCTCAGAGAATTTACTTGAATGTCTTGAATGTATTTAGAGAAATTTCTTAGTACAAAGTTCTGGCCAAAATTTTATTTCATCAGTATTAACGCTTTAACCAAATGTATGCTCTGGTCACAAGGCATGGTTTCATCTTTATTAAGAGATTAATTACGAGTGTCGATTAAGATAAAATTGCCCACAAAATATCTAGGAAAATTGTCCGTTCATGTTAGATATCCACAAAACTGTCAATTCATAGAATAATGGAGGATACTATTGCATATTATATTTCCCACGTGCCTAATTGAATTTTCCCCAGGAGTGGACTCTGCAAATAAAATTTGTCCAATTGAGGGATTCTGGAGTGTATGAGTGTCAGGTCTCTTCGCATCCCCCATCGTCGATTATGATTCAATTAGACGTTGTGGGTGAGTATTTTATTGTATAAATCTGTGAATCATGTAATTAGTCCTTGGAGTTACGATCACTTCCCACAGAATTGTCTTTGGCACTTTATGTATGTGGCATATGTCAATTTCATGTGGGAAGATATAATGATGAAAGTGAGGAGAAACAAGGCAGATTATTCCGATGAGCTTTTGCTAAAATGGTAGCATAAGCACATGGACCAGGGCCCCGTGATGAGCTTCTTCTGTCCCTGTCATAAAATGATCCGATAACTTCCATTGTGTCTGTACTGAGGGCTTTTATGTTCATACACTGGCAACTGAATAAAGTTATTACGTTTTACGATGAGCTATTAAATTAAAAGAGAAGTAAGAATGACAGTCTTTTTTCTCACACCCATTACTGCTGCATATTTTCGCAATTTTCCACCTCAATGTTATGGGAGGGAGCATGAAAAAAAAGTCTCAATAGTGCTGGTAAATAAATACTTAATGATGGTAATATGTTGTCTTACTCCTCACTTTCATCGTCCTTTTTTTCTGCTACATTGTCCCAAGACCATGATTCTCAGCAGCACTTCAAATGTGAACAGCTAATTTTTAATGATACCACCCTGTCTGGGGTGAAAAAAATCATTTTCCAGAGGCAAGAGCAGAGATTACTGGCCCAGCTGAGAAGTACTTGAAGCCGGGTTCAACTTTAAGGCTTGCCTGCCGTGTTCAACAGAGTACTGAGCCACCTCTGTATATCTTTTGGTATCACAACAATCGTATGATTAACTACGATTCAGATCGAGGTGTCAATGTGACCACAGAGGCGGATAATCGGTATTCAGAGCTGTTGATTGAACAGGCATCCTATTCCCATGCCGGTAACTATTCCTGTGTACCCAATAGTGCCGTTCTCGCCAGCACAGTCGTCCACATATTCAATGGTAAGTGGGATTCTGGGGGATTATATTTCCAAGATTAATTAGATTTTCAATTGTTCGTGTATACACATATAACACAATTCAAATTATTCGTCAAATGGTTACGATTGTTTAAAATTATTCTAGTACTGCTACATTCAGAAATAGACCCACATCTCTCCATTACCCCAGGATATCGAATTCAACTTCCCATTTTGTTCTCAAATATTATTAAATGTTACAAATAAAACTATTCAAATCCAATTGAAAGAGATGCCGAAAATATAGACATGCCCAATAAGCAAAACTTGGTCAAATCGATGAAATTAAATCGAAATCTCTGAGTCTGCCAAGCGTATTTCGACAATATTTTGTCAAATTTTCGAATTGGTCAGAAAATGCTCTTTGGGATGTTGCGGAGTACTGCAATGTATATCAACACTACGAAAAAAACTCAACTATGTATCTATCTATTTTTTCAATTCGTAAAAGATTATACTTATATTTTGTCCGAAAATTCTAAAATTCAGGGAGAAAACCTGCTTTCGGTTGCATCAGTAGGGTCTCTTTTTTTCAGTTACTAGAACAAACACAAAATTCTTTGCCAAAGCTTTCGGTACTGCAATGTGCTTTCCTCAGGCAGTGGCTTAAAATAGGGAATATATTGGAGACTGTCGTTATGAATACATTTCCTTGATTTTTAGAACACTACACAATGTCATTTACCGCTCGAATGTCAGAAAAATGATTTCAAATTTTAATCATAAATATTTTTCTTACTCTTCAAAACAAGACTGTATAGTTCTGGCTCGGCTCAATCGATTTAAATGTTCATAGAGATAAAATGAAAGGTCTCTGAATGAAATTGGAACTTTCTTTACACAAAATGTTATTCACGTTCGAAGAATTCAAACTTAATTTCGTATTTTCAAACTGCATTTTCGCATAAGGCCAATAAGCCTGGAAAATCTGTTAAAAAAAAAGAGCTGAAAGTCAAAAGCTGTTAAAAGGGATACCGGTCAAAATCCCGAACGCCAAAATCCCGAACGCCAAAATCTCGAAAGCCAAAATCCCCAATGGGCCGCCAAAATCCCGAAAGCCAAAATTCCGAATTCTTAAAAGTGTCACAGCTACTCCAACGATTGTAGCCGCGCTTGCTGGAGGCGAAGGGAAATCTTCTGTGTCTTAGGAAATTACTCTAAACATTTTCCTCCATATAATTTCATCAATTTCAGGATTTTGAAAATTCGGGATTTTGTCTTTCGGGATTTTGGCTTTCGGGATTTTGGCTGTCACCGTTTAAAAGAGTTACTCAGTGATTATATCCCATGTAACCAAAACAGGTCAGCATCACTTAATGATGTGGTCGGCATTACTTATTGACTTGGTCGAAATTTGGTCAAAATTTGGTCAGATTACCAAAACCGTGCAAGCGCCTCCACCTCGTAATTAAGTAATGACGACGTAATTACGTAATGACAACTGTGGTCGTAATTAAGTAATGCCGACCTGGAATCTGACCTGCTTCCCCAGCGTTATGAAGTGAAGTTGGCATAAGGCTTATGAAGAAAATTGTAATTGGGTAGTATAATAGAAATACTTCAAAATTCGAATAATGAATACCAAGCACTACGCGGATAAGACGAGAAGTCAAAAGAATACTTTTTTTATTTCTTTCGAAATCGATTGTCAATATCATTTCAACATTTTTTTTTATAAATTGTCCATGCCTTTAGCCTATTTTATATAACAAAAATTTGCCTTGTTTATTATTTTTAAAGACTTAATGCTTCACGAATTTCTCACAGAGCAAAGGGTTATTTATAGGACCTTTAGTATTCTTTTAAGTAATATCCGAATAGAATTATCAGAACTGGAATTATATTCACTTTATTGTCACAAAGTGGGGATAATTGTTTTGCCCAGATTAGATTTTAGTAAGCAAATCCGTGGACAAGTAAATTAAGTTTCAATGTTGTTAGAAGGAGGTGGGGCTACTTTTAGCTGTGAGGTTACATTGTTGTATTATTTTTTTTCGCATATTTCTAAAGGAAATTTTATGTCCGAAAAACAATTACGGACATAAATAAATTAATTATAAGGACCAGCTTCATTTAGAAATAGGTGGAACAATCATAGATCAATGAAGCCCCACAGCTCAAAATAGTCCTACCTCCCACTACATAGACCTAATATGCTCAGACTTCCAAGCGAGCATTCAATCGAGCATTTGAATTAATGAAACTTGAGTGTTTTATATTCCAAACGTTGGAGTCATTTCTTGAAGAGAATAATTGTTCCCCTAAGCTTCGGACATCACAGTCTAATCCACACTGGTATCATTGAAAACGACATCAATCGGTCTAGCCAATCTTTTAAGGCACCTTCTCATACTCTCCGCCCAGAATCACGTGCTTGGACTAAAGTTTACGAGTGTGTGCTATTGGGAAAATTGGGGCTATTTCTAATAGTACTCTACTTCTTTTTCAAATGAAAATGATTAGTAAATTTAGTGAATTGTTTTAACATTGTGTTAATTTATTTTATTCCTAAATTTCATATTTTTCAAACAAATAGAGTTTTACAATTTCATGGTAGATTATGCTATCCCAAACTCCCCTATAAGAGCAATCGTAGACTGTGAAACACGTTTCAATTGCCATTTATTATACTTTCATCCTGTCAACACCATTTCGGGGAGTTTTCTGGGAATATAGGTAATTTATTTTCCAACGAAAGATCACAATATATAACCAAAACCTCATGTCGAATCTTCCCTGTGGTCCGGCCAATGACAATCTATATTGGTTTGATACTCTATGACATACTTTTTTCAAATCACAAGAGACAACCAGAGTAAATTTCCAATTTTCACCAAGCTGTATCAATTTAATACCTTGTTGTCCTTTGGCGAAAGAAGATGACGAAGACATAAATGCGAATTGGATTGCGATTGATACAATGTATTTCATTGGTAGAACACAAATTGATTGGAATAGTAGAAAATTGCCGGGCGCAATAGTCAGAGCTTCTCTATCGTATCGTTTTAATTTATAAAAGAATTCCTGATATGATTTTTAAAAGAACAAATTTTGAATTTTATTCGTCCAGTACTTTAGAAAAAGAGCTTTTGCCATGAAAACCATAAATTTGAAAAATTGGAAAAGCTGAAATTAAGCATTATCAAAATGAAATTTTATACTAATAGCTCGAAATAATTTAGACTTATTGTATGCACTGATTGGTCAGTATTAAAGAGTATTCAAAACTTCAGACAATCAAAGAAAATTATGGAACTAAAATAACTTACTCGTCTCCTGTATTAAAAATCCTGTTTTGTGTGCATATTTCCATATTGTTACAAGAATTATTTTCAAATGATAAAAAAGTTACGACAATTGGTGATACAAGCAACCGACGATATGCATATAAGAATTAAAATATCATATCTTTCCAATATGTGCAATTTATGACGAAGAATTTAATTAAATGATTTCATTTTGTACGTTCCATGAAAAATTAGATCAAAAGAAATGTATTAAAAATAATTGAAAAAAAATTTCCATAAAAAAAAAAGATTTGCAGAGCGAAAACCCAAAATTGCATCGTTACGTTTCAGACAAAGAGAATAATGGAGAATAAAAAGATAAAATTCCAACTCTAAAAAAAGAGTTTTGTGAAGTGGACAAATGAATTTTCTTAAAATTTTGTCAAAAAGATGTTATTTACCTATTAGACAAATTTTTTTTTCTTATTTATTTTACATGGAAAAACATCCTATTGACAATCTTTCAACAAGATCCAGATGGCCGACGATTTAACAAAATTTCTCTGTGTTCTGTATGGGAGAACACACTTTTGACAAACTTTTTTCAGAGTAGTCATTGTATATTAGGTCAAATAAAAAGTTCTGAGCCCTTTTCGCAAAATTAGTGGGTTTTAAAATTTTATAAGAGTTTAAATACTTCCAGCGTTCTGAAAAATAGGTTTTGAAAGGAATTATTATTAGAGATTAGAAATTTCAGTTTTTTTTGTTATTAAAATTTAATAATAATAATAATAATAATGCTGGCACAAATCGTATATTAAAATTTTCATTCGATTTATTTGGAATCAAAATTTTTGCCAAGCTGAGACTTCTACAATGGTCTATAGAAAATTTATTTTTAATATAAAATTAACCCTCTAATGACCACCACGTGTCAATTAATGCACTAATCAAAAATAACACATTTTCAGCGTTTACAATAACATTTACCACGTTTATGTACAACATGAATAAAATCTTTATTATTAGAATAAATGCAATTTTTTCGATGCTACTTCTGAGAGGTAATTGGTCTTTAAAGACTTCGAACATTTATTACAATTCTCAAAAAAATGTTGTTATGTGAAGACATCGTTATTAAAATGAAATTAATTTTATAACCTTCTAATATTGAAATTGTATTTAGAATTTAAAAGTAAGTCAAACTGATTTTGGAAAAAATGGTTCAAAACATAAACATTTATATTTGCACTAGACCATTATTGCAAAATTTATTTTCTTTTATATGAAGCAATATTATTATACCATTTAATATTCAACAAAACTCACCAAAATATAAAGAAAAATATATTGGTACTTAAAAATTTTCCTCTATCTTAGAATGCTTCAAATTCCTAAATTATTATAACGGTTCATGTTAAAATTTTAAATACGCGCCTTAATGAATAACCTGCCAAATGCGTTTTGCATACTTTTCGACGAATAAAAATGGACTGAAAAATGCATTATTTTAGGGTTATTTCACTTTTCGCCTCACCAAATATGTCTCCGCCATATTCGCCGTCTCGTAAATTTTGTCTGGATATTTCGTGAATTGCCCCTCTGGTGCAACAACAAATCGGTAGTCTCAACCATTTCTTTCTGGAAAAACACACGACAAAATGAGGCACGCTCTCTGATAGGCCAATTGTCGAAAATGTCGCTAAAATCATGGAAATCGAACTGAAGATTAGCCAGAAAACAGTTTGGTTTGGAACCATTTGCATACGACTGGTTTCACGAAGAAGCTAAATGTACGAGTGCCACATGAATTATCGAAAAGTACTTATTTGGACCGAATTGATCTCTCCGATTCTTTGCTGAAACGTAACGAATTCGACCCAATTTGTTAACGAATGATAACTGTCGATGAAAAATGGTTCACACAGAGCAAGCGCCCAGAATTGGCCAATCGGAAAGATATTGTGTTCTATCGAGACAACACCAAGTCGCACAATTCTTTAACAACTCTCCAAAAGCTCCAAGAGCTTGGATGAGAGGTTCTATCGCACCCATCGTATAGTTTAGACTTCATACAAGGCGATTATCACATTTTCAAGCATTTGCAACAATTTCCTTATGATGCGAAATTGTCTACATTAGAGGCTTGTAAAAATGAACTAGTCAAGTTTGTAGTAGGACTGTTCAGTCTAGAGGAGTCGTTGGAAGAAAGCCCGTTCAGACGAAGACTCTTCTCAGTTAATGGTACCAATCACTGTTCAGCTGGGGTGGTGACTTTGAGGAGTGCTATAACGGCGGCTAACCTCAAGTTACGATAACGCTATAGTTCCGTTAGATGGAGTTGTGAGTGCTCGACGAGTTATTCCGATAGCACAAACGATTAGGCTACTGATCTTTACCAGTGAAGTGAGAAGGAAGTTGGATTCGTGTTCTTTTTGGAATGAGCAGTGGGGCTCAATCCCGGGAGGCTAACGATTAAAAGGTGCTCCAGCATATTCCGGTGTGGATCTTATTTCAAGTTTTTCACCAATAGGGACAAGAACTTCTTCAATCGGGGAATTATGAAATTGCTACCGAAATGGACAAAAATTTTCAAACAAAACGGCACACATTTGATTTAAATAAATCATATATTATCAAGGATAATCCTAATTATTTTAATTTCATTTTCAAAATAAAGTTTAAAAGGACACAGAGCCTTATAATTGACCATTTTGCAGTATTTAATCACTTCTTCTCTATTGTTCATAGAGCCAAAAATACACCGAGTCAGACTCTGTTGGACTTTCCAAGGTTAGATATAAGACTTATCATTGATTAAATTCACAAGTTTAATTTTTATTGTTAATTTTCGGTCCGTAAAAAGTATCTCGTCCTTAAAGAGGTAAGCCAAATGGTTCACAAAAAAAATTCTTGAAAATGAGACTGATATGACCAAATGCCACTAATTTTTTAATTATTCATTGAACAAGAAAGTCAAAAAATAGATTCTCTCGGTGTTCAGTATGTTATCTAGCAACAGGCACTAAAAACTATTGATTATCAAAAATAAGACCAATGATTATGGCGCTGGCACACCTTTTTAATTTAACGAAATTCAATCGATTGAAATTTTACCTCTCTTACTCTTTTAAACTAAAATCAAATATAGCTGTCTCTTTCTGTCAAATGGAAATTGAAATTTCAATTTCATTTTTAATTTCAATTTTAAATTTCATTTGGCAGAAAGACACAACTCTATCTAATTTCAGTTTGAAAGAGTGAGAAGTAAAATTTTAATCGATTGAATTTCACTCAATTGAAAAGGTGTGCCAGCGCCATTAGGACGCTATTTTTTGAATCTATTTATTTTTTTGTTTTTTTTTCTCTAATTAGTTAGTTAAAGTTATTTGTAGGTTAATTTATTGCAAAACGTACATTGTAAACCCAACGTAACTCTTTCAGTGATAAATTTAAACAATTCCCCTCTTAAACACAATCATCTTCATCAAAAACACCACGTAGGGAAAACTTCTACAAGACCGAAAAATGTGTATATAAAGTTCATTTCATCTTTGAATTTTTTATATTTTATTTCAAATATTCATTGATTGAATATTATATCAAAGGTGAATTTTATCTACAAATACTTTAAATTTGAATTTCTAGCTTTTATGTTGTCAAGGAAAAATCACTTTCTATGTTGTGTGAGATATACTTCATTTTCCCTGAAAAGCTTCATTCATATGATATCTCAATAGAAAGAAAATATTGTGTGTATTATGTCAGTATTCATAAAGATTGTTGAAAATAATTTTTGGTGATTGTTATGAGAGACATTTATTTGACTTGAAGAACTAAATTGATTTCTTTCACACTTCGATGCACTACAAAACACTTCACATATGTCACGATACATTGCATTTTATTTGAGATAGTCAGAGTTGAAGCTTTTTCTGACAGTCAAACATGAACATTTTAAAGTCAAGTTGTTTAATTAAAGTGGCACAATTTGCTCATCGAATCAGAAGTTGAAATTTTCGTGACTTTAAGTAATTTGAAGCTTTTTCACAGTAGTGAGCTCAAGTCTTACTTCAAATTATCCACTTTGATTAGTTCTTATTTACTTTTTATACAATCATGTTAATGTTTTGAGAAAGCATTTACTGAGGATTTTGTTGAAGTATTCGCTGTTGATTCTTGTTCAACTTTATTCCAATATGTTTTGTAAATGCAAAGAATGGTATTGTATATTTTAGCATTGAATGTGAATAAGGGGTATAACCAAGATTGAAAGTTTGAAAGTAAGATCTCGGAATACGGCTAGACGTACTGTACTATCCCCTCCATCGTATAAAAAATAAGCTGAAAAAGAATTAGGAGAGAAAGATCATTTAAACTTACATAATTCTCAAACTTCATTTTAACAGAAAGAACTCAATGGATGCGTGTCTAAGTTTTGGCTAGCATTCACTGAAAATTGAGTGAATGTTAAAAGAAATAGAAAGGTTCTTTTCTGGCGTATGCTCTGAATTCTGAAATGAATCTCATGTACACGCAGATGCTCGAAAAATGTTATTTGACCCAGTAAATAGAGAAAATTTTATCTCATTTCACTCTAAAGTTTCGTTACAGCAAATTTTCTTTCGTTTTTTAACTATATTTCATCCCTTTGAGTATATGATGCCATTGATAAAGCTGAAGTCGCTAGCAGAAACTGTGATTGAGGTTGTGACTTGATAGTTTTTTATATGAAATTTATGGATTTCTAAACTATTTTGTCTTCAATTTAATTAAACATTCGTAGAGGTGATTACTAAATATTGCATTATATCAAACATCATTAGGGGAATTCATGCATGGCTCGCACGAGTAAGCCTTCAAATCATACGAATATTTTTCTCTGTTTTCAATAATGATTTGGTTGTTAATTCTTAGCAATGAGTAGGTAATATTAAACCTCATTCAAGAAATAGAAAACCAGCTTCTTGCAAACAAATAGATAATCGTATATATAGTTTAAAAGCTTATGCTCTAGTCTAGATCCTAGACAGACTTACGGCTTAAGCTGAGAGACGGCTTAGTGGGAGCATATAGCCTTATCATAATTTTGATTATTAACCACGTTAAGCCGTCAATGTGAACAGCATATTACCCGTGAGAACCTCCACTGAGTGAGAGAAATCCGAAAAAGTTAAAATAACATTCCGGGAATGTTAATTTTGTCCTGCACTATTGATCTGAAATCGGTGTAAATATTATGCTTTTTAGATGTATTAGGAGTTAAAGTTACCCTTTTTCATGTTAATTTTACCCTTAAAACGGTGTAAAATTAACATGAAAATATGTTGATATATTTTTATACCTAAAAAGTGTTTAAAAAAGAGGGTGCGATTAACATTTTTTCCTCAGAACTTTAACACATTTTAGGTGTAAAAATATATCAACATTTTTTAATGTTAATTTTACACCTTTTTAAGGGTAAAATTAACATGAAAAAGGGTAACTTTAACCCATAATACACCTAAAAACCATAATATTTACACCGATTTCAGATCAATACTGCAATATTTCCGGAATGTTTTTTTTTTTTTTTAAACTTTTTCGGATTTCTCTCGGTGTACATTCTCCTACCGTGTTCATGGGACTAGATTTGGAAAATTTGGCTCACAAAAAATAATATACCACGGTTTCAATAATTCGAAAATAAAAACACCCAATAGATTAGAGATTTGTTTTTTAAATACTCCCTCCGTCCCGAAAAAAGTTGTACATTAGCTAGTACATTTTATATGAACGACTTTTTTTTAGGACACAGTGAGTATTTTTTAAAGCGTTTTATGTCCAATACAGATTAAAAATAGGTATGATTATGAAGGAATCACACCTAAAACAAACCCTGAACCAATAGAGCCTTACATTGAGAGAAATCCGAAAAAGTTAAAATAACATTCTGGAAATGTTAATTTTACCCTGCAGTATTGATTCGAAATCGGTGTAAATATTATGCTTTTTAGGTGTATTAGGGGTTAAAGTTACCCTTTTTCATGTTAATTTAACCCTTAAAAAAGGTATAAAATTAACATTAAAAATGTTGATATATTTTTACACCTAAAGAGTGTCAAAGTTATGAGGAAAAAAAAGTTAATCGCATCCCCGTTTTTTTCTCAGTGCATTAAGGATCTTTATGTATCTTTAGGTATAAAATCAAGGGCCTTTCGATGTTCTTTTTCCCATATGTTTTTGCATAGAGGCACTGAAACCTAATGGCAAGTTTTTTTCCTAAAGAGAATTGACTTATCAGTTTGATGTGTTTCGATATTGTGCATTAAAACTTATCTAGAAAAATATTATTCCATAATGTTGGCCGAAATAATACAAGAACTATGAGCAATTTTGTTTAAGTCGCGTTGCAATATCTGCAAAATTTTTACAATGAAAAGTGAAAAATAGCTTCACCTTTTATTAGGCTTAATAGACCTCTGTATGAAATAATATTCAAATTAAATTGAAGCGTTGAAACGTTGAATGACACCACTAAACTTCTCTTGAACTGTCTACTGTCTTGCTTGATTTTTAAATTGTATAAGAGGTGTTGGAGGAACAAAATTAAATTTGTTAAAGGAGATTGAGCGAAAATGAATGGAAGCTGGTCTAATCTTTCATCAGAAATGAGACTGGTGTTCTTTATCGTAACCCAAGCCAAGAAGACTGTCAGTTCTTGGAAAATGAACGGTATCCTTCTAAGAATTCACAACTTTGACATTATGTTTCTTGGAAACCGATCTTAATGAAATTGGACTCAAAGTTATCCAATGCTTTAAGCTTTAAATACAATGCCGGACAAAATTGTAGGGGAAAGTTCTCTCCCTTCCAACGTTCATGCCTTCGAATAATGTGAATTTCTTTTACTTTTCCTAAGACATTTCCATATGATCGTCACATAATTATTATCAATAATTAAGAAGCTAGCTAATATTATATTTAATAGAAATATTTAAACCTCTTAGGAAAACTTTAAGAAAATTTACATTATTCGAAGGCATGAACATTCGAAGGGAGAGCACTTTCCCCAAATAATGTTTCACCGTTGTCTGTAAAACACTTATTAATATATCATAAGATTTAATTTATATTTTAACAAAAACCAGGCAGAAACTTTTTTTTAGATAGCTCTATAATAATGCTGCAAATAATGCATTATTAGGATTTTTCAGAAAAAGGACTATTATCTTTAAAGAGCCTTTTCAAAAATGGGTGCTTTTGTAGAATTTTGTCACTTTTATGCAAAAGCTTTTTTTGGTTCTAAAATTTTATTTTATGAACTATTTACGTAAATAGGAGTGTCATATAATGACTTCCGGATTTTTTTTCACTTACCTTCAAATTGCTCTATAATTTCCGTACAAACTAATCACTTCTTAAAACTTTTGAGAATTAGAGTGCAGTAAAATGAAAAAGTAATGGAAAACTATCATCATATTCGAAGTTATTGATGTCTCCCGAATATATTTTAATAAGAAATTTATAGTCCATAATATGAAGTTTCTCATATATCTTAAGATAAAGGTTTCTAAGAAATCGTTAGCATTGTTATTTTATCAAATTAGATTTTTCCTCAATTAATTAGAATATTGCAATCTTTTTTTGGTGTCAAAAAACAATTTGTAGAAAATTTGAGGAACATTTCCCTAGAACAATAAACCATATCTCTATTTTTCTCGTATCCTTATAATTTTCCAGGTAATTCCTTATAAATTAATTCTGTGGAAAACAATGCGTGTAACGCAGATATATTTTTAACAGAAATATTCTCCTCAAAAACAGAGCTAGTGCCATAAAAGATGATAATTTTGGAAAGATATCGCTATCCTGAAAATGTTAACTAAAGGTTCAAAGTAGGGGAAAATGCCCATGCTTTGCAAGATCCAAAGCTTCATAATGACTGATTTTTTCCTATCTGAATAAATGTGACTCATCGCACTCATATATTTTAGAAACTAAGGTCAAGTGCCTTTTCAAAATATATTCCGGAATCACATTTATTCAGAAACATCACAAAAATTTTGTCATTATGAAGCTTGCGAACGTTTAAAGCCTGGGCACTGGGCACTTTCCTCTACAATGACGTCATGAAAATATTTTTATTCTGAACCTGTTATTTAAAGTTGTTCTATCCCGGCATTAGAATCACACAATTTTCAAAGACCTTCATTATTTTGTCAAGAAAAAAATTTCTGTACAGGAGATATTATTTTTTATTGAGTAATTTTCACGAATTTGAAGGATATTCAATGATTTACGAGGAAAATCTGGAAAGGTATAAGGAATTGAAGAAATAAGAATATAATTTACTCTAAAAAATATTCTTAACAAATCGTTCTTTAAAAGCAACAACCTAAGATAAACGATTATTCAAAAAAGACCCAGTATTGTAAAAATAATTCAACAGATTCCTTATTCTTAATAAATGCTTTTGCTACGAATTTTAAGGGTTGATCCAGGAACCAAGTTGGCTACCGTTGCTAAACCTATTCGATGGTAAAAATTTCATTTGTAGAGAAAGGTTGGTCCGTTTAGTCCATTCGCATTTACAGAAGTATTTTGTTCTGGAACGTTTTTAACGGGACTTCTTGCCTTATTTTTTAGTAGACCTGGACCTTAGAATGATATAATTTAAATCCATAAACCAATTGTCAAGCTAAATTACTTTATGATAAAGCTTACTTCCCTTTAAAAATAAGAGAAAAAGTCCTATTTCAAAGGTACTCCAACTGAAAGGTACTCTTTTCCCCCTATAACTATTCGATGCACTATTATAGACTTCGTCATATCGGTCTCCAAACGATGTCTAAGGTTTGCACAGAACCAAGATATCTTCTGCATGGTATCAACACACCGAGAGCAATGCTGAAAACATAGATAGCATCCTTGAATTTATTATTGATAAATAAAATTTAAAAAAAAAATTGAAAAGATTATGACCTTTGCAAGTTTTGCAAATGACTTAAAGTTTTTTTCCCATCATTGCCAATTAAAGAAGCAGGGTTGGGCGAATTTTTTATATTTTACATAATTTTTTACATAGTAAAAAAAGCCTTTAACATGTGTTACATTTTTAACATGTAAAGTTAAAATGTAAAAAATGTAAAATTGATTGATACCATTGATACCCGTGAAATATCAAGTTATTTTTTTTTATTTTTTACTCAATCAAAAATTTCGCTGTAATCAGTAAAATATTTGGCGGCTTTTTGCTGTAAAGCTTGTCGTCTAAAATGCATGATGAAATTTACTAACAATCCCAATTCAAATTTCCTACTACCCGCTTGAACCAATATAATAGTAACCATAAAAACGATTTTTGAACTTCTATATATACATACTCAGGAAGTTTTCCAATTGTTTTATGATTTCTTCTAATCTTCAATATTGAAAAAAAATATTTACATTAAGATTTATTTCCTGTTCTCTGTATAACGATAATTTTTTTTTAGGATTTTGCTATATCCCTTGTCCAAGACATCACATTTCAGAAAACAATGTTCATGAAGAGAATCAGTGTCTCCTTGCTAAAACTGATTCTGTGGCAATGAATGTTTCTGTGATAATATTCTAAAAAACCATCGCGCTTTTTTAATAAAATGAGAATAACGTATTAAATAAAAATTCACATAGAAATTATGATATTATATCGATTTTTAATAAAATATACACAAAATCCAAGTAAAAACAATCTAAATTGCTAAATCTTTCGTTCGAAAGCTGTGAGGATTTTATATTCAATTTTAACCGTTTTGTGCTTAAACTGTGCGCTCTTTATTTGCAATTTTAACCTTTTCATGTTGAATCTATGTGTGTTTTACATACAAGTGAAATCATTTTACACTAAATCGCAAGTTCTTTTACGTGTCATTTTATCAAAGTCTGTTAAAAATAAGCTATATAATTACTATAAAAAATTTTAAAAGGTATTGTTTTTGATTTTAAAAATTCATTGCTCAAATTACACCATTTGCCTATTTGCGAATAGTGCAAAAATTGTATTTTTATGTTTATTAATATTATTAGTAAACATGCAAAACAATGGTGTTACATGTTTTTACTTTAATATTATTAGTAAACATGTAAAACACAGGTGTTACATGTTTACTAATAATATTAATTTTGGTTCTATTATACGGTAAAGTTTAATCAACATGTTGAGGATTTAATACATAAAACATTCTGAAATACCTGGAAGCAGAACGATTAATTGGAAAATAGTAATGTTATTTTACCACAGAGAGTATGTTTTACGTGTGCAAAATCGTTGACTTACTTCATATCAATAGGTTTTCATAACAAAATTTTGTTCATGGCTTTCGCAAGAATTTCTTGATATTCCTCGTGAGCAATATCAGTATTGATATTGCTTACAGGAAATGTTTAAAAGATTAAAAAATGCTTAATTTTCCTTTTTCACATTTTTTATATTTTTTACAGTAAAATATAAAAAATATTTTTTACTATGTAAAGGCACAATCCTACAAAGGAGAATAATAGAAGTAAAAGCTTGAAATATCGCTCCAGCCTTCCTTAAAATATCTGGCGATATTTGAAATGAATATCTTGAAATCATTTTCATACATTTTAAATAAAGTGGAAATCATTGACAAAAGAGTATATGACGTCATGTATAGAAAATGTAAAAACTTTGAATTTGAATTGTAGCTTTCGAACAAATTGCCGTATGATTTTCCAATACTTGCAAGGATTTAAGCGACTTCAAAAATGGTAATCTGGATAAAGTTGTGATAATAAGGAAAATAACTTGTGAATTTTGGCAATGCAATTTCAACAATGCTCGACTTCTCACACCCCTATTCGCCTAATGGTAATGTGAGGATTTTGCAAAGTATTGTCATTTTGCAAAAATGGATAGTAGATAAATGAATATGAGAGGAAATAATAGACAATTTTAAAAATGCACAACTTCTTTAAGCGTCATTTTGGCATTAGAACGTCCCAGGATATCGTTTGTATCCTATTTGTCTCTTCATGACGAACTCCTGGTACATAATTTACGAGGAGGGATATAGAAACCGGTGATGGCGCCCATAATTCAGAACGAAAATGTCTATTCTTGAGGTTAAAGTTTCCAATATGGTAACAGTGGAGGCGCCTAGTGGATTCAACGCCCTTATTCCCTTATCATTTCACTTCCAATCTCGAAGAAATCCGAGCGTTGTTGATTAAACAACATTACGAAATACACCCATACCGTCATCCCTATACCTCCAACCCTCCCTCTCCCAAAAAAAAGCACGAAACAGCCACAAACTGTGCTAATCAAGAGAGCTTTAGCCCCATTCACGAGACGGTGACTGAAAGCTCCTTCGTTCCTCCTAATGGTGCCGTCTTCTTAGACTTCAGCACACACGTGCGTGGTAGACGCAAAAAATTTAATGTTTCCTCAATCATTGGGGATTTAGTTGATTTTCCCGTCGTACAGCACACACATACACACCAGAGTTCTGAAAGATCCCTTGATAGACGCCACCAGCCGAGATATTCCTTCCGATGGGAGATAAAACATAAGATTTCTTTGCCGAATGTGTTCTTAAGTTACATTAGCACCCAGAGATAGAATTTGATCTTGTGGAATGTGTAATTGTATCGTTGTTAATGTATATTTTATTCCGTCGTGAAATGATTCTGTTTATTGTAATGAGATATATTTTACACCTGCTTTAATGGATTTCTCAAAAGCAAAAAGAAAAGGTGACAAAAAAAGTCGTTTGAATTCAAAATCAGGAGAATGAACCATAAATCGAGAGTTGTAGTCTTTAAACCAAGAAATGGGTGTTTTTCTTCTATCTTTCAGCAGCTTTAAAATATTGAAGAGAAGGCTAAAGTCAGGGAATTTGGGACTTTTCTTAATTTGCCTAGTTTAGAATAATAGCGTTCTGATAAGAAGTCTGCAAACTGCTTTAAAACTTTATTAACGTGTCTCATTGTTTTCGGTATGAGGTGGATGGGGAAGTACACCAAAAGAATGCCTTCAATCTTTTATTTTTTTTCCTAATAGGAGACCTGTTCCAAATTTCGAAAAAGTTGCATAGAGTCGAAATGTGATATTTAAAATGAAAAATAAATTATTTTATTGCTTCCTTTCCAATGGTGTTGTCTGGAACTTGAAAAAGTTGTTCATCTGTTTTTTTTTCTATAAAATTACTCCTAATAAAATTATAGACATTGATCTGTATGCTATATCGGACACTAAGTTTCTCGAAATTCATTATTCTTCTTGAACTTTGTCTTTATTCTGTTATTTCTTTGGCATTGTACATCAACAGAAATTGATTAAAAAACTACAAATTTATGAGATTTTGGAAAAGTGAAAGAAAGTGTCCTTAATAGGAAATTCTCCGAAATGTAGAAAAATTCCTCTAGGTTAGTCTCTTTTTTTTGTAAATAAATTGCAACTACAATTGCGTGTTACTTTCGAAAATGCAAATTTTTGAAATAAATTCTCTGGGAATTGTGCAGCAAATTTTCAAACAGCTAAAGAAAACTAATACGAGCTTCAGAGACCTAAGGCTTATTCATACACAGGAAAAACATCGTGTGAAAAAGTTCGTAAAGGTTTGTGAATTACTATTGGAAACTTACGAAATGTTCGTATATCCTACAAAATCGTTCGTAAAAGTTTGTACTTTTTCACAAACATTGTTCGTCACGTAATTACTTAATAAGCGATTTTTGTTATTTTACAAAAAATTGTTCGCAAATGTTCGTAAACAGATAGGAAAACGTTCGTAAAATTTTGTCATTTGTCCGTAAAATTTTAGAATTTTTGTCAGACAAACAAAAAATGTACGAATAAATATTTGCAAAGAAATGAAAAATGCTCGTAAAATGCACATGTTACGTACGATATTTGTGGTAAAAGTACAAATTTTCATCAACTTTTTTGTGAGTTATACGATTCACGAGCACTTCGTGAGTTCCCAGTAAGAATTCACAAATTGGGGGATTCAATTTCTAATAAATTTTCTTACGGCTTAGGATTTTGAGACACATAGATCCTAAATAAAATCAGTTTAATTATCGAAAATATTTAGCCTATAATATTTTGTAATAAGGGAAATTATGTAGAGGACCCTCTAATCAAGGTGCTATGGGGCAGCCCTAGAAACGGTTGAGCATTTTTATTGGAAGTGCCCTACCTTGCATGCAGGGAAGGTGTGACTGTTTCTGTTGAGGAGAAAAATTGCATGCCAGGAATTAAAATACATTCAGCAATCCGAATGGTTTTGATCAGAGAAGGATCGCGGGAGCTACAGAGGGCTATTAAAGCCTACACTGAGAAAAAAAGTGGGCGTGATTAACATTTTTTCCTCAGAAATTTAACACTTTTTAGGTGTAAAAATATATCAACATTTTTTAATGTTAATTTTACACCTTTTTAAGGGTAAAATTAACATGAAAAGGGGTAACTTTAACCCCTAATACACCAAAAAAGCATAATATTTACACCGATTTGGGATCAATAATGCAAGGTAAAATTAACATTTCCGGAATGTTATTTTAACTTTTGCATATTTCTCTCACTCAGTGAAGGGTTTCTATTTGAAAGTTACCAATAATTTTCCCCTTCGCGAAAACGGGACCGCAAAACACTTGGTGGATAGGGTAGTCAGTCTAGGTTCGATTGAGGAATTGGGAGCATGAAACTCCGTGTTTTTGGCCTTAAAGAGTGGATAATTGGATATTCCAGGGCCCATGACAATAAATATATTTTTACAATAAATAAAAAGGCATGTTCGAAATGGGGTAGAGGCAAGTGGGTCAGCTTTGAAATTGGGATTTTTCTCCTATGTTTAAATGGAACTGAACCATATCATAAGGTAATTTAACTTCTCAGTCTATTTTGTGCAGCTAAATTATATTAAGCTAAGGCTCAATTTTATTTAAAAATAGGTAAAAATATCAATTTCAAAGCTTCCTCACATTCAAAGTTGCCCTCGTTGCCCTACTTCCCCGTGGTTTGACCGCATAATTGCAATGAACTTTGTAATCATTGTAATCAATCAATGGAATTCTGAATCAACGCTCAAAATTCTTTGGTTATTATAATTTTAATTAATCAACCTTCAAATTGTTCAAAATAATTGAAAATCTTCTCTGTTTCAAACTAACTTGACTACAAAATAGAATAAATTTTTAATTGAGATACTTATATTAAACTTACCTTGTTATGACTATGCCGCTGAGTTATTTCTCGAAGAATTCAGAGAGTATTTTGCTTGAGAGATGATACAACTTTATCAAACTCAGTTAGTTTAATTAAATTATATTAAAGAACAGATACTTTCAAAGCATTCAAAGTATTATAAAAGTTTGAGAATCTTTCATTTAACAAAAACTTTGGCAAGCAATAATAAATTTCTATGGCATTTTAAATACATCTTATTCGCATTTTTTTCAATTAATAGTGCAGCTGAAGTTTATATGGATTGTGTCTGTCAATGATGTATATAGTATAGTTTAATAAATTCACAAGAAATGTGCTGAGTCCGAAAGATTTCTTGAACCCTCCATTTAGAAAACTTTCAGTTATTTGCAAACAAAAAGACCAATTTCCATAAATATTTTCCAACCCGATTCGTTGAGTTTTTTTCCATCTCTTTTGCCCTCTCGATAGAGGCTGCTTTCAGGTTGATGGGGGAAGTCCATGAGGAGTTTCACTTGGCACTTCGTTTGTTTTCATTTATGTGCAGAAATGTT
Organism: Phlebotomus papatasi; assembly: GCF_024763615.1. Taxonomy (NCBI): domain Eukaryota; kingdom Metazoa; phylum Arthropoda; class Insecta; order Diptera; family Psychodidae; genus Phlebotomus; species Phlebotomus papatasi. Next base: position 22,697,398 of record NC_077222.1, read on the forward strand.
GAGGATGAAGGAGGGCAGGGTGGTGTTCCTGGTAGTCATGTAAGTCACTAGAGAAGGATTTTCCACCCAACCGCGAGTCAATTTTCCACAAGAGCTAGGGATGATGGGACCACGAAGGAGGAAAAAAACCAATGGAAAAGAGAAAAATGGCCTGCAGCTTCCTGATAACTTTTCTTTTCCTTTTCATTTTCTTGAACTTCATACACACGCGTAGCTCCCATATTTTCCACATTTCTTTTACGAACTTTGGCAGAAAAATATCAAATGCGCACGATAAGTTTTTGGAGAAAAGTTTGTGCGGAGGGTGTGGAGATTAGTTAAATAAAGTGTTGAAATATTCATGAAATATTTAAAAAGTTTAACACAAACAACAGCCAAAGAAAAATTGTCCATAAAATAAAAGAAAATATTTAAATTTTTAGGAATTTTGTTGTCAAGAACTTTCAACTCTTTGAATAGTTTATTTCTCTAAAAAAGACCAACTATAAAGGATATGTTTCAAACAATTTACTGATATTTCGTTTTCTAACTACTAACGCAAAGAGAGAGCACTAAGACCCTTCGATTTGTTGACAATTTGTTTTGAAAATTTCCACAAAATCGCCTTTTGGAAAAAGGCTAGGAAAGCTCATTTTCTTTCGAGTTAGAGGAAAATAATTTCGGCAAAGTTGTAGAGCGGTAAATTTTCTATAAGAATATTCTAAATAGAAATCATTCAGATTCACTGATAAAACTTGTGACAAAATAAAATATCAGTTTTGGAAAATTTTGCCCCTGTCTCCCCTATGCGTCCTTTTTTGCGTCTGCCACTTATCGTCTTAGGAGAGAAACGTTATATAGATAGATAATATGTTTATTTTCGTATCATGAAAATTGCAATCCTCTTGTTGACTATTAATAATATTTATCTATTTTTTAATTTCTGAGGTGATCCGATGTTTGTATTATAGGGGAACTTGAGGGAATTAGTAAACACAGGCTAGTTATAAATACTGATTTTTACACATCTATAATACTTGGATTTATGTCGATCATTTCTTCAGTGGACAAGGATCCCTATAGTATTTATGAACTCACAAAGGTCTCGTCCCTGAAATCCAAAATCTAATTTAGAAAAAAAAACTGAAGTGTTTGAAAGTATCTAATGTTATTGTTCCCCGAAGTTCCTGTATGTAATTTTTCAGTGCTTTCTTATTTTCACATACTTTTCTAAGTAGTTGATCCTAAATATAAGTTGAGAAATAATTTAACCCTTCTTTTTATTTTGATCTAAAAATCTATAAAATCTATAAAATTATTTTCAAGCAATATATTTTATCACTTATTCAAAATATTTCTTTAATTTATTTTATATTAAACGAAAACACTCATTTTAAAAAGGTGGCATTGAAAGGATCCTCAGGTGGTATTAAATGTAGAAAAGTGGCATCAAATAGGGACTTTTGCATATTCAATTCAGGTGCAATGCTTTTTTTAGGTCATTCAAAAAAAAATTCGGGAAATCATTAAGATATATAGCAAGACATAGTCCCAATGTAAACACAACCAAAATTTTGATTTTTTGTCCAAGAATGAAAAAAATTACTAGCAAGCCAAATCTAAATTTTTTAGAAGTAAACTAAGCAGTAGCACTTCAAGTTTTCGAAACTTAAATTAAAGAAGATTTAACTAGTCATAGAAAGACAGAAAGTCATAGAAATGAAGAGGTAAACTCTTTCGGTTTGTTCATTAAAACATTCCTTATATTTTTTTCCAAGATCTAGAATAAAATTTTTAAATATTTCCTCATCAAAGATTTTCAAAAATGACAACTTTTGTAACCAAAAAATAGTTATTTTTACGGAAATTTACATTGTCTTAGTTTTTCCACGGTATAATATTATTGAAATACCTCCCGGTAATTTTTCTGATATATTTTAAAATATTATTTTAAAAACAAAATAAAGCAATAAATAAGTTTTAATTTAACTGAGAAAACGAATATGTTTGTGTGTTAAATATTACATTAGGGTTTTGGTTCTGAAAAAATGTTCAAAATTCTATAAGATAATCCTAAATTTGAAACCGGTTTTAAACCGGTTAACCGGTTTCAGAGCCATCCAAAACCGGTTAACCGTTTATCTTTAAAACCCGGTTATTTGGAATCACTACGGGGACTACGGGTGACCCAAGCGTCCTTGAAGGGTTAATACAAACTACTGTGGCTTTAATCCTCCAGAGCTAGGTTATGATGTATCCTACATCAAGATTTATTCCACATAAAAAATGAGCATTTGCTCACCTTCCTCTCTTTTCAAAGACTGGAAAATTTAAGATACTAGTCCAAGTCTAAAGAAAAATCCAATTGCAAAATAGTCCAAATGGTGTAGACAAAACCAATTGGAATACGCAGCAATATCCGAATTACTAAAAAAAACCGTTTTAAATTAAAATTGACCATTATATTCTCTATATTAAGATTCGGTTCGTCATTTTCAAATACATATAAGAAATGACGAAGAAGTAAGAAAGCAGTTTTTTTTTCAAACAAAGAGAAAAAACGTATTGTTTTTAAGGGCTCAATCGTGTGAACGATGTGAACCATGTATACGTTCCCCTACAAGTTTAACACTTTTGACTTTTATGAAAAATTGAAATGGGAAAAATTGAATTGAAAGAGTTAGTACTTTGACGGGCAATGTGTTTTTGCTCTAAATACCAATATAATACCTATAATTTTACTTCATTGCTTTTACTTTCCTAAGTGTATGCTCATTTTCCCTTAATTTATTTAGAAGAGGTTGTGCTATAAATTAAACCATTGAAATTAATCTCAGAAGAGTAGAGAAATTGGTGGTCCAAACGTGGTTGAGTGTTATTGATACTTGGAAAAGCTGTCGTATGAGGAAAAAATATTTCCCAGACATACTTATTCAATTCACATGGGGAATTCATTCGTTTGAATCAGCAATGACTGTGAGAAATTGGTGAAAATTGAATTGTCGCCTTAGTTTGTGAGGGGTTGACTTGAAAGGTCACGCTCTGCTCCTTGAAACCGCAAAATGAGCTCCAGAGTGTGAAAGGAAATGAAAAAGGTCGATGGGTGAAAAATTATATTTCAACAAGGCACCAAGACTACTGTCGCGTGATATTTATTTTAGAAAGACGAAATAAAAAAAAAATGTTCTCACATTTTGGGCTGATTTACATTCCAACAATTCACGATCATGTGGCCACGTTTTTGACATTTCCATCAGTACAGTAATTCGGTATTTTCATTTGATGTAAATTTAAATTAAATGTGATGCTGAAAATCAGTTTTGGGTAAATTTTAATGAATTTCAAATGAAAAATTTTCAGCTGATATATACATAGTTAAACAATTTCATAGCTGAAATTAATCTATCAAGTATTTTGATTGATTTTTTGCTGGTAGCCACTTAAATTTCTGTTTAATGTTTTAATGAAATTTTAATTTAATTATCTAATAACTTTGGGTGTGTCATTAATTGGATTCCAATTTACATTAAATTAAATATCACTGGCATAGAGCTTAAATTCCACTCTATAGCTGGTGAAATAAAAGAGGCAATGGGATGCTGCTTCAGTGGAATTTATTCCCATGACAGAGGATTCCACTGTCGATGAAATTTTGAATGGATACTAACACAGGCAAAATATTTGTTTGAAAATTGCTCAAACAGTCACTCAATTCGCAAAATGTGTACTTATCTCACATATTAAAAGCTCTTTTGATTGTATAAACATACGAAATATTATTATATTTAATATTTATTATCAAATACCATACCATAATCCCCTTCTTGTGTGTTAATTAGCATTCTCCGCAACATGAAATTTCTCCATGCTTTTTGCATATTTATACTGAGAAAAAAATTGGATTTGGGACAAGCCATTGTTAGTCATATAGGAAACCAAACAGTTTGTATGACTAACTTTCCCAATCTTTCTCTGTGAGAATGCTCATGTTCAGGTATTTTCCATCTTAATCATCCTGGAGGTTGGAATCGACGCTAAGACGGCGATAGCCGCATGGGGTGTAGGATAAAAAGCAGAAATAACAGTAAAAATTGATTGACTTCAAATACTTTAGCTCCAATTTTTAACCTGAATAATTCACAATGAACAAAGCTTGGTAGGGGAATGTACTCTCCCTTCGAACGTTCATGCCTTTGTATAATGTGATTTTTTTTAATTTTTCTTAAGTGACTTAGGAGAAACTTTTACAGATTCGTACTGAAAAAGGTATTCAAGATTTGAGATTTTTCACTGAATGCCATATAAACCGAATTAATTGTATCACTATGTTAAAAAAAACACTCTTATTAGGTTCATAATTTCGCCACACAAAATTCCTTGGATTTCGTCTTTGGGAAGGAAGAAATCCTTGGACTTTCCTCTAAAGGAAAATGAAAATGTAGTGGCACTTTTTACGAAGTTGTCTTGGATTGCTCAGCTACGTACAACTTTTTGGTCACCTCTGTAGGCCTCATTTTCTCCGGAAACATTATACCGGATACAAAACTTTGAACATCACTGCTTAGATGGAACCAGATGGAACTTTTATCTACTTACTTTCACCATTTGTAGGAGGTATTCCTCTCAATTCTTCCGGTGTTCGTCAGAAGGATATTCCTGTTTCAAATTAAGAGAATCTGGTTTTTCTCCAAAGCTTTCAACCTTTGGTATGGGTCTTTCTCAGTGGGCTGAGAAATTATTTATTTTTTGAGAATAATTTTTAACATGTTAAACAATTTTTCATCCTCTCACTCAAGACTCACTCAATTTAGAAATTTTTGGGTATTTGAAAAACATTTAACGTCTGTCTAATACTACGCATCGCCACATTCGCTCTAATCTTTCCCGGGGATTTTCACTGTTTTATTAATTTTTACTATTTTATTTGATATTTAATATTTTTGGTGCTCTACGTGTTGGATCTTTCACTCCCGCTTTGTCTACTGAATTCTCTGGATTTTCCTGTCTTCTTTCTCAACGGCATCCTCCAGGGTTTCATAGTCCTCCCGTCATTGTTCCTTCATTAGTCAGACGTTATATGTTTTTCAAATATCCAAAAGTTTCTAAATTGATTAAGTCTTGAGTGAGAGGATGAAAAATTGTTAAACATGTTAAAAATTGTTCTCAAAAAAAAAAAAAAAAAAAAAAAAAATATATATATATATATATATATATATATATATATTTTCTCAGTACACTGAAGAAGACCCATAGGGGAAAGTACTCTCCCTTCGAACGTTCATGCCTTCGAATAATGTGAATTTTCTTTCATTTATCCTAAGAAACTTAGACATTTCTATTAAATATTAGGTAGCTTATCATCAATTTGATAATTAAGCGATAATTGTATGCAAGTCTCTTAGGAAAAATAAAAGAAAATTCACATTATTCGAAGGCATGAACGTTCGAAGGGAGAGTACTTTCCCCTACCAAGGGCTGAAAGCTTTGGAGAAAAACCAGATTCTTTTAATTTGAAAGAGGAATATCCTTCTGATGAACACCGGAAGAATTAACAGCATAATTTTTCCCGTCAGACTCCAAAAGAAAGTAGGAGGTATCATGCGTTAAAAAAAATCAATTTTATGAATTTAATTAAATATTTGTTAGTTCAGTTCAGTTTATTCATTAGTTTAAACTAAGAGTTTAAACTAAGAGTTTAATATTTGTTAGTTTATTATCAATTATTGATAAATAATGTGATAATTATGTGGAAGTCTCTTAGAAAAATAAAATAAATTTCACATTATTCGAAGGCATGAACGTTCGAAGGGAAAGTACTTTCCCCTACCTGAAGGTAGATATCATGTTCAAAATTAAAACACTTAAGGTTCCAGAGCTTTCGACACTGTATCGTGTCTTCTTGAGTGACTGTTTGAAGGCATTTTTATTTGAAATTTAACGAATTTTTCATTTTTAAATTTATTTTCTACAAGGTCGTTTTTCTGAACTTATTTCTCGGTTAGTCTATTATCTTGGCTATTGTCACTATTATACAAAAAAATCCTTCAAACAATCACTGAAGAAAACACGATACAGTGTCGAAAGCTCTGGAATATTGAATCATGTGTTCACAACCGGAGGGTGATTCTCCAAAAGTGTCTTGACTAAAAAGGAAACATCTTGCACGTAATGTCGTTGATGTTCGAAGAATACGACCATATTTTCGAATTTTCTTACTAAATTTTCCATATAGCAATAAAAATCCACTTATAAAAATCCATGGGCACTTAAAGGGTCAAGTGGTAAAGCAATCTATGGTTGAAGTGTCCCGGGTCCGAATTCCTTTTGGGTTAAAGGTTTTCGAATTGTATCCAGCGAGCTTCACTACACTTGATTCCACGAGGCATGGGACTGATAACTCCATATCTGTGTAAAAAAAAATAATAATGGGTGTTACAAACTCTCCCTCCTTGCGGGAAGGCCTAAATTCCTCTATGAAACGTTGTGTAACCACTTATATATTTTATTTTATGTTTTGCATGTATTACGGCATACGGCATTCTTATACCTTTTTTTTTAGAAAAATTTCCTGTTCACATGTCAATTTTCTGGGTGAAAAAAAAAACTATTTTGCACGGTTTTCTTCGGTTCCAAAAAATATTCTTTATCCAGGGACACCTGTATTACTTTAGTCTTGAGTTTTAATCTTCAATTAGTTTTAGTCTTAGTCTTTAATAGTCTCAGTCGAGTGAGTGATTTTGAAATTGTCCAAAACACTACCTTGTATATAATATATATGTTAATGAAATAAAATATCCTTTATAGCCACTGAAGAAGGTCCATATCCGGACCGAAAGCTCTGGGCAAGATTAAAAAAGTGTTTTAGTCTTGAGGTGAAGGAAACTCTCACTGGTGATCACCGGAATTTTTATAATCTAGTCCTATATTTCGACCGTATACGTATACAAGCTGAAGTCAAAGTGGAAAATTCGGTCTAATTTTTTGTTCTTCAATTTGACTTTATTTTGCCGTATTTATTCTAAACAATACGAGTTAAAGTCCCAAAGAAATTGTTTAAAAATTGTCCAAAGAATTATTTAGTAAAGGATTGAATTTGTATGTAATAAGCCCTGAAGAAGATCCCATCCAGGATCGTAACGTTGGCAAAATAAAGTCAAATTGAAGAATAAAAAATTAGACCGAATTTCCCACTTTGACTTCAGGTTATGTATATCCTTAATGGTAAAAATAAAATTGTCAAACTGATCCAACTGGTAAAAATGAAAGGATCACCGAGGATCCTTTGAAAGTGTCCCTGTTTTGGCACTTATTAACCTCCGCAATAAACGAACAAAAAGAGTGATAAAGTCATCTTTGGTGTTCGCTCAGATGAGAGAAATATGGTATCAGTAATAAGTTTGTGATAAAACATATAATCTTACGTGATAAATTTGCATATAAAATTTCAAGAGACACTAGTGATCTATTCAAAGGTTCAAATGTGATCCATCCTTTCGAAAAGGATCAATTTGACCCTTTTATTTGTACCAGTGTAACCTTAATCTTAGGTTGTATCAATCCTACCTATTTTACGTGTAAATCGTAACCTCAATCACTGAAAATTGCTTATTTAAAGCCCTGCTTTCCAAATTTATTCCTTCTAATTGTTGAAAGCGAATAACCTCCTTCATATTTTCCAAAACTCCCTTTTTGCAAAAGTGTGTCCTTTTAATTAGAAATTAATTTTCCACTACCTTAAGCAAAATTCAACGTTATGATGATTAGGGCGATGCCTGTGAAATCATATTTTGTCGTTTTAATTTCCTTCTGTTGCAGGTGAAAATCCAGCCGCAATACATCATGTTGGTCACGGCTATCCCGTTCTATCTTCTGCACCAACACGACTTGTAGTGCTCACCGTTGTCATATTAATTTTCATTTCGTAAAGAGCTGAAGGGAAAAGAGAAAATTAATAAGGAAAATTGTGCCCTCCAACTGGAACACCTCTCTACCAACAATTTTTCTCCCAACATCCGACAACTAGACACTTCCTTGCACCATTAATTAAGACACCCCCCAAACCCATTCAGGCAGAAAGATTGTTGAGATACTTCAAGTTTCCACCCTCTAACTTAAATCTCTGTCTTGGGACTAAAACAAATTGAGTGAACAGTTTAATATTAACATAATGTGAAAGAAATAGTTGGTAATATTTGTACCTCCAGGATAACACTTAAGGCAGTTTGAAAATCGATAGAGGAATGTTTATTAGTTTTCAAGAACGAAAATGTTATTGAGATATTTTGTAGGTTTATTACTAAAACCGAGAATATGAAAAGCACAAAAGAAAATTATAGAAAAATTTATAGTTATTACAGTCCAGCATTGAATTTGATCTGTTGATTTCCATTAAAATTCTCATCTCAATTTCAATTTTATTTTATTTCACACACAAGTATTTACCAATTTCTTAAGCAAACACTTTCAAACCAATAAAATTTTTCGAAAATATAATTTTATATGTTTATTGGTGGCTCAAATGACTTTCTCTATATGTATTCTTTTATTGAGCGTTTCCTAAAGAAAATATTGAATTTATTGCTGTATAGTTTAAATTTATGATATACCAAACTTTAAATAATATTTAGGTACCCTCAACCAGCGATTGACAACTTGCTATCTGCAAAATATTCTTAATAAAAATTTGTATAATTACTTTTTGGATCCAAAGCATATACATTGACTTTTAAAGGTAAGAAAAACATTTTGTTTTATTCCAAGCTTCTCATTATTGTATTAAAAGGTAGCTTCTTAAGACTCAAGTTTTCATTTTTGAAATTAAAGATTTATTTTATTAAAAGATTTTCTATAATTTTTCGAAGCAAGTTTTATAAAAAAATTAGTTTCCTAATTTCCAAAAAAATTTGGTTTAGTTCCAAATTAGAATGGAAGTCCAAACAGCAGAATAATAATCCTAGGCACATGTCAACCAACCGTGAAAAATTTCAGAGAATTTAGTTAACAACGATACTTTAACACGGGTTTCCAGCTAAAACTTTTAACCTCGTTCACAATTGCCGTATTAAGAGTCTAAAGAGATTTTTGCCTTACTTGAAAATTATAAAAAAAATTCTACAAGAATCAAACTTGCATAAAATAATTAAAATCAGTGAATCTTCATATCTAATGCCCCATATGCACGTACGACTTAATCTGAGATCTAACTCTTTCGCGTCACACTTTTATTCAGCAAGTGAATTCATGTAAAATTGAGTTTTTCCCAATGCTTTATGATCAAATATAATAGTTCCGAGAGGAAAAAAAATTTCCATTGCGTGAAAACTCGGAAAAACTCATATATGGGTCATATATGACCCTATTGTCGTGAAGGGAAGTATACATACCATTTTCAAAATCTATATCACGGGCTTTCTAAGAGTTTTTTTGCTTGAAGTTATTAATTTGGCTAAAACAATGGCAAACTGGATTGTTTTGATGAACACTATACTCCTGGTGTTCAAGGAATCCTCCTGGTAATCCCTTGAACAATCTCTGTCACAATATTTTGAGTGGTATTTGGCAAAAATAAACTTATCCACATATTTATTCAGACACAATACAATTGCACAATATGAGACGCTTGCAGAATACTCTAAAATATTGCAAAATATGTTATAATTCATCAGATATAAGATGAAATGTCCAGGAGAAAGATATTTTCCTTCTCGACTTCACAAAGAAAAACAATGTCCCAACTGTCCCAACTACATTGTTGACACGAAAACACTTACATAAACTTTTTCCTTCCCGACAATAGGGTCATATATGACCCGGAAAATTCTACACGCTTTTCTGGAAAATTGAGAGTAGTTTATTATATCAAAATATGCAATGTATAATCTTTGGATATTCTATTTTGTGCTTCTAAAGAACTTTTTGCTGAAAAAAATAAATGAATATAAAAAATTTTGAAAAAGAAAAGTCATTTCATAAAGTTCGAAATTCGTGATTTTTGATCTTAAACATTTTCTTTTCCTGAATATCTGGACTCTTGAGAAAATTAGCCAAGAATCTTACATCTTTCTATTATGATGTCGTGCACAAACAGATAGATTTCAATTAATGTAAATAGTCAAAAGAAAAACTTTTTTCCCTTGGGTCATATATGACCCTAATGACGTGAAAGAGTTAATCGAAGTTAATAGAAAATAGTTAATAGTATATAACTATAGTTCACAAAATAGAATTTTTGCTTTGAGAAATGAGAAAAAAATGAAACATTCAAAGACTGCAGAATTTAAAGATAGACCACTTTCCCCTAATGATCAGATTATGGTTCCATCAGTTTGTAACTAAACGTTTAGTTTATGACTGATGGGAATTTAGTCAAGTCATTATTTTGAGTATAATTACGTTAAGTCATCTTTCGGCTTAAGTCGTAAGTGTGTCTAGCCCATAAGGCTTGAAAGTTGTTAAAACTTCTCTAATTTTATCTCTAAAAATTTTACGTTTTTTGAAATGTTAAAAAGATATTTGAGAACGGGACTAACTTCAAAACCTTAGAGGGTTTAAATTTATATTTTGTATACCTCGTCAAGAAAGCCTTACAAACACATCTAGCCAAGACAACTGAATTTGATGATTTGGGACTGGGATTATGGTAAAATTTCAATTTGGCGTTAATTCTCATAATTCATTTAAAAATACAAGACTGGTTATGTTCAGAAATAATTTTCGAAGAGACATAGCCAAGTCCCAGCAACGAAAGAGTTCCCTGTTCGAGATGCCGCGACGGTCGCGCCCTCCCAAATGTTCAGAAAGTGGTGGCCACTATGGAGAACTATTGCTTGAACCGCGTTCGTTTTTTCCCAGCCCGTAAGGATTTACATTGGACCGAACCCTGTTCCGAACGCGTTTGCTGAACGGTGTTCAAACAGGGAACTTTCGTTGCTGGGGTAATACTTATTCGAAAATCGCCCGCAAGTTAAAAGTGCTAGTTCACATATTCGCCGTTTTAGCGCTGGCTGTTTTTTTAATTTCGAATTTTCGATATTCTTGAGACTTCAATCATCAACAACGTCAGCAATAGTGCTTAAACGATACATGCAAGAAATGATTTTTTGTGCAGTTTTGTACATAAATGTTCCATTTCATTATCTTATAGGGGAGACTGGGACAAAAAGTCACAAAACAGATATTTTATTTTTTTACAAGCTACTCAAGCGCTTCAAAAATTTCTAATTAGCGCGGTTTTATAGAAAATTTACCACTCTACAACTTTGTGTAAGTAATATTCCTCTATTTTATAAGGAAATACGTTTATCGAACCGATTTCGAGGTTCATGGAGGCTTATCTATAGAAAAAAAATGAGCCGTTATCTTTTTTACCTTGGAAGATATAGAATTTTGAATTTTTCGATTTGTGACTTTTTGCCCCAGTTTCCCGTATACTTTCGTGTAAATTCTTGATTTAAATTCTTAAACATCAAATGGATTTTTAGGCAAGTTCTGTCAAATATATTTTTAGATCGGTACAAAAGCTCAATTGAAATTAAAAAGCACTCTCAAAGCGCAAATGTTATTACTAAAACTCAATGTAAGGACTTTGTCCATACGGACAAGTCAAGCTTGGCAATCTATGTGCTCACAACCGGATCTTTATTATCCAAAAATATCTCGGCTAAAAAGGGAAAATATTAATATTTGCTCTAAATGTCTCTGATGTTCGAAAACTCAGGGATTATTATTATTATTTGAATTTTCCCACAACGATGTTAACTTTGACACATGTTGACATTCGAAACTTTCATGACACTTTCAATTTCGCACATGATATAACACGAATCACTTAACGGAACTATCTTAAAGTTAAAATGTCCTTTCTTTGGTTTTTAACTCCGATAATTGAAATTTTCGTTCTCCGATCGTTAACACATAGAATGTGTCTCAATGTTAATTTTTCAGGAATTATCTTTTGAAAAAATGAATGTGTTAATTCCCCATTTCTATATTCTGAAGCACTGAAAGGTTCTGCCAATCATTAATGTAAATAATGCTCAAATATATACTAAAAGTGGTTGCAAATCGAATTCAATTTTATTAATTCATATTTTTAAGAAGCCTTAATATTTTAGAAGGGGAAACCGGGGCAGAATTAAACAGTGGGGTGTTATAGTTTCCCTCAGAAAGAATATTGAGCAAATTATATTTTTCCGAGTAATTAAATTCCTGCCTATTCATTAAAATATTTATCAATCTGATTCAAATATGTTTTTCACTAATTGTAGGGAAAAATTTCATTTGCTGACTAATTGTGCCCCGGTCTCCCCTACCAAACATTGGTATTTTAATGAATAAGTCTAGGTCTTTTATTTCATAACCTCTTCATTCAATGCTGGAATAGGATTTTGAATTGAACAGAAATTTATCCGGGCATCAAACCCAAGGTTTAGCTATATTATTTGATATTTTTTCTTTGTTTTAATTAAATTTTACAAACTTATTAATTTATTGTAAAGTTAAAATATTTTTTTGTGAATTAAAATATCTTGCAAATTTTAAAATTCATTTTAAACGGATATCCTTCATCTAATGTCATTCAAATAATGTTACTAAGCCTTAGGTCTGCTGACGCTCTAAGTGTTATTGGAATTTTATAAGAAAAGAAAACATAAAAAAAAACTAACCCGAAACTAACCTAAAACAGATATTGTTTGCAAGTAAGATTGTTCCACCAGAGAAATAAATTTGAATGTACAAGATTAAGAGAATCAAATTCCGTGTATATAAAGAATAGATGTATGACGTGTTAATAATCAGCATAAAATTATAATTTACGTTAGAGACCAATATTGTACATATTCAGAATTGAAATCAAATAAACTTTATTAATATTAATGCGAATGGGGTGACTTTCAGCGGTGTATCTGCATTATCCTTCAGCGGAGCAATATCTAAGATTTTCTCTTAAATTTGCATATGTTGCCTCGATAAAAGATGCATAGAGGGATGTATAGTTGCGGATATGTCGTGGGATAAAAAATGATGAGCGTCTTGGGGTGATCTATATGCTGCGCAGTATGGGAATTCCACAGAGATATCTGCATGAGATGGAAGTTTAATATTCATTACATTATTTGCCACTTATTGAATGATAAGAACACAAGGAGACCCAATAAAATCCCCTCAATATGTTCAATGCCATGTGAAGAGGGGGCGAAAACATCAAATCATGCTGCAATCCCCAAAAGGATCTCGTCTTCTAACCGTATTCATCCAATATTGCGCAGCTCAATCGCTCCCGTTGAAGGAATATTACGCGATCATTAATAATGTGAATGGTTTTGGTTATCCACTCCTCGCAAGCTACCCTGTATTTCTTCGTACGATGAAACCATAATCTATCAATCATCTCCATCTCTCTGACCACCCAGACTTCCTTTCATGGGGAAGGGAAATGTATATGTACATACATATAATGATGATGATCGGGGTATTTATAAGACACCGCATCATCTCAATTTCATACAGCAGCTTCTCGATGTGCCAAGGGTTGCCCTCTGAATATAGGGTGATGGAATAATAAGCACACGCCGTTAAGTTTTGGTAAGTACAAATGGTACATCAAGTACAAGATACAAATACTCAAGTTTAAACATTCAAAATAGGGAAATCATTAAGCATTTTAGCTAGATACTTTAAATCGTATTTCAACTAATCGTAGTCCAAAATTACGATATTTATGCGCATTTGTGTAAACGTTAAGTTTTTAATTCATCGAATTTAATTTTCTATCAAATAAAAGAAAGAGTGTGATAGAATGCGATACACACATCCAAAACATTTGACAAAGAAAGGGTCGTGAATTTTGATTTCCTGAAATTTGTCTGATCTAAAAATGGTGTGTACGAGGCAAAAAAAGAAACAAATTAGTAATGGCTCTGGCACACCTTTCCACTTTAGTGAAATTCAATCAATTGAAATATTACCTCTTATTCTTTCAAAGAAAACACAGATATTAATTTCCTTTTCTGACAAATACAATTTGCAATAGAAATCCAAAACGAAATTAAAATTTGAATTTTCATTTGACAGAAAGAGATACTTTTAGGGTAAAGTGGTACAAGTTGGACAATGGTACAAGTTGAACAGGTTTCTTGATAAATTTAGTACTTCATTTTTATTTGTATATTTTTAATGCTTTAGTTTTATAATTTAGTTCCTTGTGCTTAAAAACAAATTTTGTACTATTTATCAAGAAAAAAGCCATGTCCAACTTGTACCGCCGAATTGCCCAATTTGTAACACTATGTCCGACTTGTATCACTTCACCCTATATCTAATTCTACTTTGAAGGAGTATAAGATAAAATTTCAATTGATCGAACTTTTAACTAAATTGACGAGATTCTAAAGAATTCCAACTAAAAGATTTGTCAGCGCCATAAAATATTAATTTTTGATCAGTAAAAAAATTAAATCTTTGCGAAAATGGGGTTTACAATAGTTGGAAGTACAATGGTTGGAAGTTTTTCTTCTATTCTTTAACAAAACTTGAATGGTAATTTTAATGTTTTTAAATTAAATCCTGCCTATTTTTGACAATTTTTTTAATGCATATTTGGATAATGTCTTAAAGCTGTTTTTTTTAATTTATGATTCTTTTCGTAGTTTTACTCATAAGACCTGAGATATCCAAAAACTTACATTGCTTAAATAAATTAAAACACGAAAGCGTTCTTGAACTGTCTTAAAGTAAAATGTTATAAGTTTTAGAGAAAATATGCCGAATTGTTTAGTTAGTGGGATAGAAAATATCTCTACAACCCCCTAGGGGGAGGTGGGGCTACTTTGAGCAGTGAGACTACATTGATATCTATTTTTTGCCTATAAAGCTAGTCCTTACAAATCTTTTACTTAGATACACAATTGTTTTGTCTATCCAAATAACATCAACTTAAAACCCAATTTCCTTTAGATATATGCGAAAAAATCCTATGACCATGTAACCCTACAACTGAAAGTAGTCGCACTTCCCCCTATAAATGACTTCAACAATTTATAATGAAACCCTATCATTCTCTCGGTACTTCACATGTATCAAAAGTAAGAAAACTTCTGGATCATTTGAGAGGGACTTTCCGGTGTTCGCCAGTGAAAAAGGGGTCACCCTAAGATTAAAACACTTTTTCGTCTTGCCCAGAGCTTTCGGTCCCGATGTGGACCTTCTTCAGTGGTCGACTAAATAATGTTCTCGAAATTACTCTTAGGGATCGTGAAGTTTGAGGGATACATATCACTCATCACTATCAGGATGTCAATATGGGGTTTGGTTTTTCTTCTTAGGAGCACTTGTTTCCTAATTTTTGTAGCTAATTTTCACGAAATTTAGGAAGGAAAAATTTGATGTGAATTTTTGGCGTCTGTTACAATAACGTTGTTGTTTGTGGCGAACACCGGAAAGTCCCTCTCAAAGTACATTGCGCCAGTTCATCATCATTAATTACTTCTGGATCACTTCTGGAAAAACTTCTGAATTTTCTTGCACGTCTAGCATCGTTTAAAAACCGGTGGCAGACAAAATCCCGAAAAGGCCAAAATCCCGAATGTTCAAAATCATGAAAGGGATGAAATTATGTGGGGGAAAATGTTTAGAATAATTTTCCAAGACACAGAAGATTACCCTTTGTCTCCAGAAAGCGCGGGTGCAATCGTAGGAGTAGCTATGACACTTTTAAGAATTCGGGATTTTGGCTTTCGGGATCTTGACCGGGACCCTTTAAAAACTTGTACATATGATTTTTTGAAAAAAAAACTGAAAGTTGGTTTTTTTTGCTAAAATTTAACACATAAAATTACGATATTCAGAGTAATTTACACTATCATCTTGTAAAATATGTTATGATCAAGGGAATAAAAAAAATCTTCAGCAGATTGCCGAGCACATATTTTAGTATAAATGATTAGTAAAAATTAAAAATGGTGAATAAAAAATTAAAATTTGTAGTATAGAAATATTATTGGCAAAGTAAAAATAAATAACTTATAAACCCTTTCAGATTTTATTTAAGAAAATGGATTTTTTACCTACCAAAACCGTTTTATTTATTTACTTACCAAATCTACTAATTTACTTATAGGGGGATGAGCTACATTGAGCTGGGACTACATTGAAAACGTTAATTTTTCACATATTTTTAAGGAAAGCTGGACTTAGTAAAAATTTTATTTAGATCCAGAATTGTTTTATCCGTCTAAATTACATAACGTTAATTCGAAATTTCCTTGAAAACTACGCAAAAATAGCGCTTTCAATGTAGCCCCACCCAACCTCAAACTACCAAAAATATTTTGCCCATATAAAAAATCATTAATTTCCGTATGAGATTAACTCATCTGCTAACAGGAAATATTTGAATGTCTTTTTGCTGGCTATGGAAGAATAACAGGAGTTCAAGTACGGTAGAGATCCTTAAAATCTTCTCTATGTCCTCCTCACACTTATTACGAGGGGGAAATAGAGGAGATTTTATAGGTGTTTACCGTGTTTTGCCTCTCGTTAGGAAATTATTTTATTATATCTTATTATTGTTATTATTATTATTATTTTTATTATTATTATTATTATTATTATTATTATTATTATTATTATTATTATTATTATTATTATTATTATTATTATTATTATTATTATTATTATTATTATAGAAATTATTATTATATATCAGATGAACCTATTCTATTTGCGATTTTATCCACAAAAAAGTTAGTTTTTACTAAAAATATTTTCACAAAGCGGATGTCAACGGCTGTTTTTTTTAAATTTTTAATAAAAATGTTGGAAAATAAATTTAGTTTTAATGCCGTACACATTTAGTTTAAATGTTATATTCCTTAAATCTTAGAATTAACATTTTTTTATTATAAAAAAAAAGATGTTGTGAGAAAATATTTTATTTTCTAGTCTTCATGCCTGACGTAATACAATCAAGACCCTCCTGAAGGCCTTTGGTGGCGTTAATGACCATCCAAGCACACACAGAATACACCACTGAAGAATTATATTCATCAATTAATAGATCACAGCACAGAAGAATCACAGAATACATCTTGAGCAGGATCTGTGTTGAACACTTTGGCTGGTTACATGGCGAAATTGTTCAAAAACCGGCCTCCAGAATTCGGAACTTACAATTTCCCTAGGAGGAGTCGTACATCCAGCATATCCCAGGGGAGCTCATTAAAGCAGAATATGTATTAGAGGTATATTCCCTGCTCCTTCGTGATCCTGAACTTACTGGATTGGCAGATTATTGTGAAGGAGCACAAAATGAGCTTTCTAAAACACTTGTTAATCAGTTTTCTGGACAAAATCGAAGCCAGAGTATGTGCATAGCCTGAAATCCTTCCGCTAATTCTTTTTTAATTATTCTGTTACTAAATATGTTGTTTTAGCTATCACATGCGATAGATCTTAATGACCTTTTAATAAAAATATCTCAAGATATTTAAATTTTTTGGAAAAATATTGCAATTTCGAACCCAACTGCCAGTCCCAATCGGTAATGAATAGGTCAAGTAATCGTAATTTATTTGTTTTTCTCGATTGTTCATTTTCATTTGTGCTAGAAGACATTTTACTGTCGTCAAAAACATTCTGACATGCATAACTTCTTATCAAATTTTCTAATTCAGAATTGACTTTTTAATCATGAATGAAGTCAATCGATAATAAACGGTTATACGCCCAAAAATCATCTGAAAAGTTAATTCAAGGATAGCTCTATCTCGTGAGTTTGAGCATTCCGCAAAGCTAGGATGCTTTGCCTTCCTTTTTAGAAGATTATACACCAAATTGTAATGAAAAAAAAATCAAAAGTTGTCTAAATTCTTATACGACACTGGATGATGGAACCGACGATATATTTTAATGTAGCCATAAGTTCTGACTACACCCTATAGGAACTCATTCCGGGATACTTAAAGAGAGGCTTTGGCTGTGAGAAGTGGCAAGGAGTCTAGGCTGAGGGAGCATATGGAGGGGACGGAAATTTGCTGAGAGACGACTTTGCTCCTTTTAGAATTTATTGCTCTTTTATAGCATCGCGGGAACATGAGGATATCACCGCATACAGTTAAACACAGTGTGTGGGAAAATGAAG
Organism: Phlebotomus papatasi; assembly: GCF_024763615.1. Classification (NCBI taxonomy): domain Eukaryota; kingdom Metazoa; phylum Arthropoda; class Insecta; order Diptera; family Psychodidae; genus Phlebotomus; species Phlebotomus papatasi. The sequence goes on from NC_077222.1 coordinate 22,715,516, forward strand.
AGAATTTTCTGTGTTGCCAGGAAAAGGAGGAAAAACGATCTGATGGCACAATTTTGAGGATTTTCTCCTGCTCACTTTCTGAGGTATCTGAGGGGTGTTCAACTTTCGGTGATAAATTGTATACATATACCACCCATCTACAATTTTATCACAAATGTGTGATTCTGTCGTGAATTTGTGATTTTATGCCACTTTCACTGCGACACAATTTCACACTACATTTCAGTGAATTTTTCATGAAAATTCTGCAGACTTTGAAAATTTTCAAATACTCATATTGCCTTATTGATTTCCACCTTTGCAAATGGCAAACACCATCAGCATTTCTTAGAACTCACGAAATGTTTTTCCTGCTATTTAAAATTTACATTGCGGTTATGGTGAGACATTCTGTTATGCTTAAAAAAAATAATTTACATTAGTAATACTAGAGATCTTTTCTAAATTTACAATCTTCTGTCTCTTTTTATTTAATTTACTTTAGCCTTGCAAATAGCAGATGTATCAAAATATACTTAAGTGAAGTGCAATAATTTAAAAATTCAAGAATAATAACGTCAATTTAATTTATTCATTTTATTTAAATTAAAATTTCAATTACTGAGTAACGAGCAACGTAAAATCTTCAAAAGTCATTGGCATCGCAAAGAGCTATGTGCACAGAAGTACTTACTTCTCATTGAGGTAAAATAAATAAATTCACATTAAATTTTTTATTTACAGAATAAAGTGACTGAAAGGAGTGAAATAAAACAAATTTTTGCTCTAAAGTAAGACATTCCGTGATGAACTTGAAACAGGTTGTTAAGCTGAAGTATAAATAAATAAATAAATAAAGCACAAAAAGTATCAAAGTAAAGCATTTGAATATACTTTTATATGGCAGAATTTTTAGCAAAAGAAACTCTAAAAAACAATAAAAACTTATAGTTTTTGGTAAAAATGAAAATTTACATACGAAGCAGATTTTTCTAAATTTCTACTTTTCCAATACTTTTTACGCGGGCTACATTAGGACAATTCAAGCTTCGAACAACTCATTTGTTTTAAATACGTTTTTAATTAATTTGGTCCATTATTTTGTTATTAACTAGATCAATGCCCCAAATTTCCTGGAAAGAACCATGAGTCAAATCCGTTAAAAATAGAAAAAAATAGTTATCCGAAGCTTCAGTTGTACGAAAGTACCGTGCTTTCTCCTAACAATTTTTTTTTGATTTCTTAGATAAAATAATTTTTATATGATTTAAAAATTATTAATAAAGAAAAATAGTTTTGAAAAAAATATTCCTCCAATGTTGCGTTATGGAAAGAGTCAATGAAATATTATTGTGTCATATAGAATAACTTCGGTCAGTGAAGAATTAAAAGTGATCAGATAAATAGACTACCTCCCGGAAATACCAAGATTGTTGTTTTTTTTTTATTTGTTTATTTTCTTAATTTTTCGTTTTTTACTGCTCGAACTCGATCCCCCGTTGACTAATTTTCTCATATATATATATTTGTGTTCCAAACGACTTTTGAGAAATGATTCAATGATATCTGTCCGTCTGTCCATCTTGTATCTGTCCGTTCATCTGTCGTCAGCTTTAGACGCTAAGCGGTTATAGAGAAAAATTTGGACCTTCGTGGTACCCCCTATAAGTCGACCCAAGGATCGTTACGAAGGATTATTATCCAAGTACCCTCCCCAGTTCCTGCAAAACCATGTGTTTTAGGGATTGCTCGAAAACGCACCGAGCGATTTTCTGTATCTTTGGATATGTTTTACCTAGGCGGAAATTTCGTCTATATTCGAAAACACCGTTGAATCATTCCTAATAGGGTAAGTGTGCCAAATTTCGGCAAAGTTGCATGTAAGCGCCAAAGTCTCAAGTTTGAAATGTAATATCCTTAATAGAAATTGATTTTTTTCATTCCTTCTAAAGCCTGTCCGGGATTTAAAATCCAAGTTTTCGACATGAAGTTAGTCACAATAGGAATTGAGTTTTGTTTTGATTTTTTTGACGTTTCAAGAGAATTTCGTCTGCTTTTCATTTCTGAAAAAAAATATTGAAAAGGTTGTGTTTTGGCTGAGAAAAGTGATAAAAATGGAGAACCTGCGCAAATTGATCGGGGACAGTACCTAAAGAATCCAAAAGCGAGCTATTCTGAAATCGGAAGGATCACCGGAAAGTGTCGATCCACGGTGCGAAGCGTTATATTACGCTTGAAGAAACTCAAGACTGTTGTTCGAAAGCCAGGATGTGGTAGAAAACCTGGAGCTATAAACAAGAGGAGGGAGAAGAGAGTGTTGGCGCTTTTCCAGAAGCAACCTTGCCTTTCAGTCAGAGATGTGGGCAAAAACCTGGGTATCTCCAAGAGCTTGGTGCAGAGAATCAAAGAGAATAACGGATTGATAACGTACAAAGCTCAAGCTGTTCCCCATAACACGGACAAGCAGAGGCAAAGCGCCAAAATGTGGTCGAGAAATCTGACTGATCGAGTTTTGAAATGCTTTTAAGGATGCATTTTGATGGACGACGAAAATGTCGTAAAAGGTGAATTTACTCAGTTTCCCGGTCAACACTTTTACACGGCGAAGATTCGTACGAGTGTAGCCAGCAAGTTCAAGTTCAAAGAGTACGACAAGTTCCCGAAGAAATATGTGCTTTGGATGGCAATCTGCTCTTGTAGACGTCGCAGCGAAGAATTTTTCGTGACAGGGACAATGAACGCGGATATTTACACTAAATAGTGCATCCAAAAACGACTTTTGCCACTGTATCAAAGTCACGACATCCCTCCTCTATTTTGGCCTGATTTGGCATCATGTCATTACGCGAAAGCCACCCTGGAATGGTTTTCCAACAACAATCTCAAATATGTAGATAAGAAGGTCAACCCGCAAAGCACTCCAGAAGTCCGCCCCATCGAGAAATACCGGGAATGCTGGGGAATTTTGAAAGGAGACTTGAAGAAGAAGGCTAATCCAGCCAAAGATTTGCAGAACTTCGCACGAAAGTGAAAGAAAGTCGTCAGAGATCGTGGGGACGACCTTGTCCAGAGCCTTATGAGGGAGTAAAGAAGATTGTGCGAAGATTTCGCGGAGAAACCGCTTGAATAAAAAACCATAAAGTGAATTTGAATCACAATGAAATACCCTTTCAAGAAATATAAATAGTACTTTTATTATGTACTATAGTTTTTTAATGAGAGTCATTTGTCTTCTTGGATTTAAATTCGGGACACACTTTTCTTAAGGAGTGTTGCTTAGCACCTTGTAGAAAGTTTATCGTCTTTATTTACTCTAAAACCATTCTTAATACATTTTAGAATGAATAAAAATGTAGACATAGCTTTGGTGTCCTATTTCGGCCACCTTCATTCTCATAGTTCCTTGCCCTTCGGGAATTCTTTCAATATCTTTTTCACGTCATCTTGTTTGTCGAAGCTACATTTTTGTTATTCTTTTAGATTGTATAATCTCTAGAGTATGTAAAAACTAAAAATTCATGGAAATTCGAGGAACAAAACAGGTGGCCGAAATTGCAAGATGGCCGGAATTTGGCACAGTTACCCTACTACAGTAGACTCTCGCTAATTCGGCTCTTATAAAATCGGGCTACCTTTTAATTTGGGCATCAGTTAAATTTGAAAAAAAGTTTATCGACATTTTTTAAGTTTTCGAATAAATGTAATATTCCGAAATTTCGCATGTTTCGTCTTAGTTATGATGTGATTTTGCATTATAAAGGGGGTTTCATTAAATTTACCATAAATATGTTGCATTTTAAACAAACAATTTTATGCCCGAATTTCTCTCCAATTCGGATGAAATTTCGGTCCCAAATGCCCGAATTTGAGAGAGTTTATTGTACGTATCTTAAGAATTCGTAGAAATGTAACATTATTTTGCCAAATTTGCACAAAGGCGATATGAGATTTTAGAGGTTAGACTCAACATAATCTCACATTCCAAAACAACCTTTTGGACAAATAAAAGCAAAGGGTGAGAAGTATTTTTTTTATCTTTATATAGTCCCATGAAGGTGATATTTTAGTCATCAAACACACAATCTGCAAATGATTCACAGCATGACATTTTCCTTGATTTAAAGATATCATAAAAGAATACTGCCCTTGTGAATATGAAAAATTTTCATTGCAGCAGTGAATTACGGTGGAAAATTGTGAAATTCATGGTTTTTTCCGCGGTAAGGAGGAAATGTCTACTTCATGGGACTCCCCTGAAAGGGACATGTATGGTCGTGAGTGGGTTGGAGTGGAAAAATAACATGTACTAAACGCACGTGAGGAAAAACACTTAAAATGCAAGAGTTATTTGTGGCTAAAAGTACAGCAAGACTGGAAAGAGTGGCTCTTGTGCTATATGTATAAGTTGTTTTGTGCATCGCGGCGCGAGCAGAATGAAACAAGGGGTTGATTTATTGGTGCTTTCATGCTTCTGCTGACTGTCTGTGGAGGCAAAATGCTGGAGAGCTTTTCTGGAGGTGCTTGAAGGGCGGGGGGTGTGAGTGTATAAAACATGGCAATTTTCTACCATTTTCCATGGTGAGGTATTCTTCCAGGCACACACCATTTTCTGTGGCTTTACTGCTCCCTTTCTCTCTGGAAAAGATACCACCATTCACATGAGCTTTTTCCTCAACAACTCCACCAATCTGATGCAAAATTCACAGCATCCCTAACTTCGCACAAATCACTCGCAAGTCTCCGGCCATAACACACGTTTACTCTTTGGGGGATTCTCATCTCGACAAAATATAAGTCATTAGTGGTTGGATGGTGAGACCGAAACTTTCGCCCCCACAAAAACCATTCTCCCATTCAACCCCTACCGACAGGAAGTTTTCGGTGAGAGGCACAGAAAAAAAAAGTTCATAACCCCCGTGAGAAAATATCTTTCAAGTACTTGCAGGAAGGTGAAGCCTGGGATATTTCCCCAAGAAACATTTATCCTCAAAAGATTGCACGAATTGAATACTGATTTCAGATTTGAGCATCTTATAAGCATTTCTTGATTTTCACACATTTTTCCTATCACCTGAAAAGCATCTAAATCATTTGCAAAATTCTCATATTTCACTGTCGTTTTATTACCATTTTCTCTGGCTCATAATTCCACTTGAACATTTTTGCATTCTAGATGTTCACACAGTGCTTTCTGTAAGGTCTGTAAGAATTGAAATAATGAATTCTGCACTTTCTCGAATCTCATTATAAAAGTAAAATTTAATGATGATGAATGAATAATTTGCAGAAAGTTTGCTCATTTCAGAAAAGAGATAACATCAAATAGAAAAGTCCTTTTATTGCTCTAACCGTGAAGAGAGAGAAATTCATGCAATCATTTTGATTTTAAGGTACTCAGTACATGCCTTCTTTTGCCAAGGTAATACTAAGACGAGGTGTTAGTAACACCGCGTAACTCGGATTATCCAATTTTCATACATTTTTGGTAAGCAGTTAAGTTAGGTGTTAAACCTAAAATTAATGCATTGCATTAAATTAAGTAGTAATTAAGTGCTTAATAAATACACTGAGAGAAATCCGAAGAAGTTAAAATAACATTCCGGAAATGTTTATTTTACCCTGCAGTATTGATCCAAAAATCGGTGTAAATATTGTGCTTTTTAGGAGTATTAGAGGTTAAAGTTACCCTTTTTCATGTTAATTTTACCCTTAAAAAGGTGTAAAATTAACATTAAAAAATGTTGATATATTTTTACACGCAAGAAGTGTTAAAGTTATAAGAAAAAAAAGTTAATCGCACCCCCTTTCTTTTCAGTATACTTAATATCTTAAAAGAGTTACTAATTTGCTTATTTTCAATTCGAAAGCCTAACGGTTTGATATAGACGAGAGTTTCGACGTCGTGTCACATAAGACTTACATGAAGAGCAAGAAAAGACAAAAAGAGTAGATTAATACGATCCGTAAGATTTTACTGTTCGTATTAATTATTTTCTGGACTGTCTGAATCATCTTACAGGCAATTAGAATAAGTCTTCAAGCGTACCAACCGTGATCCAGTCATTTTTCAAGGGATTTCATGTCTACCAACTTTGTATGCATTGGGCAAGTGCGAGCGAGAGGTAAGATAAAGCTGTTGCAAACTTACTACCCAGGTCAGTTATATCGCATCTGACCAGATAAGTATGAATTAAAGCCTGAATCAACCCTTATTTCAAACCTTGCTTTAGGAAACTCCATTAGAAAAAATCCTCACGAAATATTTGTGAAGGACATTGTTTTGTGCTCGTAGTGGCCAGCATCGGTATTAAGAAAATTGTATTGCCAGCAAAGTTGCCGGCGTGTTATTCATCTGTCACTGTCAAAATGAAACGTCTTTCATTTCATTTCGTGGGTATTTTTTTTAGGAAACTAGGGGAAGTGTGCCAAATTTCGGCCAGCTTCTAATTTCGGCCACTTTGAGTGTAATTTCGGCCACAGAAATAAATTAATTAAAATTATGTATGTTATCTTCGAATAGTCAATGAATTCATTTTGCTTTCAAATATTTATTCATTTTGGGAAGTATTAACACAAAGACCTTTAAATTTTAGGTTTGAATGTAAATTGCGTTGTAAAAACTCAGTGTGGAAAGAGTCTTACAAAAAATGTGACAGATCGATTGTGTTTCTAGCAGTCTTACGATTTGTGGTGAAATGCAAGGGGTTTTCCTTCGGTGTTTTTCATGAAAATTGATTAGTTATCATTAAAGATTGTTTTTTATGTTAATAGTGAATCAATCTTTAAATTTCGGGTAAAATTTCCCAGCTGGATCCTGTATTTCGCGTAAAAAAGTATATACTTTGTGAGCGTCTCTCCGGAGAGGTAGTGTTGCCTATTCTGGCAACAACTTTTGCTTTCCTAAATTTCTTATTCATTTTGTGCTTTTTTTTCAATTTCTGAGTTCTTCAATGTCCAGAAAAAAAACCATCGTTTCTATGAAAAAGATGATATGAAACAGGCCTTGGAAGAGTTCAGGAAGGGAAAATTGCTACGGGAATCTGCACGTGAATTTGAGATGCTACTCTTCAGGTCTTCAGGACAAATTACACGGAAGATCTCTGGGCTTGGGGGTCATATAAACGTATTAAACTAAATATTAAACTCGTTCCGTTTGATGTTTTGAAATTTTCTATCCATTGCGTCACAAAATGTGGTCAGAAGAAAGGCGGCCGGTATTTCACTCAAAGTGGCCGGAATACTATGCAATGCAATGTCCATATTATTTTTAATTTTTCAATATTTTAGGAAGTAATTTAAAGAAAACAAAGATGATAAACTAGTTTTCAAGGTTCTACACAACCTTCCCGAAAAGGAAGTAACAAAAAATATCAATATGAATTAAAAATATTGCATTTCAAACTTAGGACTTCGGTGCTTATATTCAACTATGCCGAAATTTGACACACTTACCCTATATGTTTACATGATGGTTTTTGCTTTTCTTAAGCGTTACTCGTGAACGCCGTTTATATAAAGCATATTACTTAAAAGTTACCTTGTGACTTCAACGATTTATACAATAATCGGACGAAAAAACTGTTTTATGGACGACAACTTCATTTGTCTGCCTTTCGTTCGTGGTAAAAATTTAGCTCAAAGTTCCTAGAACATGCTTAAAATTGGGTGTTATTTAAAGCCTTATACGGCCTTCAGATCTTATGCTTAATCTATAATTCCTTATAAGTCTAAATACTTTGAAAATTTTAACTTAATTGGTTACCATTTAGGATTCTGAGACCTTCGAGAGAGAACTGGGCTAAATCTCTTTTCTGAAAGCCGCTTTAGCCTTATTATAGTTTTTTAAAACTTAATATCTCACGAATTTCTTGTTACTAGAAAATCTTAAAAATTAATTTAAAAAGACCTTAAGCATATCGGGAAGGGTATCAAGACGGTTCATAATTTCTTAATTTTTCTTTTTCCTATAATATTACACTTAAATAATTAAAAGTGACCATTTTTATGAATCTATCGCTCAACTAGCTGCAGAACTTTAAAAACATGATTTTCTATTCTGAACCATTCTTAAAGATTAGAATTTAAAAAAGCGTACATACCTAAGTATATTGATCTTATTTCCTGAAGTCGAAAAAGTTACTAAAAAAAATCAGTGTTTCATGCTACCCCCTGTTAGGCAATGTCCTAGTTTCCTGTACAAGTTCAATTTCAATTTAATATGAAAAATATTAAAATAGAAGTTAAAATTAATTTTTCCATTCATTAAAAATTTATGATTGGAAATTTGAAGTTTTGTTTTTACCGTTATTAATGATCATTTTATATGACTTTGATTGAAGTGTATTTCATGAATTTCTGGAGTTTTCGGATAGGTATAGTCTTTTTATTTTCCTTAATGTCTGTCGAATGTCCAAAATAATTAATTAACAAATATTATAAAGGTTACAAACAAGGTTACAAATTTGAAAGTGACATGATAGCCTAATCGATAATGCGAAAGAATACTTAATTCAGTAAGTTAACTGCATAATTAAATTTTAAACAAGAAAACATAATTTAAGATAATTAACAGCAAGGATTAAATAATTCCATGAAGTCCCTTTCTGCCAGCATTGAATGACTTTTAAAAATTATATTGGGCTTTTCAAGTACACAAACTTCTAATCATCAAGCGTATTTAGTGACATAACTCTGTTGTTATCTGCTAAGGTTAAGCAATAAAATTCAGTCATTTCTCCCAGCCCCCAAGAATATCCATTTTAATTGGAATGAGTTTTATAATTCTTCTGCAAAGTCACTTAAATTCGCATCGTTTGGGCATAGAAAAATGTCTGGAGGGTTTAATAAAACGCCCAGAAACTTCTCAAAAACTCTTTTCTTCTCCATACACTAAATTAAAAATGAAATATGACCACCTTTCGGCCGCGAAACTGCGGCTTTAGAATTATGGGACTCGTCTGAAGCTGATGCCACTAGCTTTGTGGGGGAGGTTATGTGACTGGAAAATGCCACGAAGTGGAGCTTTTACCCTCATTCCAAACTCCTTTGTTAGTTTATATACTATGCACGCAAAATTTTCCAAAAAGCTTCTCAGTTGGATGGTCTGGAGAATATATTGGCTCTTTGTTCGTTAGATCCAGAAATATTATTAAAATACATTGCATCTGCAATATGACGATGTTTTTTACGATTAAATTACGTAGAGTATCAACATATTGAATTGTTTTTAATATATTTTCTTCTTTTTATCAAGATTTTGATATGCATTTGTTTTAAACAATAAAATAACCACACTACACTAGACTTTGATGGAAAAGTGTTGAAATGAGTGTTACTTCTGAAAGAATATTGCTGTGTTATATTAAGCTAAAAAAGGAAAACTCTATATTGCATAAAAGCTTAGATCAACACACAAGAATCTAATACTGCCTTCAGATCTAAGGCTTAGTCTAGCTTAACTTCTGTAATTTTTTATCAGATTTTTTTTTAGAAAATTTAATTAAAGATTGGATTATTAAGGACAAATCATCAATTGGATTTTTAAGAATTAATTGGTTAGTTGCTATTCAGGATTTCGAGTACACTGGGAACTGGTCTAAACCTGTACTTTGAAGACTGCCTAATAAAAGCTTTGTAACTACAAAATTTAATAGAAATTTGAAGAAAATCATGATGAGTACTGAAACAAGCTTTATTGTCTATAAATTTGTTTTTATTATTTTTCAAATTCGCGGGAATTATAGCAGAAAACTTATAGGGGAAACTGGGGCACCACCAAATACGTTGTAGCACCAAATACTGCGATTTTTTAATGAGATAGTCGGCTTGAGAGGACAAGGCTTATAGAAATTTATAGGTATTATAGGGATGCTTGTCCACTGAAGAAATGGTCGAGGTAGTCCAAGTAGTTTAGTAATAAAAATTAGTGTTTGGTGCTACCCCGTATTTGGTGGTGCCCTGGTTTCCCCTAGGTCAATTTAGAAGAACTAAACCTTTATTCTATTCACAATTAAACTCTCTTCTAGTTGAACTTAGTCTTTGATTTAAAATGTTTTACAGTATATTAAAGTCAAAATTTTGCCCCAAAATTTACATTTACAAAAACTCGTAAAAAAGGTTTGTTTCGACGATTTTCTTCAAGTTTTCTTGTTTAACTACACGCAGAAAGAAATCTTGGACCAAAATCAGAAAATTTTTACTTAAACCGTATGAAATTTCTAAAATTAATCTAAATATTTCTAAAATTAAGTAACCAGTTTCTAAGATCTACCCTGGATTTTTTAAAATCCTTCCCTAAAAGTTGCTAAAATCAATCTGAAAGTTCCTAAAATCAAATGTTCAATTTCTAAAATCAACTCAGATGATTTCTAGAATTAATCCTAAAAAAATTTTTAAAATTAAATTATACAATTTGTAAAAATCAAACTAGAAAGTTGGTAAAATCAATCCACCTGGTTACTAAAACTCATCCCCCCGATATTCTAAGAGGTATACTGAACGTTGCTACACTGAGAGAAATCCGAAAAAGTTAAAATAACATTCCAAAATGTTAATTTTACCCTGAATTGTTGATCCAAAATCGGTGTAAATATTATGCTTTTTAGGTGTATTAGGGGTTAAAGTTACCATTTTTCATGTTAATTTTACCCTTAAAAAGGTGTAAATTAACATTAAAAGATGTTGATATATTTTTACACCTAAAAAGTGTTAAAGTTACGAGAAAAAAAGTCAATCGCACCCTCTTTTTTTTCTCAGTGTAAAAATAACCTTCGAGTTACTAAGATTGACCTTCCAAGTTACTAAAATGAATCGTCACTGTATTCCAAAATAATTCCTGCGAGTTTCTAAAGCAACACTTCAGATACTAATTTTTTTTTAGAATTTAGAATTTAGGAAAGTGTCTTTGCTACATTCAATCTTACAAATTTCTAAAATTCCCGAAAAGTAACTGAAATTCACCGTTTGATCCTAAATGTTACTTAAATAAATATCTTGATATTCTAACGTTCTAGGTTTAGCTTCAAATTATTTTAGAATCAACTTACTAATACAGCTCAATTTAATCCACTAAATATACTAGAATTAATCCCCATGCACAATTTTTAATCCTAAAATTGAAAGTGTGAAAAAATATTTAAACTTTTTTAATACGTATTAAGATATACCAAAAGTTTCAAGAATCTTGATCGTTTCTATTGCAAAGAACAGCTAATTTTTGGCTCCTAAATCGGGTAACCCCCTTAAAAATGTTTAATTTAAAATAAATAAACAAATAAAGTAAATTAAAAATATTTATGAAAATAATAGAAAGAAAAAAGAAATTTTTTATTCAATTTATTTATTTTTCTAATTGTTTATGAAATTTATTTTGTTTATTTTTCTATATGAAACTTATGAACGTTTAATTTTAATTTAGGGGAGACTGGGGCAAAAAGTCACAAAACGGATATTTTATTTTTTACAAGCTACTCGAGCGCTTCAAAAATTTCTAATTAGCGCAGTTTTATAGGAAATTTACCGCTCTACAACTTTGCGAAAGTAATTTTCCTCTATTTTGCAAGCAAATACGTTTATCGAGCCAATTTCTAAAAGGTAATTTTGTGACTATTATCAAAAATGATGGGGCAAATAGTACCAGACATTGGGTATTATCATATTTTGATTCACTTCATTACAGGCTTCCGTAAATTTGAAAATTTATATTTTCTAAATTCCTTGTTCGAATTCAATGAAACTTACGACATTGAAGAAGGTCAATGGGGGCTATCTATAGAGAACAAATTTGAGCCGCTATCTTTTTTACCTTGGAAGATATTGAATTTTGAACTTTTCGATTTGTGACTTTTTGCCCCAGTCTCCCCTAATCTTACAGGCAATTATCAAAATTCAAGTTTCAGAAATGCAGATACGAGAAACGGTGATTTATATACATTAAAAATTTAATTACGTAGAAATTGTATTTGTTTAGAGAACACTAAGGTAATAAATTGACATTGTGTCACAGTCTACAAACAATGACAAGAAACGATGAAGTAGAAAACTTTAGCATTTAAGCCAGAATTCGACCACAAAGGAGCAAAGGAACATTCCAAAGTATGAAGAAGCAAATAATTTTGTGGTTTTAGGTTAGAGCCGGAGGAGCCGGATTTAAAAGCAATATCTCCACGAAAATTTTCCATATTAAGGAATTGCTTATGGGAATAGACTAACCCTCACCCCTGATCCTGACCACTTTAGCTAATTCACCATAATTTTAGTTATGCTCGGAGGGAATCACAGTCTGGTGTCACCACACCATGAGGGATGCCTGTTAAGTCTGTGAAAATTGTGGCGTGATTTGGAAAATTTATGAGCTAGTTGTAATTAAAATTATCTCATCCCACTCATATTCATGATCCTCAACAATACATCTGCCACCATCGTGTTGTCATCTCTGGAGCACTAATTGATGTAGTTTCTCTACCGCAAGGCATAAGATAATCTTTAATTGATTTACGACATCTTAATGAAGCAAATACTACATGTCTTCTCCTACGAGACAATTGGGTACTCTTTAATTAATTTTAGATTAAACTTATTTTTTGAGTTTTTTTTCTAATCCCCTCTAATTGTAAATACTCATCTACCGCCCTTCTATTTTCATACGCTCTTAAGCATAATATATAGTGAGGTGTTGAAGGCGATGAAGCATATCAAAAGTACTGTCAAGACACAAAAGGTGATCGAAGTTTAACGCCCACTCTAGAAAGTGTTCGATGAAGGATGAGGTAGGGTAGAGTTTTAGCATTAAAGCCAACGTTAGAAAGTTGAAGGGATAAAGTGTGGCAGCCAATAAGTTGGTTGATTTTGTGGGCTGATGTCCTGTCAGTCACTATATAAACTTATTGTATAGAATGCGAACATGTTTATTAGCATAAATTTATCCTAAGGAAACCATCTAATTGTGAATGCTAATAATTTGCCTAATACTCTTTAGTCGGGGGTTCTTAAAAGCAAATACATTTACCTTTATTTTCACTGAAGAAGAGTCTCTTTGAAGTGTTTTCAGACGAAATTTTGACTATATGGATCAAAATTGTTTATTTACACCAATACAAAATGGTAACTAATTCTATATTGCGAAATAGAGGAAAAGCAGAAAATTTAAATACAGTTTGAAATTAATTAGGAAATTGTAGTTCATTTCAATGCATTCATAAATTTATGAAATGCGTTTGACAATACACTGAGAAAACGAGGGTGGGATTAACTTTTTTTCCTCATAACTTTAACACTTTTTAGGTGTAAAAATATATAAACATTTTTTAATGTTAATTTTACACCTTTTTAAGGGTAAGATTAACATGAAAAGGGGTAACTTTAACCCCTAATACACCTAAAGAGCGTAATATTTACACCGATTTAGGATCAATACTGTGGGGTAAAATAAACATTTCCGGAATGTTATTTTAACTTTTTCGGATTTCTCTTACTCTCAGTGTAAAATTAATTTCCAAGGTTTGTGCTGTGTATTTGATGGTATCACTATGAATTACTGGTTTTCCGCTAAAGGAGCCACAAATACAAGGTGTTGCAAGGCATACAAATTAAGGAGCACCTGGCACTTGGAACAAAGCGGTGCATATGAATTTTACCTAAAAACTTTTATTACATTTCTTTGCTAATCCGTTCTGACAATGCACTAGGAGTACTGGAGAAAGAATGTTAACATTTTAGAACTACCTTTTTACAGATTACCAAAATCAATCAAGAAATCAGCTATTAAACATGCGTCTGAATTTATGATCTGTTAAAGGAGAATGACCGGTATAAGTGGTACAATTGCCTTCAAATATCAGACTGATTTTTTGTGAACCGATAGCTCGCATCATTTCCAGAATGTGGTTTGACAGGCAAAGTTACGAACGGTATGTACGTACATTCCTTACAAATAAACAATTAAAAATATAGTGTAAGTATCTAAGGAAAGAAATTATCACTCATAATTCAAATCACTAATGATATTGAAGGAAAATATTATCAAAATTAACACGCTGTTAAACTTTTTTAGAGTAATAAATGTTTTGTAATATCCCGGGCTAACACGGACAATACTTAAAGGACCTAATAATCTCGCAACGCAATGACTTAATTTTAAGGAATTGTAGAACAATTAGTTACTTAAAATAGGATAACATGACCCAGCCCTAATGCCCTAGACACACTTACGACTTAGCCGAGAGGCGACTTAGTGGAAAAAGATGGAAATGTAGTTTGACCATTATTTCTAGTATAATTACCCTAAAGCGGTCTTCAGACTAGAGGCTTAACTCAGTTCCCGAAGGTATCAAAATCTTAGATAGCGAGAAATTTTATTGCTTTTTGAGAACTTAATAGGTCATTTTTTATATTTAATAATCCAATTCTAAGGTAGATTTTTCTAGAAAATCGTTATTGATAAAAAATTAGAGGAGTTAAGCCATATGGCTAAGCCTTAAGTGTGAAGCCCGTGTAAGCCGTCTCTCGACTAATCCTAAGATCTGTCAAGGCCCTAACAATAAGTACCTAATTAAGGTCAATATTTTTTGCCAATGCTTGTGAATTCTTCTAAAAATTTTACAGAATCGCACTACATGTAATTCTTTAACAAGTTCGTAATTGTACAACTCTTCGTGATAACTTTGTAATTCGTTTACATATTTTTGTTTATCTGTCAATTTTTTACAAACTTGTTATTAAGTTATACGATTTACGAGCATTTAGTAAATTCATAACCAAATTATCGATTTTGAAAAATGTTATAAAATATTATTTTGTGTAGCAAGTTGGTCAGTAAAATATCGTTTTAGGAAAAAGACATCCATATGCTTTTCAAAATTTGCAAATGAATATTATAACACTTTTAACACTATATACTTAAGACTTCAAATTGGTCAAAAAATCTTTTAATTTTCTTAAACAAGCCATGGACGACAATGAATATATTTTAGACAGTCACTTTTAATTAGGCTCTAAATCTTTATATTTTCACAAAATGCGATTTTGTTATTATTGATTTTATTATTCAATATTCTGCCTTAAATAAATGTCTCTTCAAATTCTCGTATGATTCCTTTTTGTACTATCCACACAAAATTAAATATTTGAGACAATGAAATATTTTTCCAGCCTGAAATCTCTAATTGGTTACGGTTTCCTATACCGTATTTGTAGGTTTTCCCAATTTAAGCAAACAAAATTTCAATTGAGAGTTTTAATACCGTCCATTCTCTGTGATTTAAAGTAGAATTACTTATTCGTGTATTATTTATGTTCATCCTCTCAAACATAAATTTAAAAATTTTTGCTTAAAATTCGAATTCTTCATATACTCATAAAAAACATTTGTGTAATGTAAATCATTCTGTAATTAATTATGTACAAGTAGCATGAAATTGCATTATTATATTTATATAATTTTTTATATTTATATATTTTTCCATTCATAGAAAAACTAAAATCTATATTCCATCATATATTGACCTTAAAATATATTTTCACTGCATAAAACACAGAAGTTATGTAGTAAAAATTAAAGAATATATTGAGAAATAGTCACTGAAATCTTGAGTTATCTTTGATAATTTTGTCTTAAAATTAAGACTTGTAATATACAATAAACTTGTAGGGAATCTAGACCTTAGACTTAGGTCATTTACCTTGTCATTTACCTTTATAAAAAATACTTTTAATATAGAGTTATTGTAAAATAAAACAAAGTATTTTTTTAATAATTTGGTAAGTTTTCTAATCTTTTCATTTTATTAAAAATATTTTTACTATTTTTTATTACAATTTTTGGGATGCTTTGGGTACAACGGATCCGAAAGGAGAGTACCGGATCCAAACCAAGGATCTAACCAATCAACAAATACGAAAGGACGAAAGAAAAAAATGACCAATTTTTACCAATTTTCTTGAAATTTTTGGTATATGTTTATAAATATTTAAAGTGTTTAAATTTTTTTTTCAGAAAAATTCAAACAATGAATAGTATAATGAATAGTCTAGTAAAGCGCTTCGTCAAAGCAGTCCCTAATTGGCGGCAAATCTGCTGTTCGTAATTCTTATCTGAAAAAATTATCTAAAAGAGTTTTCAATTTTAAAAGTAAGTGTATTTTTGGAAGCTTTAAAATTGGCTCCCATTCCATTATTCAAGAGTTTCATTAGTGGGATTGACTTAAAAATGATTATTTTTATCTAAAGTTGTGGAAACCGTGGAAACCAGATCATTAATGAAATCAGTTGAATAAAACTTATATGGGCTTCAGATCTAAGGCTTAGCCATATGGCCTACGTGCTCTATTATTCGAGTTTTTTTTGGAAAAATTTGAGCCAGGTCAAAATCCCGAAAGCCAAAATACCGAACGCCAAAATTCCGAAGGCCAAAATTTCGAATAGGCCAAAATCTCAAAAGCTAAAATCCTGAATTCTCAAAAGAGGCAACGGGAAATTTTCTGTGTCTTGGGAAATTATTCTACACATTATCCTCAATTTCAGCCCTTTCAGGATTTTGAACATTCGAGATTTTGGGTTTCGGGATTTTGGTGTTCGGGATTTTGGCTTTCGGGTTTTTGACTTCAGGATTTTGGTGGCCTCCGATGCGGAAAATATAAAGTGTTCGAAGCCTTGAAAATTTCCCCTATGCTCTATTCCTTTGATTCTTCTCTGAAATTATTTTCCATGGTGACGTGCCTATTTCTCAACCGGGAAGTACACCCTAAAACATCTCAAGTAAACTAGTTTAACAGAATGGTTGGGATTCTTAGCAGTAACGCAAGAGAAAAATCACAACTGAGAAAATTTATTCATATTCTCATCAGAATGTATAATTTCCGGTATGTTATGACATAATCACGCGACTGAGCAGAAAAATTGCCTCTCGAAAACTTTTCTCACCAGAAATTATTGCTAGGCCATCAATCAACGAGAACGCCTAAATGAACCAACCATTCACTGTTTTGGGATGCTTCCACGCACTCCTCATCAATACCGGAAATATCTGCGCGAACGAGGGGGATGTCTTATTGTATGAAGATTCACAACTTCTCACATATGGTGATAAATTATGATCGAGGTGGGTGGTTTGCAGATGACGCTTGCGAAAGATCACGGACTTGAAACAAGAAGAATTCTGACATTATTGCGTGTTGAGATGCGTGAAAGCACCTCCATGGCTCACCTTCTAAGTCTTTCTGGGTCCAATATTCGTCATTGTCATCCTTTGCGGTATATCATCCATTCACGCGAATCCGCCACACACATTAAACACTTTTGTCTGACTCTATCCTATCCCCCTGTACACGCTGAATTCCTTCCGTCATCCCTAGCAAAAACTGAGTTGAATTTGACCTGGAGGTAAAAGATAAAGTGAGGGAGTTAATTGATGAAACCTGAAATGGATATTTATTGGCTCTATATACCAAAAAGGAATTCCTCTTTGCTAGGATTTTAATTAACTACCCACCACCCAAATCCGTGGCTTCATCTTTGCTTAATCAAACCTAAGTTAATCAAATGCTATTAAGTTGTAGCAAATAAAATTGAGTGGGTGCTTAATATAATATTCTTCATTATTTTTCGCAGTTCCGGATCAATGGTGAGAAATTGTAGAGCACTTCATGCAGGAAAATTGCAAAATTCCAGGTGATTGAAAGTTTACGATGTAGTTTTCCAAGAATCATTAAGTTAAGTAATGACTTTTCTAAACGGAAATCTTGCGTGAAAACAATCATCTGCCAATGGGTTTGTAACTCAGGATATTAAATGAAAAAAATTCATGCCATTGATGTATAGATTACAGAAAGTTGGATTAGATTAGATTAGATCAGAGGCGGACAAGAACCGTTGAAACCGAAAAAACGTCAAATGAAACTTGTACGCCAATGCAATGGTCAAAACGCTACCATAACCAACTTATTTTGACGTTTATTCGGTTTCAACGGTTCTTGCACACCTCTGGATTAGTATTAGGCTTGGAGAGCAGCACTAATCCAATAGCCTTCCAGTCCTAATCTCGGATTCACGATGGTTTTCCTCATCCGGATGGTTACTCCAACAACAAGTTCGGGACCGATGAAATCGGTTTTCGCCCCTGCAACTGCAAGGCGGTCTGCTCCTCGTTCCTTGTCATTCCACGGTGCCCTGGTACCCAATGAAGAATGATCTAGCAGTTGTGCGAGACCATTTCTGTCATTTCTAGGCAGTCAGGCGCCAGCAATGAGAAACTCCAGCCTCAGCCAGGCTTCGCACTCCGATTGGGATTGTTGTTATCTCATCCTGAAATACCCTAGTATTTCAGCCAAGAGGCACCGATCCACTAAGTCAGAGTTTTCGACAATCGTGTCCGGAGCCAGAAGATCTCTTCTACAAGTGAGCCATCAGTGAAGAGTGCAATCTTACCGGGTTTGATATTTTCCCCCGCCCTTTACAAGCAGGTCCAGTTAAAATATAAATTTAGGATTAGGGGAAAGTCCCCATGCTGTGCACGGTCCTAAGTTTTATAATGACTAAATTTTTTCTATGTTTCTGAATAAATGTGACTCCACAATATATTTTAAAAACAGGGCACTTTCTTCTAGTTTTTAAAATATTGGTGCATGAGTCATTTTTATTGAAAAATATATCCAATCCGTAAAAAATTACTCTGACTCAAAAATGACTGGTTTTTGGTGTACAAGAAATGGCCAAAAAGATTACATCTCATTAGAATCTTAAAAATTAGTCGTATTCGCGTCGTATTTTCGTCACAGCATTACTCAATATTGAGTTAGTAATATTATCGTTATATTACGGTTCTAAATTTTACTCTGCCATGCAGTAACAAAAGCGACTCCAAACGACGGTCTTATTCTGTACAAAAGAAGACGCGCCAAAAACAATGCATTTGTCGTCCTTCTCTACCGCATAAGTACCAAATCGACGTAAGCACTTTGAATGAAGACGTTAAGTGCACTTCACATCTTTGTATTGCACTACCACCGAAGACACTATTTTCTCAACAATTCTTCATATTTTCTGTCGTTTTCTACTACATTCTATGTAAATTTCTCTATTTTTTCCCTAATTCACTACTCATATTTGCGAGGATTTTCGCCGTTCGACTATTGTTGAATGAGTCATCCGATTTGTCCAAAATTTTCCAACTGAATAGCAGTAACACAAAAAAATCTTTTAAAATTTTCACTAAATAGGTCTTTTCGACACAAAATTTTAATCACATAACACTCCAGAAACTGAAGCAAACTCCTGAATCACAAAATTTAATTTTACAAAAAAATGTTTGTGTGTTTATCATGTCAAGAATTGCCTAATTTTCACTTAGGGGAATATGGTCATAATTCGCACAGAGTGAACCTTCAAACGATGCGGATTTTCCTTTATTTGCAAAGAGTTGGTTTACCATTTCTCTCGTCTTGCGAGGTTAATAATGAACTGCCGTATGGGT